>NC_136914.1:8337666-8727717 GCF_949752795.1 Hyperoodon ampullatus
TCTAGATCATAATTGTCCCCACTCACTAAGAGATCTCACCAGCAGCTCCCACCTTTGCAAGGGATTTAGGATGACTCTTTATTTCAGGCTGTGAGATTCTCTTCCCACACGCACTAAAAACCTATCTCCTGGACTGAACAGGTAAACACAGAAATACCTGTGACTAAATACATTCCCTGGTTAGGAGTAAATACAAATGAGAATATACTAAGAAACCTCTTCTTAACTCTTGATGATATTACAGATTCCATTGCTAAGGCATTGGCTTGCCAGAATAGATCATTAGCCTCTCTGGCCAAAGTTATTCTTGATAAAAGATGGCCCTTGATTATCTTTTACCAAACAAAGAGGTGTCTATTCTGTGGCCAACACCACCTGCTATACCAGGACTGACACTTTTGGGGATGTTGAAACACAGTTATGTAAGATCACTTGATCAAGCCACTTGGCTTAAAAGGGTGACTCCTTCAATGGAGGTCTTTTTCTGATTGGTTTGGGTCTTGGGGACTATGGCTCCAAATTGCACTCCAAACATTGGAAATTATCCTGCTTATTGTAATCATAATAATCCCCCTGGCATGTTGTATTCTCTCAAAAGGTTTAAATGCATGTGAAGCCACTAACCACCAAGCAAATAATCTCTCTAAGACTGGAACATCAGAAAAGAAACAAAGAGAATGATGGATTTAAGGATAATGAACCTGACTCGTGAACGTCATAGGGATTATGGAAAAGCATCATGACCTATGGATATCACACCAAATATGAAGAAAGATGAGATAACTACAGAGAGGTATGAGAATGGTGTTAATTCTTTAATTTTTTATCACATCTCTCAGGTTGAGAGTTTGATCAAAAGGGGGAATTGTTGAAAAGAGAAGAAAAGAAAAGAAAAAGAAAAGAAAAGAAAAGAGAAAAGAAAAGAAAAGAAAGACTTAATTGCAGTTTCAACCTCTCCCAGGAATATGATTTTAAACAGATAATCTGAAATTTCCTGATTAGCTCTAGTGAGGTAATCTGCATACCTTCCCTGCAAAAGATGACCTGGCTGGAAACAATCTTTCTTTTCTTTTCCTGATAATTTCCCTGCCCCACCCTCCCTTTGCCTATACAAACCTTCCATTTTATACAGCTTCTTGGAGTACCCTTCTGTTTACTAGATGGGATGCTGCTCAACTCATGAATTGTTGAATAAAGCCAATTAGATCTTCAAATTTACTCAGTGTTTAGTTTTTAACAATAATAAAGAATAATTTTTTAAATTAATTAATTAATTTATTTTTATTTTTGGCTGTGTTGGCTCTTTGTTTCTGTGTGAGGGTTTTCTCTAGTTGTGGTGAGCAGGGGCCAATCTTCATTGCGGTGCATGGGCCTCTCATTGTCTTGGCCTCTCTTCCTGCAGAGCACAGGCTCCAGACATGCAGGCTCAGTAGCTGTGGCTCACGGGCCCAGTTGCTCTGCGGCATGTGGGATCTTCGCAGACCAGGGCCCGAACCCGTGTTCCCTGCATTAGCAGGCAGATTCTCAACCACTGTACCACCAGGGAAGCCCCAAGAATAATTTTTAAGAAGTAAATTTTTTAAAAAAATTCATGCCTTCCAGCCCACAATCAAAAAGAATTTTTTTGAGTCACAAGCATTAATTTTTTTTGATATTTCATCCATTTTTGGTGGAATTTCTTCCCTAATAGCCTCAATGACTAAGTACTTTTTGTTGTAATTAAATAACCATTTAATTAAGGATATTTTAAACATTTAAAAAATGATAATATACAAGATAATTACAAGTTTGCAATAAAGTTCCTTTCATGCACTGAATTTTTATTAATGTATCAATAATACTCTAGTTGCTCTTCCATTTATAAACTTACTGCAGATTTTTTTTTTAGCAACTTAGACATTTTTAATGTCATGCAATGATTCAAGGGGGAAATTGTTCAGTCACATTTTAACATCATTCTTTAATCACAATTTAGTTGATTTAGGATAATCTATCCTTTACAAAGGTATTATTGCTATAATCAACTTCTAATATATTCTTAAACCTCTGACTTTTGTGTGTGTGTGTGTGTGTGGTACACGGGCCTCTCACTGTTGTGGCCTCTCCCGTTGCGGAGCATAGGCTCCGGACGCGCAGGCTCAGTGGCCATGGCTCACAGGCCCAGCCACTCTGCGGCATGTGGGATCTTCCCAGACCGGGGCATGAACCCGCATCCCCTGCATCGGCAGGCGGACTCTCAACAACTGTGCCACCAGGGAAGCCCTGACTTTTTGATAGACATAAAAAGAAAAAGGAATAGTCTTCATTCTTCCTTTACCCAGTTAATCCACAAGAACCAAATTATGTGAAGATAACTTAGAAACCATTAAATTCCCAATAAAACACTTATGAGAAACATAAGCTTCAGAATTTAGTACAATAACTTAGCTAACAAAGCAAATAGAATGTGATTAGGAAAATCAAGTTCACTCTCAAATATGTACAGGATGAACAGAACTCTCCTTTTTTCAAACCCTCTGGATTAACAATTTAATATTTTCTTTTTCTTTAATTAATTAATTCATTTATTTATTTTGGCTTCATTGGGTCTTCATTGCTGTGCACAGGCTTTCTTTAGTTGCGGCAAGCGGGGGCTACTCTTCGTTGCAGTGAACAGGCTTCTCATTGCGGTGGCTTCTCTTGTTGTGGAGCACAGGCTCTAGGCATGTGGGCTTCAGTAGTTGTGGCATGTGGGCTCAGTAGTTGTGGCTCATGGGCTCTAGAGTGCAAGCTAAGTAGCTGTGAAACATGGGCTTAGTTGCTCCATGGCATGTGGGCTCTTTCCGGACAAGGGCTCAAGCCCATGTTCCCTGCATTGGCTGGCAGATTCTCAACCACTGCACCACCAGGGAAGCCTGTCACAATTTAATATTTTCTAATGGTTATCCAGTTAGTCAAAAAGCATTAGAGAGATTGTTTTGTGAGAACAGTGTAATAGGCTGTGAGTACATATTTTTTAATAGGCCACAATCTCTACTCTTAAGAAGCATATATAGGAACTGAGGAGTAAAGACTGCATAAGATACACTTTGTAAATATGATGCAACACATTAGCAAATTATTCAACTCCAACCTCTTATTTCTAATATCCACTTCAGATCTTAAGAATAATGACACATCATTATATTTTATATCTAGCTTACAAGATTATGGCAGATTCAGGAAGTACTCAGAAAGTTTGGTTTTGCTGACCCAGATACTTGCAATTCTATTCCAGTCTTTCTTCAACAACCAGACACCCTCAAGATCGTATTTATTTATTTATTTATTTATTTATTTATTTATTTATTTTACAATATGTGTCAGATACACTATGCATCAGTTTAAAATAGCATGTTTACTAATAAGCATGCTAATAATAATTATTATTTTGTATCAGTAAGATTAGGCTACATAATGCAGCAATAAGAAATCTCAGTGGTTCACAACAACAAAGTAGATTTCTCACATATTTTATGTTGGCTTTGGGTGTTGTTCTTCTTCATAATCTCTTTACTCCAGAATCCAAGCTGAGGAAACCCCTAACTGAGTCATCACCATTCTCACGACAGAGAGAAAAGAGAGAGTGGTAGACATGTACGATGGCTCTTAAAATTTTCTGCTTATAAGTTTTCTATATATATATATATATATATATATATATATCATATCCATTCACATTTCATAGGCCTTCCTTCTGTACCTGGGCCATGGAGAGGTCAGAAATCCAGACCCTTCAGATCAGGGCTTGCTGTCCTCTTTGATTGGGATGAGGCCCAATTCTGATTTTATTTTATTCAAGTCTATTTTTCTTCCTTCTCCATCAATCCCAAAGCTCACTTCTTTCCTTAGGCACGTCACCCCCTACTCTAGTGTGCCTTAAGGTGCATGTCCTTGACAAACATAAAGTGTTGTTAGGTGTATGTTTGTGTCTTCAATGGACAGAGAGGAGATTGTGCTGGATCTTGTGTTCACCACATTATAGCTTTCCATTCCCCTAGGATTAAAATTGCTTCCAATTTCCCATCCTACAATATTTGATGAGGACCCTTGTACAAACCCCTCCAGGACTATGAATAAGGGTCTGAAAGGTATGCTGCAGAGTAGGGGTATCAGCCAAAGAGCACACAGGTAATGTTACAAAGGGTTGCCCAAAGGTTCTCTATGGGCACTGCACCAGCTACCCTACCCCAGTACTGTGCTGGAGACAGTTTACACAGCTTTGCAAGAGCTAATTGTTAAATTTTAAGAATTTTACAAGTTTATTATTAAATACAGCCATTATTAAAAATTAAACTTCATTTCATTGTATTCATTTTACCACTTTACCTTTTAAAATGTATTTTACCCCATTTCACTGTTATCCATGTTCTAGATGTTATTTACATCTATTATAACTGAACAGTGGAAATGCTATATAACACTGTACTACTGTACATCTCATCCCAATTCCACTTTCATTGATGTCACATTGGCAGCTTGAACTCAGCAACACTGGAACCATTTACACCATGGATATTGGCAAATGCTACGAATCAGGGCTTGATTGATTGCTTAAGGTCTCTGCTAAAATATCACCTACTCAGACAGGCCTTTACTCACAACTCTATTTTTAAAAATACACATGCATCTTCATCACAATAACTACCTCCTTTACTCTTTATCTTCATAGAATATTCATACTTCATAGAATACTCACTTTATCTATGTGGCTACTTGTTTATTTCCTTATTATTAGTCTCCCTCACTGTTAAATTAGCATTTGTTAAGTAGAACACAGAATGCCAGATGATAAGGAACAGAAGACCACAAGAATAACTGAAATAAAGAAGTTTATTGCTCACAGGTCCTGTGAAGTACACAGCACATTTTGAAGGGCCACACTGGGAGGCCAGGCAGAGTGCAAGCAGAGAGAGGGGCAGGACTTGAGGCACATGCCTTTATAAGCATCCACAGGTGGAGTGCTTTGGGGTTCTGACTAAGACCAGATTGGTCAATTCAAATCAAAAGAAGCAGGGTTTCAGTAAGCTCCACATAGGTTCTTATCTAAGAGTCACACAAGGAGAAGGTCCTGGGAAGTAAAGAAGACTGTTTATCACAAGGGCTGTTGGGGAAATCATATAAAGAACCTGAAATTACTTGTGACTTTGTTATCTAGGGCATGCTTTTGCATAAAGAGAATAGTGTCTGTTTAAGGCTGCTGCAGGCTGGTTAGCCAAACAAAATGGATGCCAAGCCAGCAATACCTTGGAGTAGCGAGGCTAAACTCTCAGTACCCACTAACATTAGTTCTCTGAGAGTGTGAACATTGTTCATCTTAGTCACTGTTGTAATCACAGCACCAGCATAGGAACTGGCATATAGTAGGTTCTCAATAAATATTTGTTGAATGAACAGAATAATGGATGTATGTGAGTAAATGAATGAATAAACTCAATGTTTGATACTCATAAGATTGGAGTAAAACTAGGTATAGAAGAAACACCGGAGCAAAGCCCAAAGGACCACAGCAAGACATCCTTCATATTCATTAAAATAATAACTTTTATTGAGTGCCAGCTGTGTGTCAAATCCCGTGACTACAAAAAGCTATAAAATGAAGATCCATCCCTGAGGCTCACAATGTAATTAAGGAAATAGAATATACTTACAAAGAAATTAATAATAATAGAATGTAATAATTTCATGATTAGTAAAATATCTTTAAGTGGTACAAGATGTTTCAGCTTCATGCAAATTGGTGTGTGTAAATATATATATGAGAGATTTTTGTAATTTTCACAAATAAGTGTAATATAGGGAAAAACATCAAAGCAGACTTGTCAGAATCAAAATGATCTGCCAGTAATTTGTTGTGTCTTACAACACAATACTCAACAGCGTTCAAAAAAAAGAAAAAAATCTAGTCTCTCAAAAATGTACCATAGCAATGTCCAGCATACAATAGTGAATTATTAGATATATGAAAAATTAGAAAACTATGGCTGATAACCAAGAAAAACAGCAGGCAATAGACACTGACCTGAGATGATGTGGATTTTAGTATTAGCAGAAAAGGGCTTTAAAGCAGATATTATAAATTTGTTCATGGGCCTAAAGGAAGAGATGATCATAATAAGTAAGCATATGAAGAATCACAGCAAAGAAATAGAAACTATAAAAAAAAGAGCTGAATGGAAGTCTTATAACTGTAAACTATGCTGATATATATTTTTAAATTCCCGGGTGGGTTTAAGAGTATATTGGAGACTGTAGAAGAAAGTTATAATGAACCTGAAGGCAAATCAAAAAGAATTATCCAACAGAACAGAGAGAAAAATAATTGAAAAAAAGTAACAAACTTAGTGACCTGAAGGACAATATAAAATGGTCTAATGTATATAGTATAACTAGAGTCCCAGATGGAGAAGAGAGAGAAGACAAGGGAAAAATATATATATATATGTATACATAAACATATATATATATATATGTATATGAAAAAATAATGGCCAAAATTTTCCAGCTGTGTTGGAAAACATCAACTTACAGCTCCAACAAACTCAGTGAACCCAAACACAATAAATACAAAGGGAACAAAACCTGGGTACATCATAGTCAAACTACTGACAGCCCAAGTTAAAGAGAAAATCTAATAGAGAGAAGGGTACATAATATACAACAACACAAGCCATGGCAGACTTCACATCAGAAATAATGGAAACCAGAAGGGAAAGAAATGATATTTTTAAACTGCTGAAGGAAAAAACTGTCAAAGAGAACTCTCCGTCAAGTGAATATATCCCAAATGATTGGAATAAAGACATTTGAGGGGACTTCCCTGGTGGCACAGTGGATAAGACTCCACACTCCCAATGCAGGGGGCACAGGCTCTATCCCTGTTCAGAGAACTAGATCCCACATGCATGCCGCAGTTAAGAGTTTTTATGCCACAACTAAGACCTGGCGGAACCTAAATAAATAAATGAATTTTTTTTAAAGACATTTGAAAATGAACAAACTCACAGACAATTCAAGATCAGCAGCACTCAACTGCTAATGAAGACTATTATGAAAATAAACTCAAACCACATATTGGGAGAAACTATTTACAATACAAATATATGACAAAGATCTTATACATAGAATACAGAAAGAACTTATACAACTCAATATCAAGGCAATTCCAATTTAATAAATAGGCAAAAGACTTGAACAGACACTTCAAAAAAGAACATCTACAAATGAACAATAAGCACATGGAAAGGTGCTCAACATTACTAGTCACCAGGGTGATGCAAATTAAAAACACAATGAGATATTACTTCACACCCACTAAAATGGCTAAAATTAAAAAGATTGATAACCCTAAACATCGGGCAGGGATGTGAGCAACTGGAACTCTCATGCATTGTTGTGGGAATGTAAAATGGAAACTATTGGAAACTATTTGGAAACTATTTGGCAGTTTTCTATAAATTTAAGCTATTTGGCATTTTCTTATAAATTTAAACATATTCCTATGTTATCACCCTCCAACTCCACATTTAGGTAATTACCAAGAGAAATGAAAATGTATGTCCATACAAAGTATGTGACTATTTAGAGCAGCTCTTTGCATAATAGCCAAAAATTGAAAACAATGCAAATGACCATCAACAGGAGAATGGACTAACAAATTGTGAGATATCCATGCAGTGGAAAATTACTCAACAATTTTAAAAAAAGTATTTGTGTGTACAGATATACACAAAACATGAATAAATCTCAAAAACATTAAGTTGAGCAAAAAAGCCAGACAGAAAAGGGTACATACCAAATGAATTTATTTATTTAAACTTCAATAACTCGCAAAACTAACCTATGATGATAGAAAACCAGAACAGTGATTGCTTCTGGCAGGTAAGGATTAACTGAAAGGGTATCACAAGGGAACTTTTGAGGTGATAGAAACATTTTCTACCTTGATTGGCTACTGGCTATATAAGGCTATATACACTTTTCAAAACTCATTAAATTGTACATTAAAAATCTGTGTTTTATGGTATGTAACATTTACTTCAAGAAACAAAAATCACTGCAGAATTTTCAAAAAAATTGGCAACCCAATTTTTAAATTTACAAGGAGAAGCAAAGCATACAAATAGTCAAGACACTGTTGAAGAAGCAGGAAGGGAATAAGTTAGGAAAACACTTTCTGCACTAAAATCAAGACATTATAAATCCACTGTAATTTTATTTTATTTTATTTTTTTGCGGTATGCGGGCTTCTCACTGCTGTGGCCTCTCCCGTTGCAGAGCACAGGCTCCGAATGCGCAGGCTCAGCGGCCATGGCGCACGGACCCAGCCGCTCCGCGGCATGTGGGATCTTCCCGGACCGGGGCACGAACCCGTGTCCCCTGCATCGGCAGGCGGACTCTCAACCACTGCGCCACCAGGGAAGCCCCACTGTAATTTTAAAATGTAGTATTTATAAATGAGTAACTAAATTGACTTATGGAATAGAGAGGCCCAAAGCAGAACCACACACAGATGGAAACTTGATTTATGCCAGAGATGACATCAAAAATCACTGAAACAGATTATTCAATGACTAGTACTGAAAGAACTGGTTATTCAAATGGAAATAAAATTGGATCCTTATCTTAATAAAGACACACAAAAAATAAACTCCAAACTGACTGAAGATTTAAATGTGAAGGGCAAAACTTCAAAACTTTTAGAAAAACATACAGGAGAATACTTTTATGACCTCATGTTAGGAAAGAACTTTTCAAACAAGATAAACCTGACAAATTAAAATTTAAAATTTCTGTTCATCAAAAGACATCAAAAGCAGAGTGGGGAAACAAAAGCCACAAAATGAATGATAAAACAAGGATAAACAGAATTTGTGAAGCACTCTTATGAAACTGTAAGAAAAAAAAGATAACCATCACCCCCTAAAAAAATGGACAGAAAGCAAATAAACATTTCAGAGAAGAAAAAATTACAAAACAAATAAACAACAAAGAAAAACACAGAGGAAAGATGTCCTACCTCATTACTAGCACTATTAGCTCTTCGTTTTTCATTTATTATAAAAGGGGGTGGGTGATGCTTTAAAAAAGTAGAGATGCAACAAATTACGTGGTAACACAAAATAAACAAATGTTAAAATCAACATTCAGCCATATTTAAGACCAAACCCTTAGGTCACCACCATAGATTGAACTTCTCAGATGTCAGAATCTTGGGATTTTACCCCAAAAGTAGTTTTTACTATAATTTATCATTAAAACCACTAGTAAAATTTTTTAAAATTTGACATAATATAGGAAAATCAGTTCCCCAATACTGTCAGCCGATGGATTGATCTTGAGTTCACCATACACTTCATACACTTCATCTGTTATACTAAATAGATTCACTCTTTCAACTGAGGTTGGTAGACGGACATATTTAGGAGTTCCTCATTTTTGTTTAACACTGTCTTCCTTTATTCTATATATTCTTTGCCATGTTTAGATCAAAGATGATTTATTACAGATATTGTACACGATTTCAGTTGTTTTCCAACCTTGTCAAATTTAACAAGGCAAGCTCAACATTTTACTTTTTATCCATCCTTCAAGATGTGAAGAATTTCTAAAGAGAACTTCTTCCTGAAAGACTCATGGACTAAATGGAATTAAATAACTAAACAATACTGTACAATAAGAATAGTTTTAAAGGTAATTTTTATTAATATTTGAATACTAATACAACTTCAAAGATTAATTCTAATCTCTATGCTATGATTTCTATTATTCTTTCTTGTATTATTTAAATTTTATAAATATTCACTGGCTCTAAGAAGATATAATATTCTTCCTAAAGTTATCTAGCTAACATATTCTATCTTAATATTAATCTTTATTTTATATCTATTTCCTTATACATTTGTTATTTGAAATATTCTGATTATTTTTGTATATAAAATAATTTCTACAATCATTCATTATTGTTGCATTTTACTCTTGCAATATTATTTACATTTATACTTCAACAGATCGATAGACGGTCAACACTTAGAACCTACAGAGATGTTTTTCATCCCAAACTACAGATAGAATGTAATCTGTTGGAAAGCGAATATCCAGGTAGTAGCAGTAAATCTGAATTATATGCCTTGTTCTTGTCGTTGGCATAGTTGTGCTGATTCAACATGGTTTAACTTATATGACCACATTGCTGAATGTTTAGGGGTGACAGCTGAAGTAGACATTTGTCTAGTCATCCTTCCAAAAGCCTTAGCCTGAACCAAAGACAAACATGTTGGCCAAATATTTTAGCTAACACCAAACTATGGTACATCCCTAAAAGGAAGTATGTAACCAAACATCTATCTCCTAGACAGAACCTTATATCCCATATCCACATAAATATATATAGAAATTCTTTATCTCCAAACTAAATTTTCCCAGATACAAAAACATAGAGATGGGATATAAAGATGCTCAATGGATTGTGTTATGGTTGTTCTTGTTCTTGTTGATAATGGTGACTTCTTATCCATAACACTCTGCCACTTGTAAAACTTCATAGCAGTCTCTCACCACACATAGCCATATCCCATGCTCAGAGTACTTCTCCCATGGTGATAGCACTGCTTCAGAATAGAGTGGACAAAGTAGGCTTCTTGGTGAATTCTGAATAAGAGACTAAAAACAAGATTATTTAAGGCATAAAAGGAATCACTATAAATAGGAATCATTTGGCTAGAAGCAAAATGGTAAAAATAGAAAGAGAAGAGGAAAAGAAAAAACATGTTCACAATAGTTTAGCTCAGTTTGTGCACTATTCTAAAGCTAACAAACTTCCACTTGTATCAATGGAGACATGAGAATTAACTCAGAGAATAGATCATGCACATTAAAAAAAAAGAAAGAAAAAAAAAAAAACACCCGAACGAATGAGTTGCCTTGAACCTTCAGACCTCACCCATTTTCAAATTGCCCAACCCTAACAGAGAAGCAAGAGTATGATTCTCAAACATTTTGGTCTCAGGGGGCTTCAGATTCCAAAAAATTATTGATGACCCCAAAGAGATTTCATTTATGTAGGCTATATATATTGATACTTACCATATTAGAAATTGAAAAAGAATTTTTTAAAATAAATTTATTTATTAATATTTCTGGCTGTGTAGGGTCTTTGTTGCTGTGCACAGGCTTTCTCTGGTTGTAGTGAGTGGGGGCTCCCCTTTGTTGTGGTGCACAGGCTTCTCATTGCAGTGGCTTCTCTTGTTGCAGAGCACGGGCTCTAGGCGTGTGGGCTTCAGTAGTTGTGGCACGTCGGCTCAGTAGTTGTGGCTCATGGGCTCTAGAGCGCAGGCTCAGTAGTGGTGCATGGGGTTAGTTGCTCCACAGCATGTGGGATCTTCCCCAGCCAGGGCTCAAACCCGTGTCCCCTGCATTGGCAGGTGGATTCTTAACCACTGCACCACCAGGGAAGCCCTGAAATAGAAATTTTAAAAATGTTTATTTTAAACGTTTTAATAAATCCATTATACGTTAACACAAGTGGTATGCTTTTATGAAAATAACTGCATTTTCCAAAATAAAAAATTTAGTGAGAAGTGTTTTAAACTTTTGCAAGTATCTTTAATGTCTGGCTTAATAAAACACAATTGGATTCTCATATCTGCTTCTAAATTCAATCTATAAGCAATATATTGCTTTGAACTATTATAAAGAAAATCCAACCTCACACAGATGTGCAGTTGGAACAAGGTGGAGTATTTCACATTCTTCTCAGATAATTGTGGGTATTCTTATTTGATACTATACCAAAATTTAACAAATGATGATTTCATAAAAGTTGGAGGATTGACACTACTCGACTTCAAGTCTTACTATAGAGTAATCAAGACAGTATGGTATTGGCAAGATAACAGACAAATTAGATCATTAGGACAGAATAGAGCACCCAGAAATAAACCCACATAAATATAGTCAACTGATCTCTGACAAAGCAGTAAAGGCAATACAATGGAGCAAAAATCATCTTTTCAACAAAGGTGCTGAACCAACAGGGCATCCACATGCAAAAAGATTAATCTAGACCCAAACGTATACCCTTCACAAAAATTAACTCAAAATGGATTATAGACCTAAATGTAAAATGCAAAACTAACTCCTAGAATATAACATAGGAGAAAACCTAGATGACCTTGGGTACGATGATGACTTTTTAGATACAATAGCAAAGGCATGATCCATGAAAGAAAGAGTTGCTAAGCAGAATTTCCTTAAACTTAAAAACTTCTGCTCTGCAAAAGACAACATCAAGAGAATGAGAAGTCACAGACTGGGAGAAAATATTTGCAAAAGACACATCTGATGAAGGAGTGTTATCCAAAATATACAGAGAGCACTTAAAACTCAACAATAAGAAAACAAACAACATAATTTTAAAATGGGCCAAAGAACCAAAGAGATACCTCACCAAAGAAGATACACAGAAGGAAAATAAACATATGAAAAGATATTACACATCATATGTCATCAGGAAAATGCAAATTAAAAAAAAATGAGATACTACTATAACTATTTGGTCATTCTTGGCCAAAATCTAGAAAAACGATAACACTAAATGCCAATGGGGATGTACAGCAACAGGAATTCTCATATATTGTTGGTGGGAATGGAAAATGGCACAGCTACTTTGGAAGACAGTTGGCAGTTGCCTACAAAACTAAACATACTCTTGTCATACCACCCAGCAGTCATACTTCTTGGTATGTGGAATTGAAAACTTATGTCCACACAAAAACCTGCACATAAGTGTTTATAGCAGCTTTATTCATAATTACCCAAACTTGGAAGGAAGCAGGATGTCCTTCAGTAGGTAAATGGTTAAATAAACTATGGTACATCCAGACAGTGGAACACTGTTCAGCACTAAAAGGAAATGAACTATCAAGCCATGAAAAGACATGGAGTAATAGTAAATGCATATTACTATGGGAAAGAAGTCAATGTGAAAAGGCTATATACTGTAGGATTCCAAATATATAACATTCTGGAAAAGGAAAAACCATGGAGACAGCAAAAAGATCAGTGGCTGCCAAGGGTTAAGGGTGGGGAGAGGGATGAATACGCGGAGCACAGAGGATTTTTAAGGCAGTGAAAATACACTGTATGATATAATAATGGTATAATATATATATATATATATAATATATATATATAATATATATATATTTTAAAAATTTTTAAATTTAACTTAAAGAAAACGAAACAGTGGAAGGCTACACACAAATCTAACAAAAGTGGGCCTGGGTAATAGGGAAAACAGAGACATGAAGGAAAGCTAGACTTGGAAACGTATACTTCAGTAGATTTTTAAATTTTGTGTCACAAAATGTATGTATTGCCAACTCATAACAAAATAAAATAACAAGTATATAATATAATCATTTTTATAATCACACAGATATAATAGAGCAAAATATTAATGACACTCACCTCTTTGTGATTTTTTTGGTCATTTACTTATTTATGATTTTTATTCTCTTTGTTTACTTATTTGTACTTTGTGAGTTTTCTACAATAAATATGTATTATCTGTGTAATTTTAAGTAGTTTCAAAAACTTATCATCCCACTTCCCCAAATTAATGGAGAATAATTTCAGTAGTATCTCAGTATAAGCACTTTGAGCAACCTCAGGAATGCTTATGAATACTTGGTCCCCCAAAGTAAATTTTCTCTATATGTGTTCTGCTGAAGATCCTGTCAATGAAGAGTACTCAGTACGAACTTTAAAAGAGCAAACTGCTTATTATTTTCAAACTACCAAATGCAGTTTTTAAGTTTTTTATTTTTTCCTTATTTTCATTTTTTATTTGTTGAAGTATAGTTGATTTACAGTATCATGTTAGTTTCAGGTATACAGCACAGTGATTCAGATATATATATATTCAGATATACATACATATCTATAATATATATATTCTTCTTCAGACTCTCTTCCTTATAGGTTATTACAAAATATTGAGTATAGTTCCCTGTGCTACACAGTAGGTCCTTGTTGGTTATCTATTTTATATATAGTAGTGTGTATATGTTAATCCCAACCTCCTAATTTATCCCTCACCCCACCCCATTTTCCCCTTTGGTAACCATCAGTTTGTTTTCTATGTCTGTGAGTCTTTTTCTATTTTGGAAATAAGTTAATTTGTATCTTTATTTTTTTAATATATTCCACATATAAGTGATCATTTTTTAAATTTTACACCAATCTACTTTCTTTCCCAGAAAACCAATTTCACTACTTAATATCTAGTTAATGGGTGAAAGTTGCATTATATGTCCATTCACATTTATTTTTGTGTTGAAAGATAAAACAGAAATATTTCATTTTCACAGACTCCCCTAGAATATGTTTTCTCAATAGCCTCGTCTTTACTGCTTAAACTCATTTGGATTCTCTTCCAATACTTGTCCATTCATAAAGATGAAAAGCGTAAAACTATTTTATTAGAAATATTGATTTTAAATTTAAAACTGCTGGGAATAAATTGCTTGTTTAAGAAAAGCTGGAGGGAAAACAGCAAACTAGGGTGTTCTGTGTAAATAAGCACTGTTAGGGCATGCCATTCTTATAATTTCTGTGAACAGATAGTGTGCAATCAAGTGTAATTCTCTGAACCTCAGCTGCAAAGAACAAGGAAAGCTGTGTCATAGTCAATGTCTATCAACAACTTAAATTCGTGGCACATACATAATACTAGCACATTCATTGTTCTCCCTCCTTGTCCACTAGATACACTGGCAAATAAACATTTTGCCATAGGAAGATCACAAAATGCTTTCAGAAAATGTCTGCAACATACTCTAAAGGAAACAAAGGGAGCCTTTAATCAGGTCCAATAAGCAATGATCCAATATCCTTCAACAAACACTGCTCCAGCTCCCAAAAATCTGGTCTGTCACTGTGCAGGAAGGATTCTCCCATCAAGTGTTAGAAGAGCCCTTATCAAGGAATGACCTGAGCTCTTCTTAGTATGTCCTTCAGTGAAGAGATAAACACTTGTCTCCAAAGGACTTTCTAGAACTCTGCACAGTGTGGGTAAGAGAAGGCTGAAAAAGTACAGCCTCCTTTAAAAGAAAAACAAGTCATTCTGTGCAGCATTCTAAGCGTAAGAGTGGTAATTTGTATGCTGGTGAATGCCATTAATCTGGAAGTTTTCAGCAACTACTAAATATATTCATTTCTTTGTTAGATATTCCACATAAGTGAATGTTACTAATTACAGAAGCCATTATCTCAAAGCAGTTTTTTTTCCATTCTAAACATGTACAAAAAGTCTATCGCACCACATTATCATTTTTTAAATAAAGAGTATTATATACATAATTTCACTCTTTAAATCTGTGGAGACTCATGTAAAGTCTTATGAAGCAAGGATTGAGGGGTATAAGGCTGTCTGTTCCTATACGCTACATGCCACTGATGGCTGGGCTGTGTTTTTATAGTTTTTCTGACAACTTTTTGCATTCCTCTCTTTTCCCTGCTATTTGCTATTAATTCAACTTACTAACAGTATGTGCTGTCTCTTTTTCAGACACTGGGTAAGACCTGAATGGTAACGCTCAACTTCTCTTACAGATCCCAGTGTGCTCTGGGCAGGTCTTTGGTGTTCAGAAGCTTTTGTCAATTACTTCCAGGCTTAAGACAAAATATGTTATAGGTTAAATCTGACTTCTGGAAAAGTGGTGGATTAATTTAATATAATTCCAGAATTTTATTAACTGTTTCAACATTCTAACCTTCATATTGTCACAAAAGACAACACTATAGTTAAGTCAAAATTCTATGGCTTGGGGACTTCCTTTGTGGTCCAGTGGCTCATACTCCGTGCTCCCAATGCAGGGGGCCTGGGTTCAATCCCTGGTCAGGGAACTAGATCCCACATGCCACAACTAAGAGTTTGCATGCTGCAACTAAAGATCCTGTATGCTGCAACTAAGACCTCCCAAATAAATAAATAAACATTTTAAAAAAATTCTATGGCATGAATAAAACAAAACAAACAAAACCAAAATGAAACAAAATTCTATGGCATAATCTTCTCAAGGTTGTCACTGTTTTCAAAATGATGAACTCAGGTTCCCAAAGCACATCCCTCAGAACACAGGATATTCATAGGTGATATAGTGAGTAGTACTACTTAGAACCAGTTCTGGGGCCTCTATCCTAGGTACTCCCCATCACCCTCAGTGCTCTGGGCTTCCTCAGGACCAAGAGGGTAGACTTTGGATGAAGAGACTGTGGTGTCCACAAACATGCAAGCAAAACTTCTCCTGGGGCGGGAAGAGAAGTGGGAAAGAGACTCAGAAAGCAGAGAACCAGGGCACAAAATGCCAAGGAATCCAAAAATTCTAAATGAAAGTCTGCATTCCAGGTCATTTTGTAGGTATGTCAGTCAAGGTAAGAACATGGAACACATTTTAACAATTTGTTAGCTTAATGTATAGCTCTTAAATATATTGGCATTCGATATATAGGTGCTCATTTGTACTTAGGTTTCAGCAAGGCAAATAACTGATCCACTGTAACTTCTACAAATTCTGTGAAAGCAGAGAAACTTCTTACCTTGTTCACTGCTATAGCTCCAGGACCAAACACATAACTGATGATGAAAACGGTACCCCAGGGTTAAAAAAAAAAAAAAGTTTGAGAAATGCTACCTTTTGCAGTCTCCTTTGGAGGATTAACTGTGCAAATTAGCATTTTAAAGGCTTTGAGAAGCTACAGTTTTAAGCAAGCCCTGCCCACCCCTCCACCCCCCCACCCCTCCACCGCTCCACCCCTCCACCCCCCACACACACACCTCCCCACCCCCCAGAGACCTTCTCACATCTACTTTATGGTAGAAGTCTTTTAGGAATTGATCAAATCGATGACATATATCTACCAGCCCACTTTGGGAGCAACTCAAGACACCTAGAATGGACATAATTTACCCTCAAATATGGCCCCAGATACAATCCAAACATTACAAAAAGCTAAGAAATATATTGGATACTCTTGAAGGAAATAAATATAAGATTTTCTTTTTCATGAACAAATCAAGAATTTAATGATAGTAAAAAAAATAATCTTTTCCTGAAATTTTTCTACCTGAGAATAGACAGTTTAGAAAGGGATGCAGAGAGAAAAAGTAACAAACTTATCATATTAAACTCAAGGTGAGAATAAACATCCTATAAATTTTAATACTCATTCAACACCTCATTTATTAATTTAAAGTGTAATTTATCTGTTGTCACTAATCTGGATTCAAATGCTGACCAATTCAGCACTTTTAGTTTAAGCATGAAGATCTATTGTAATTAATACCTATGCTGATTATGATTAACACTTGGCATCAGAGCAAGGCAGAGTGGGAAATTTACATTATAGACTTTTAGTTTAACCTGGAACTACAGAAAAAAGTGGGGATGTATATTAGGACTCTTTCAGAGATAAGTCAAATATATCCTATTCAAACTAACTTAACTACATAAAAGGAGTTACTGCCTGATGTAACTGGGAAGCATATGGATGCCACTGACCTTGGAAATAACTGAATTAAGGAATTCAACTCACTCCTCTCTCCTCTGTTCTTCTGCTTCTTTTCCCCATTCCCTCTCCCCTCTCCTCATGTCTCTTACTCTTTCACACAGCTCCAAGTTATAGCATCACAGCTCAGAAACCCCAAAGGACAGAGCACTTCAACTTTCAGTATATAAAAGCTCAGGGAAAGAAGTCTCATTGGCCAGGCTTGGGTCACATGTCCCATTAGATCAACTGCTAAGACCTAGACAGGTATGCCACTGCTTGACATCAATGACATCATGGGGTGAGATAAATCTACACATGGCAGGTAGTCTTACCAGAAGAGGGGAAAGGAATGCTTGACATACACAACTTCAGTTGTCCCAGGCAGAGTGTAATTCACAACACTCTTCAAGTGTCTACAAAGGAGGATGAGAAAGATCATTAAGAATTAACTTATAGGGCTTCCCTGGTGGCGCAGTGGTTGAGAGTCCGCCTGCCGATGCAGGGGACACGGGTTCGTGCCCCGGTCCAGGAGGATCCCACATGCCATGGAGCCGCTAAGCCCGTGAGCCATGACCCTGGAGCCTGTGCTCTGCAATGGGAGAAGCTGTAACAGTGAGAGGCCCGCGTACCACAAAAAAAAAAAAAAAAGAATTAACTTCTAAAAAATAAAATTAGATTTAAAAAAATAGGATAAAGATGTGATACATATATATACAGTGGAGTATTACTCAGCCATAAAAAGGAACAAAACTGGGTCATTTGTAGAGACGTGGATGGACCTAGAGACTGTCATACAGAGTGAAGTAAGTCAGAAAGAGAAAAACAAATATCGTATATTAACGCATATATGTGGAATCTAGAAAAATGGTACAGTTGAACTTATTTGCAAAGCAGAAATAGAGACACAGACGTAGAGAACAAACGTATGGATACCAAGCAGGAAAAGAGTGGGTGGGATGAACTGGGAGATTGGAATTGACATATATACTACTATGTGTAAAATAGACAACTGATGAGAACCGGCTGTATACCACAGGGAACTCTATTCAATGTTCTGTGGTGACCTAAATGGGAAGGAAATCCAAAAAAAGAGGATATATGTATACGTATAGATGACTCACTTTGCTGCACAGTAGAAACTAACACAACATTATAAAGCAACTATACTCCAATTAAAAAATGAAATTAAAAAAAGAATTATCTTCTAGTCAAGAGGTCAACAAGGCAAGTCAGGGCAATAGGGAAGAGACAGCTTCAGAGACAGAGGCACACACAATAGCTACCCCTTCCTAGTTATGCTACGGAGACAGAATAGACTAGTTTCTTGTCATGGTCTCTTGGAGTTCAGCCTCACAGAAAAATGAAACACTGCTTTGAAAATAATTGTAATGAAGGTGCAAGTACAGAGATTGACATTGGTAATTATTTATTTTGCTTTTACATTATCCTAATTTCTTATGAGGTCATTATCTGACGAAAAGGCACATAATAAAAGCACCTTCTACCCGGATTCCAGGACAAACTATTGCTAACTCACTATGTGACCTTGGCTAAGTCACTTCATCTCTTTGTTCCTATCATATAAGAAGTTTGGACTAAATCACCTCTCAAACTTCATTTGACGATAACATTTTATTATTGTGTGGAAGTCTTTTTACAAAGCTTTAGCTACTGTGCTTCAAAAATATAGGGCACAATAAATCCAGCTTCTTTTGTTAGTGCTTGCTGGTTCTCTTCCCCTTGAGTCCTTCTCACAGGATGAATTTGAAACCTTTCAGTTTACCAATGTGCTTCTTATATATACTAAGACTTTAAGCTCAGCTCTAAAATCAAAATGCTAGTATTAAAAACAAAAAGAATCGCTTTTATTTAACATTTTCACAGAAAATTTTTAGCTATTAAAATTTAGCTATATAATTAAAATTTAAATAACCATTGTAATGTAAAATAGATTTCAGATAAAATCTATCCTAAGGAAAAGATGGAAGAGAGATTTAAGGGAGAGATTGAATAAGAGGAATAGGATGTATGGGGAGGGAGAAGAAGCAAGGAAGAAGTGAAGGAAGGAGAGAAATAAATTGTTTAGCTTTAGGTAATGTGGGAACAGCCTTTGGAAACCAAAAGTTCAGTTAAAACTGTCATTTGAATTTGAAAAATACAATCAAAGAAGGCAACTTTTATCATCCCTTGTATCACACGTAATGTCTACTAAATCTCCCAGACAATAAACACAGATCAAATTATCTTTATTATACACACTCGCGCTCCTCACCTTCCTCCCCAACCTCCCAATACAATACAAAAGTCACAGGCAGCTGACTTAGCCGCCAGCCACCTACACTGTGGGCTGGGCTGCAGGCATTAAGGAGTCTGAGATGCAAATGACCAATTCTGCTCTGTAGCCCATGCTTCACATTGCACTAAGCAGTAGGGCTCTTCCTGCTTCTCCTTCAGGGGATAAAAGTTTGCTTTCACATTGGGTGAACCAACTTCAGAGTGCCCTTTCTCAGGACTTCCTAATATGTGAGAACGATAAACATTTCTTATTATTAAAAATGTAAAAGATGACTTCAGAGTCGCTGAGTATATGACCACTTGAGTATATGACCACTCAAAACTGTAACCTATAAGAATTGGGGGATTTAAAAGGAGCTTTGTATGGATAACATGCCCAGGCTAAGGACCTACAAGGGCTGTAGTCCACGGGTGTAAATAAACTGAATGTCTGGAAATACCCAGGTTAGCTGCATACAAATATGCAAAAAAAATTGAACATACAGAACATGTTCAAATATCTTATTACTTTGATAAGCACCAACTCTGCTTTCCATGCCCAGAAGGGTGGCTACAATTGACTGAAGCAGAGCTCCCAGCACCTTGAGGAGCTTCAGATCTCTTATCTCTATACAAATTCTTGCAGGTTTCTAGGTCTGCTGAGTATCTTTTTAAAGCCTTGCTATACCTCTGTACTCTCATACTTACAGCTCAGTAAACAGTGTTATCGCTTACTTCAATAAATGGGCTTATTGAGCATTTGAAGGATAACTGAAGGTTTGAGTCTCTACCCATCCCGGCAACAGCAAAGGGTGAGTTAATTAAAAGCTTAACTAATTTTCCTCACCCACATGGCCTTTTCTTGTGGCCTGGCTCCCAGCCAAGTCCTGAAGGGAAGCCAAAGCTGCCAAAGCCAGCTCCCCAGCTGCTGGGAAATGTGGGGCTCAGATTATTACATAGTGGCCAGATTACTATATGTTAAAAGCAAATAAAAAATAGATTTTTAATAGATAACTGACGCTTACTAACATGTTATCATTTTCTTAAGTTTATTAGCAGTATGAGGTTCTCATCACGCAAAACCACCACTCTTCATATCCACAATTGTTAAAGCATGCAGTGGCTGTTTCTCACCCCAAAACATTTTCCCCAGATATTGAACTGACATGTTTTGCAAATAATAAAAGTGAAACCATCTTTGAAGCAGTAGCACAGAAAATACAATCATACAGCTCCACAAAGGGAGTAAAAGAGAAATTTTGCCCAGTTGGTGACGTATTAAATTTCTCAAAACTGTGTTGATTCTAAAAATAAAACCATTTTACCATTTTTGTAAAATAAAGAAAGGAAAATCTTTTCTAGTTCTAATATTCTGCTTTCTAGAAACCAAAAGAAATGATCAATTCTCATTAAAGGGATAGGGGACGGAGTATTGTTTGGGCTGAGACAAGAATGTTTAAGTAAATGTGGAAAAAAAATTCTTGAGCAAATATATGTATCAAAAAGCATGTTAGGGACTTCCCTGGTGGCGCAGTGGTTAAGAATCCACCTGCCAATGTAGGGGACACAGGTTCGAGCCCTGGTCCGGGAAGATCCCACATGCTGTGGAGCAACTAAGCCCATGCACCACAACTACTGAGCCTGCACTCTAGAGCCCACGAGCCACAACTACTGAGCCCGTGAGCCACAACTACTAAAGCCCGCACGCCTAGAGCCCGTGCTCCACAACAAGAGAAGCCACCGTAGTGAGAAGCCCACGCACTGCAACCAAGAGTAGCCCCTGCTTGCTGCAACTAGAGACAGCACGTGCAGCAAAGAAGACCCAACACAGCCAAAAATAAAATTAATTAATTTTTTAAAGTATGTTAGTTGAAATGGCAAAGGCATACAAAGTTCAACGGCAACATAGAATCTTTCCTTGAACCTCCATGACAGTTATCTCATTTCTCCACTTGACCTTAGCAAATAATAATAGTTTCACATAAGCCAAATAGGCTCCAAAGAAAGGAAATTCTTCATCCTACCTGTGTCACTTCAGGGTGTGTGCTGCAGGGGTGAAGGGAAGAGTGGGTTGGTATAAACCGCTATCTGATAAAATATAAATTGCTGCCCCAGCTTCCCTCCTGCCAGAGCACGTGGGACTTGACTCCACGGCTCTTACCATTTGCTCATCATCTTCTTCAGGTGTCTCTCTCTCCACAGATCCATGAACTTTTCAAAGATAAAATATGTCTTTTATCCCCAGCATCTTTCAAAATACCTGAAACTCAAAGTTTGTTAAACTAATGATTTCAATGTTCAATTTACTCATTAATATAGTAATTCCAGGAATCCTGGTTTAAAAAATCATATAATGAGGAAAACAAGGTCTCATATTTCATTCAAACCATAAATATAATAGCAGAATTCCCTAAGTGACAATTACTTCCATAATACACCTATAACCACAGGTTCATATATAAAGCCCAAGAAGTGTAAAGGAAACTAGAGAAAAGTACTCTGCTCATTTCCTTTCTATGCATCTGTTGATGGAATAATATTTTGAACTACCTTCATTCTCTACACATTGAACTCCTGCCTACCTGGAATATCAGATACGAGTGTCTCATTCCCTGGTTATCGACCTCCTAGATACCAGACATTTGGCTTGTTTCTGATACCTGGTTCTACACTATAATCATTTAGGAGAGCATAGAATGTGAATTATTTCATCTTCAATTTTCTCAAGAAACATAAGATGAATTTCCACCTAAAACACTAGTTTTTTTAAAAAAACATTTTACGTGATTAATACAAAAACCTGATTATTGAAACTAGAAATGACTTTCTCAGCATATCAAATTATCTCTTTTATCCTTTTCAAGATTATCCTTGAGACAGTAGATAAGCATCTTCAAATACTGTACACATCAATAGTATTAACAAATAATTCCCTGAGGTAGTATATAATGATTATTATTTTCTTCATTTTGTAGATAAAGCAATTGAGAGAAACAAGATTATTTTCCCAACTTCTCAAAAAAATAGAAAATGTAATATTAACACACCAAACCAGCTGGTTATCGCAGATCCTATTTACCTCCCTCCAAAAAAGGATTTGAAGTTATACACCATAAATGGAAAGAAAGAGAGCTAATGTTTTCTGAGTACCTAAAATGTGCTGAATGCTGTGCTAATAACTCAGATAATAATTAAAACAATGAAGAAAATAGTGTTGGTCTCATTTTACACATGAGAAGCCTAAGACACAGAAGGGTATTTTTTTCCACGATCACATAGCTGGGAAGTATTACCATCCAAATTTGCTCAGAATTTGAACCCAGGTCTTTCCAAAACCAAGGCTGATACCATTTCCTCTATAGTATTCTAACATAGGTATAATTAAACCAGAAGCACATAATCCCAAATGAATGAATGAATGAATGAATAAATAAATAAATAAATAAATAAATAAATTTAAAAAAGACAAACCGCAAAAAAAGCAAGCTATAAAAGGCTGGAGAAAGAGAAGATAAATACATATTCCCAAAATACACATATTGAAAAAAACCTATTGCATTTTAACCCAAATCTTAGGTCTGCATTATGAGCCAAGGCAAAGAGGGAAATCAGAGGGGTAGCAGCTCTTATTTATCTAGTAAAAAGAAGACTGTCAGTCTATCAAGAAGAAGAAACAGCTTACAAGTTCTAAGAGGCATTTCTTACGTATGTCACAAACTGAACCTCATACAGTAGAATCCATTTTCTCCATAGCAGTTATCCAAAGATCCGGAGGTGTCATTCATGTAGCTGTTTCTTCACAGATCCACTTCCATAGCCAGGTATAGGCAAACCAAAAATAAGGTGCTGATAACACAATTGAAGAAAAACAATAATGTCCCCATACAAAGCTCTAACTTCCTCAAATCATTAGATCTGAGTCTTTCTTTCTCATCCCACATTCATTAGCAAAACACCTTTCTGATAACAAGTAAGAATGGGCCTGCTGCCTCTGCCAGAACTACTGGTCATTCTTTAAGTCATTTAGCCCGTCAGTCAATCAGTCAGCCAACAAATATTTATTGAGTGCCCATCATGTGCCAAGTACTGTGCTCGGTACAAGTGAGCTCAACAGATCTTGTCCACTTTGGGAAGTTGACTCTTTCGTGGAGGAAACAGTTTACCTAGTCACTCAAATGCTTATATTCAAGCTCCAGTACTTGTTATGAAGGCATTACAAAGTGCCAGGAGAATAAAGCAGAAACGAATACACCATTGTAAAGCAATTATACTCCAATAAAGATGTTAAACAAACAAACAAATAAATAAATAAATAAAATGAAAAATAAATAAATAAAAATAAAGTGCTATGAGAGCCAGTAATAGGGACATGATCTAGCTTAGAGCAGAGGCAGGGAACAGGTTTAAGAAATGCATCCCTCCCTGAGTTGAGTTCCGTGCTCCATGAAGGCATTTGAACTCACCCAGCTGCCCGAGCTGCTTAAGCTTTATTACCAGAGGCTCTTTCCCTAAGCCCAGTACTATCATTTGCTCAACTATGGCAGAGTGGTAAAGAATTACTTTCAACATCATGAATTTTCATTCACATTGAAAGGTGATATTTACATTCAGTACCAATCCTTCAACAACCAGAGTGATCTGGAAAAGGAGATGCAGAAAATGAATCCATACAAGATTGATATAGGCTTAGTATAGTCCCACAGACCAAATCAACACAATACAGTGCATCTGGGAGCTTTCCAGGCTCAGGAAAAAGAACTGGTGTTTGACATTGACATGACAGACTATGATGATGTGAGGAGACATTGTAGTTGTGCAGACACGTGTTCTAACTGCTGGACCCTCATGACGATGGCCATACACATCATCAACCGAGCATTGAAGGAGGACTTTGGATTTAAACATCATCTCTGGGTATATTCTGGAAGGAGAGATGTTAATTTTTGGGTCTGTGATGAATCAGTTAGAAAACTGTCCTCTGCAGTACGTTCTGGGATATCTGAATGTTTGAATCTTGTAAAGGGTGGTCAGGACGTTAAAAAGAAAGTTCATCGAAGTAACAAAAATTCACCCTTTTGTCAGAAAATCTATAAACATAATGAAAAATACTTTGAAGAATATGCTTTGGTAGATTAAGATATTCTTGAGAATAAAGAAAGCTGGGATAAGATTTTAACCCTTGTTCCTGAAACAATGCATGATGAACTACAACAAAGCTTCCAAAAGCATCACAATTCACTTCAGCATTGGGGGCACTTGAAGAAAGCAGCCAGCAGGTATCAGAATAACAGCAAAAATGACCCTGGCTTGAGTGGGAGATCATGCTCCAGTACTGTTTTCCACAACTGGATATCAATGTTAGCAAAGGAATCAATCATTTACTGAAGAGCCCTTTTAGTGCTCATCCTATCCTAAAACAGGTTGCATTTCTGTGCCTATTGATTTACAGAAAGTGGATCAGTTTGATTCATTTGCTGTCCCAACCATAAGTTCCATTTGCCATGAATTGGATGTTAATTTCACTAATGAAGAAGAAAAAGAGAATGGAACTGAAACTGATATCAAACATAGAACCAGAGATTATAAGAAGACCAGTCTAGCTCCTTTTGTAAAAGTTTTTGAGCAGTTTCTTGAAAACCTGGATAAATCTTGAAAAGGAGAACTTCTCAAGAAGAGTGATTTATAAATAAAAAGACTTCTGAAAATAACTACTCCCTTTATACCAATGTGAATATCTTCTACCTTCAACCAAGAATCAAATACTTCAAGAGCCATTTAACAAATATAGCAGAAGTAAAAAAAAAAAAGAAAAGAAAAGAAAAAGAGAAATGCATTCCTGAAAAAATGACATATGAGCTGAGACCTGACTTGCTTGCCGATTAGTTATCATGTATACAGTGTCACCTTAGAGACCAAGTATTAAGTATACAAAGAAGCCTAACAGTCACAACTTTGAAGAAGTTTAAATTCAATTACACAGAAAAGACACGTACACATGAGAAGTTTAATACAAGAAAGCATTAGAAAGGCATCAAATGTGTGGCACAAATAAGTGATAAAAGGCAAAGGGACTGATGAATCATTAGGGGCTGGTGTAACCCAGAAAGAGTTCTCAGAGAAGGCAGGACAGGATGTAGACCCTACAACAATGTTTTCAAATATTTTTGACTAAAACACACAATAAGAAATACATTTTACTGAGTCACTTTGCTGTTCAGTAGAAATTAACACTGTAAATCAACTATACTTCAATAAAATTTTTAAAAAATAAAACAATTGAAAAATATACATTTTACACTATGGCACAATATAAACATACAGATATAAATAAAAGTAAAACAAGTTTCATGAAACAAAGCTTGTTCTCACAAAATGAGATCTAATTGATTGTTTCTATGTTATTTCATTCTCTTAAATTTTTCTTTATGCTGGTCACAATCCACTAAATTAAGTTCATTACCCACTAATGAGTCACAACCTAACACTGGAAATTTCTATAACAGAAAATATTTCTGCACACAGTAAAGGTCCTTCATGAAATAAAAGGAAACCCAAAAGTAATTCTCACCTCCTACAAAAGTGATCCAAGCCAGCATGACCTCTAGCTCTTTCCCACCATTCCTTCTGCTTCTCCTCATTTCCAGTTGCACAGCTACCTTAGCAATAAGAAATCCACACCCAGAATGTGGCTACATCACATATTTACATGATAACCTACCACCTTCTAGCACCACCAGCAGCACCAGCCTGATTCTTAGTCGGAATGTATGAAGCTTCTTTACCGGAGCATAAGTGAAGGTCGCTATCAGAGGACTAGATCAAGAGTTCAGATCAGACCTACATTTTAGGTCCTGAGGCTACACATAAACAGAGGGAATTTATCCATTAGTCCCATATGTTTCTTCATGAGCATTAGTTTTCGACCCAATTCAGTTTTCCAAGGTCAGACTTTTTAAAATTGATCAGACCTCCAGTTACTAAAGATAGAAATATATATATCATGCAAAGCAGGCTACCAATTTTCCACAAATTTATGGTGATCCCTCATCAATACCCACCAATGTTGATAAGCTTTTCATCTGGGAAGGAGCTCTCATTCTTTAGTCATGCCTAACTGAAATACTCACTTTCATCAAGTATAGACTTAACAAAAGCCTCCAAAAATTTGCCCTCTAGATTTGACCTAAGAGCCTAAGAGGAATAGTGCTCATCATCACCAGCTTCATAAATAGTTCACAGACATTCCTCATTGTTTTCTTTTTTAAGGAAGAGATAGTTGTTTAAAAATAAAATGTTAACTCAAAACAAAATAATAATCAGTCTGCATCAGGCAGGAATCAGGTTCAGAAATGCATCCATTGCATTTATTGATACAAATGATGAAAATATATTTATTGATCGGGTATTAAAAATTAAAACCCAAATTAATAAATATACATTTCTCATTTTGCCCTACCATTTACAAGCCTCCTTTAAAAATCTGGAAGAATGGTCATCTTAGTCTGCTGATAGGCATAACTAATGTTAACAATCTGGGAAGGAACAGGGGACAGCTGACATATATGTCACTGTGTCTCATATGCACCTGCTAAGCTACCCCAGTACCAACATTACTAAGGGAGATTGGAGCTGCCTCCTGGCCAATTTGGCTCACTCAGGAGTTTTTTGTTTGTTTGATGTGTGTGTGTGTGTGTGTGTGTGTGTGTAATCTGAAGAATACTGATGGCATTTAATGCTCTACAGCTAAACCAGGAAGGTGAGGATGAATGCTCACTTATGTCTACTCTTAACCAATGCCACTCCAAAGGGCAGCAGTGTCCCTAGAATTGTCATTTTCCTTAAAATGAATCTTCATACTCGCATAGGCCTCAATTTTAGGGCTAAGGCTCCTCTAAGAATGAATAAGAGGTCTTTCTGTAAAGCAGACCCGGAAAGTTATCTGTGAGGTTTTAGTGACTAAAAGACCTGTTAATGAGATTTGGACGAGATCTGATTATTCTTTCTTCTTTAACGCCAAAGATAGTGCTTAAGTAGGATTTACATTTTTAAACTTCCATATAACAAGCTGGGAACAGGCTGCTCCGGTCTATTTAAATTATTGCGAAGGAATGAAATGCATTCACTTACTAATTACTGTATTTGCTCTCCTACGCGTCTCGCTGTTGATAGGTCAGGGGTGGGAAAGGCAAACTGCTGCTACATCCTTTTAATCCTTTCAATCAAAAGGCAAGGTGAGTTGCTTTTCTCCGGTTCTTCATGGGGTAATTTGTACGTCTACATCAGGAAGGGCTGGCTTCTGCCGGGGGTGGCCTTGGGGAGTCCAAGGAAGCCCTATAACGCACTTCCAGGGTGGGAGTCACCGGAGGAAAAGGGCCTTGGAGACCCCGGCGCGCACTTGGGCCGCTTCCAGGGTATCGGGCCGCAGCCCTATGGTCAGCTAGACGCCTGGGCGGGCCTGGCTTCCTCCGCCAAAGGGGGCGGTGAAGGCACCTCCCCGGCCTCTTCGCTCAGGTTTGGGAGAAAAGGCGACAAAGGCCCGAGGGCAGCCGGCCCGATGGGAGGACGAAGCGGCTGCGGCGCTCAGCCACCGCGCCCCAGGTCCCCGGCGGGGCGCAGGCGGGGGCGCTGTAGGGAGGCGCGGGCTGCGCGACCGGGGGCTGCGGCGACCTGCCAGTCCTGGCGGCCAGGGAGGGACCCCGGGAAGGCCCTGGCACCCGACTGGCGCCCGCCTCGCGGCCGATCGGTGGGTGAGCCTGTGGCTCCCGAGGCGCGAGACGCCCCCCGCGCGGCTGTCCAACCCGGCAGCCGCGCTGCGCCTCCCGAGTGCAATTTGACCGGTGTGTCCCCGGTCGGTCGCCTAAGGCCACGGCTGGGAGGACAGCGAGGCCGAAAGAGAAAAAGGGAATGGGGTGGGGGAGGGGATCGGGAGCGAGGAAGCGGTGTCATTTACACCAACTGGGCTCTTTCCTGACCCAGCCGCTCATCTGTCACCGCTGTCTCATTCCTGTTATTTACATCTGTCTTTAGCATTCTAATTACTCGCTTTATTACTTTAGCCTGAAGGAATCCTGTAAAAAACAACGGAGATGAGGATCCTACCACACAATAAAACTGCCCAAAATCCCCACTGCACATTATACAGAGTACTTGAGAATATTTGTGCTGTTATATGACCTCAATATGTCCTTAGATTGATCCTATTATATCTTTCTCCCTTCTCTTTCTCCGTGTGTATGTGATGAACTCTTTTAAGGTGTGGAGTGTAAGAATAAACTGTTTAACAAATGATGAAAATAAGATTATTCTTGGAAGAGGAGGTAAAGGGGGAGATGGGTCTTCTCTAAAAAGACTTTGAGGTATTTGAACCAACGCCATCTGGGTCCAGTTCCTAAACTCTTGGTTTTATTTTTTACTTAATCTGATAAAGTAGAGCTATCTTCACACACAAGCTAAGGCTGAAAGAATCTTGGAAATTTGGAGGAGAGAATAAAATGCCTAATGTCTTTCATTATCTTGCATTAATCTCTGAGTTCCCAGAAGGTCTCAGGAGGGGAAGTGAATTTAGAGTAGTGATAAGAAGTGGGGTTAAAAAATCATGGTGGTTGGAATGCTTTTCTTTTACTGTGAGATTTAGAATGGGGTGCAATATCTTACAAACCCCTGATAGCAAGATTCACAGATACACACAGTACTTGAGTCCAAAGGAGGCTGATCTAACCTACCAGAAAACTCAGAACAAAATGCAGCTTTCTGTTATTTATTCCTTCTAGTGGAATTATTGTTGCTCTCGCTTGCAATTTTCTGGCTGTACTAATGTTTTTCTTTATTGTGTTACACTAACATAATCTCCTCCGGAAAAGAAAATGACAAAATATATACATTTTCAGGTAAATAACTGAGCTAATTTATTGGCCTCTATGCTCTTCTGATGGTGTGGTTGATAGATAATGTAATAATATGTACATAATTAAGCGGGTTTACTATACCTGCGTCAAAATAGGTTCAGGGGCAGTAGCTCTGTCTTTAGGCCTATGGTTTTCTCAATGGATATTTACTTCCTCCAACCTCTGGAATAAAGGGCAAAACCTCAGGAAGTAAACAACTAGGCACTAAGTGAGGGATGGAGGTATGAAGAAAAAAAAAAAAAGAAAACTGGCAAATTCTCTTATCAAGGATTTTAGATTAGAGCCCATTTTTTTCATAATCCCCATCCCAAACCTCATAAGGTTCAATGAATAGATGAGAAGAAAAAACAAGAAAGAAAGAAAGAAACATTGAAGACAAACATACTCCTTCCCAGAGAAATGAATGACTTACACCCAGGTCAAGGAGCCGGGGCAGGGGGGGGCGGGGGCTTCAAAAACACCTTTGCAGGATCCAGAAATCTTTCATCAAGGAAGCATGAAGGCTTCTGGGAAATCATTAATAGCGAACTTGGCCACCATATGCCCCCTTGCCCCGGCTTCTGGAGGTTGCCCATTCAAGGCATGGTGTACTTGCTCTTCCAAACTCATCTAAATTACATCAATAACAGAGCGCACTCTTTAATGAGCTCTCAACTTTAAAGACTTGAAAGATATTAACAAGCCGCTTGACAAATGGTGCTTAGAAGCACATTAAAGACGCTGCTAATGGAGCGCATAATGACGGCTAATTTTCGATCAGATATAAATTAGAGCCCCAACAGTTATTTGCCTTAAGGACTTTATGTAAATGATTCTGTTCTGTATAAACTGAAAAGCGAAGAGAGCCCTGCCATTTTGGCAATCCTTGTGGATATGATTAATAGATCTGCAACAGAACTGGGCAGAGACAACTGATGGCATTTCCATCTAAAAGTCAATGTGTTTAGGTAGTAAATATGAATAGCTTCTAGAGTCAATGTGTGCTTCTTCTTCAACCGAAAGAGTAAAAGACGTCCTTGGCATCTCCTCCACATGGTTAAAGAGATTCACAAAAGAGCATCCAGGCTCATTTCCCTAGACCTGCACCTCACATCCACCGAGATACCCAGAACAGCCACAACTTTCTCCTTCGCTGGGACCCAAATCTGCGTTAGATGCTCCCTAAACACACATCCCCGCATCATCTTCAAAGACACCGTCAACTTTACTGGGATCTACGCTCTATGGATCACTTTTTAGAATCCTTTCACTGTGAAATTGCTTGAGCTCTCATTCTTAGCTTTGCACACAATTCAGGTTCTCTAAGACAGTGCTGGGAAGAGGAAGGGATTGGGAGAGGAAAGTGAAGACAAGGAGGAGGGGGGAAATGATGACGGTAATGGTGAGGCGGGAAGGAGAGTGGAAAAGAATGTGAGAGCAGTTCAGATAGGAAAGACTGGAGGAACTCTAATACCTACCTAATTTAAAGTGGAGGAGACATCTGTAGCTTTGCTTTTTCTTTCTTTCTTTCTTTCTTTCTTTCTTTCTTTCTTTCTTTCTTTCTTTCTTTCTTTTTCTTTCTTTCTTTCTTTCCTTCTGTGCCTTCCACATTTTAAGAGTTAAGTCTCAAGCCATCAGAGTGCATAAAAGGGTATGGGGACTGATTCTTCAAGTTGATTTCCTTCCAGCCTATCCCTGCTCTGGTGGTTCATGGGAAGCTTGGAAGAGGAGTTACCCTAAGACTGTGTTACCTGTGTCCAGTTTCTGCTTTATCACGTCTTACTTGGCATCAGCTGGGGTGATTGCCCCGTTTAACACTGGGATTGCTTAGAGTTATTTCTGGCTGCAGTTTCAGAGATAACACCCTCTCCTGAACAAGGGGAAAGAATGTGCGTAAAAGTGAATTTGCATAACCTGAAAACCCAGCCAAGTCTAGCTTGTCAATGACTTGTTTATTATGAATTACAAATAAACAAAACCTCAGCCTTTCTGCTGCAGGAAATTCCAGCATTACTGCATCTCAGGGCAGTTTTCTCTGCCTTACACACACAATATAAATATGGATTTGGGGGGAGGGGGTCGGTTTTTCATAAGCAATTCGTGGGCAGTGTTAAAGTTAATACAGAAATCCTGCCTCAGTAAGGGAGCTATTTCTACCAGTGACACCAGCTTCTAAGATTTCCTCATCCAAGCCATCTGAGAGCTAAGAGTAATGAGAAGAACACAGGGGAGGGGAAAATGGAAGGGTGAGGGGTTGAGCATTAAAGAGATTTCTCCTAGACTGATTAAATCATTTTATCCTGCAGTAACTGATACCTAATAGCCAGGAGTTAAATGGTGGAGAGTAAGGATGCTTCTTACCATCATTACTGAGTTATGAAGTAGTTTTAAATTGGGGTACAATAAATACGATTGCTCTCATCTTCCATTAATCTGTCTACTCTCCCCTCTAACCCTCCTCCCCAATCACACACACTTCTAGGGCTAACAGGACATGCGGGAAACATCTGGACATTTCTTCTACCCACCAGTGTCAGATTCTGCAGCAATGGGAGCACGTAGAAAGAGCAGACTCAGCTCCCATTTCATCTGACAGCTACATCCAGCTCCCCTCTGTTTTCCACTGGCTGTTGGATGCTCCGTGTGATGGCAGAATTGGATGGTAAAAACTAACTTGGAAAAGTAAAACTTAGAATTACGTGAATAGCAACATTAATCACAAAACTGCAGAATTCTGATCTCACCGGGTTGGGAGAGGGAAGAGTGGCTGAGCTTTTCAGAATGCCAAGCGATGTTTGGCACGTTACAGCTTAGAGAGCTGGATTTGCTTCTTCTTCCACTTTGTCCTCCTGCCCAGAGTGGATAAATCATGTCACCTTAGGGAATTTCGTGATTTTATTTACAGTGAATGAACTCATATTCTCAAGATTAATTCCCAACTATGCGGGCACTTCCACTCCTCCTGGGGACACATAGAGGATACCTGACCAAATGCGGCCGCTCTGGTTCCCTGTGATGTGCCCTTTCTATTTTATTATAGCTCTCTTTTCTCTTTTGGGCATCTACATTATCTGAGATAGGGAGACAGCAGATGTGATCACTCTGCATGTCTTCCTCTCCCCGGGGAAAAGTGGAGATCATCTCCTATTAACCACCCATCTCCCCCCATACTCCCTCTTTTTCTTTGTTCACCTCCCAAACTCTGAGTGAATCCCAGGGGGGATAAAAATAAGTCTTACTGAAAAAGAAAGCAGCATGAGGGGGGAAAAATCAATGAAATGATTTAGGAAATGGAAGAATGGGCCCCCTCTGACAATACTGTAATTAAAAGCTCTCAGGGCTCCAAAGTGAAAAGTTGATGAAAGAAAAGTGCAAGTTGCCAACCGATTCTTATCTAACTCATTTAGGACCATTTCGCGGAAGTTAGAGACTTAATTTAGGGACGTGAACACCACGTCCTCAGAAACGACTTTCCTCTCAAAAGGAATCAGAAATCCTAGCTGGGCAGCCAGGGTCTGGGTTCTCTTCCCCACTCACCACCCACCCCTAATCCCACCCCAAAGACCAAAGACTCTGGAGGAAGAGGAGAAAGCGGTTGCCCTCATTCTGGCTCCAGGTGAAGACGTGAGTGGCATTGCTAATTAGAACCTCGAAAATGGTACCAAAATGACACAACCGGTGAGCCAGGCTGCGCTCTCCGCAAGCCACGCTGAAGTCCGGGAGAGCCCAGAGCCTGAAGCACTGAATCCTGTTTTCTCAAGGAACCCTCGATCTAATTCTGGTTCCTCACCCTCGCTGAGCCCAGACACAGGCCCTGTCCTCACGCCCATCCTGGGAGTCACAGACCGCTTCCCTCTCAGAGCCAGAGATGCTGCCCCAAAGACACCATGTTTGAGCTCCGTGTAAAGGCAGGATGGGCAGGATAGACAGGAAGTACACCTGTGGCAAACAGAAGGTCAGAGCCTGTCGGTGCACCAAGAAGAGGCACGCACGGAGTCTCGTGCATCTTCCCAGGCGAATCGCGTGTCTTGGATAGACTAAGAAGGAGCGATTTTGAGTGAGTTTGAAAAGTTTCACCAAGGCATGCGGGCCCCAGGGAATGGCTCTGAGTGAACCTGTGTGTTGGTGTGTGAACATCCAGCTACATGTGTGTTACTGGATGACAAGCAATGAGGAAAATGCCCGCGTTGCAGTAGGGAATCTCCACTTCTCTTCCAGTCTGTGGCTTCAGGCCAAGCCTGCGGAGGCTCGGTGTACTCTGGCCAGAGGTGTGCCTCCCCCGCACTGCAAAGTGATTTGGTTCACCTAGGATTGGAGCAGAAAAGGTGACTATTCCGGGCAAGGGTCAGGGGCCTTCCTGTGAAATCTTCCCTTACCTATATGGGCCCTGGACTGCTGTTGAACTTGGAGTATAAGGTGACTGCCCCCCACACAACAGGATTACTGCCCTCTGCCACCTTCACCTCCAACACCTTACACAACCAGGCCAATAACTCCCCAAGCCAAGGACCTACTCTGTCCCTAGAAATCAGGGAGCCTCCCTCCCTTTTAACCAAAATGCACAAAGATGCAGACTGCCATTTAGCAAAGCCCTGGGGGCCCACTGGGAAAGTCGGACTGTCTGGCCCTGTGTGTATTAACCCTCCATCTCCTGGTGAGTCCACCAACCTCCGAGTCACACAGGCCTTCTGAAAATGCAGTCACTGTCCCAGCCACTCGTGCAGAGGGTGTGGATTTATGCCTTCCAATAACTTACAAACCCATCAGTTACTTGTTTGCTTTTTTTTTTTTTTAACCAAATCCTACCTATTAGCAGGACGACTTTGGCATCTTGCAAGTATTCCAGAAGCCAGCTGGCTTCTTTCAAAACTATTGGAAGCATACTTCTCATTTTCTTGTAGCCTCAAATTATTTAGGGAAACCTGAAAGCTAAAAGAGAACCCGCCCATCAAAAACAACAAGAACAGCAACGACAACAAAAAACTCACCAATAGACACACACAAGACTTTGAACGTGCTCCCAAGGTCCAGAAAATGGGAGGGTTATGGGGAAAGAGGAACTAATGTGTTTATGAAAAATTATAACAAAATTTGAAGAACCACGACTCAGACCCTAGGGGAGGGTTAGGGGGCGCAGGCTTCCGTTGGCTACTGCAAAGTCTGGGGATGGGGGAGGGCTCTTGCTTTCCTCCGAGTGACAGCTGGAGTAATGGCTGCAGACCCAGTGCTGGGGCGGGGGGTGGTGAGGCTGGGCGGGGGCAGTAATTACTAGCCAGGCTCACCCGCCTGCCTACTTTAGAGCGAATGCGTTCCTTTTGCGCGTCCAGCTGCGCGCTCGGCTAGCTGCTCGGCCTCGGGGCATCCTGGAGCCTGAATTGCTGGGAGAGCAGGGGTGAGTGCTAGAGAACTTTAAATCGAGGTTCCTAAAAGGCTTCTGAAGTAGAATGTCCCCAAGGTCTCAGCCTTGCAGGGCTGTGGAGTAAAAGAAGGCTGAGCAGAGACTGCTCCGCGTCCAGCAGCCCTCCACCCCTCGGCCCGCATTAGGGACCCGGCAGAAAGTGAGCAGTGGGGTCGGTGCTGAAGGGGGTAGCAGCCCGGGAAACAGGGATCCATCTGATCCGGCTGCACAGGACTGAAACCTTTCCACGCGGGTGGAAGGAAAAGCGAGGCCAGGTGCCAGCCTAATATCACCACCTCTCCTCCCGGCCCACAAAGCTCAAACCCTCAGAAGGCGCAAGCGCTCCCTTGGGCCCCGAGCCTGAAGTTAAGTGTACACCGGGGGCTCCGCGCTGGGGAGGGCGGAGAGGCGGGGAGAGGGGTAGGGGCTAGGTTCTCCACCACCTCCCGCCGCCTCCCTCCCGCAGGCTGGAAGCCTCACGTAGTCTGGGATTTTTTCAGAATAATTGATGGGTCCAGTTCTCCAGAGCTTTCCCGGAGAGAGAGCGGCGGACCGCGCTAGAATTTAAATAGAAGTGATTAGTAAAATGCAAGGGGGCGAGGCGCCCGGGCCTCTCTTTCTCGCAGGTTCCTGGCTGCGCGCCTGGCAAGGCGCCGGCTTCCCGCAGGCTCTAGGGGCCACGCGGGGCCAGGGCAAGCTCGTCCGGCGCAGAGGGCGGCTCTGCTGCCCACCCCCTAAAGCTGTGGACTGTAACAGTCACCCCCTCCCAACCAGTTTCTCATCAACGTGCACCCGGAACTGGAGAAGAGGGGAATTGGGGCTGGCAGGCAACCCAAGGCCGGCGGGTGTAAGTGATGGTAAGCCAGCTGGTGGGTGCAAAGATTTTGATTCCTCTGCACAGCCAGAGCCGGCCAGGCAATCACGAGAGGAAAGTCTCTCGGTGATCATTGTCCCCGCGCCCTGGTTCTCACACGCACAGTTCCCTTTCGCTACCTCTGTCCTCACCGGTAGGTCCTCGCTCCAGGCTGCCGAGCCCGAGCTGCCTGGGTCGTGGAACTCCAGGCGCCCCTTCACTTACCCAAAGCTCTAAGAAGGTCCCCTCCACAAAGAAGTGACCTAGGCTGGGGAAAGCCTTCGCCTTCCCTCTCTCTCTCACATCCCTATCTCATCGATTTGTTCCTAAAAAGGGGGCTGTGCATCCTTATAACGTCTACAGCCAATTAATATTGCATTAACTCTATTTAAAAAAAAACACAACAAAAGCACCAGAATACTGCATCCTATCAAAGCCATCTATTATTCACGGATATGTAATTGGAGACCTAAGATATGTGTGTTACAGGCCAATGGAGGAAAACAGAGTCGTGACAATATTTCAGAAAGCAAGGGGATCCGAGGGTATCTAATATTTAATTTCAAGTCTGTGGTTTTCTAATTCGAGATTAAAAGCAGTCACGTCTTTGAAGCCAGACAGTTGGTATAAATGTACAGTTAAAATATTCTATTCCACAGTCCCTAGACAGAGCTCTCTGCTCGTCCCAGGCTTCATTAAATTTTTATTATCATCCCAGACTAGAGCAGGGAATGAGCGGAAAGACTGTCCATCTAATTGCAATTGATAAAAAAAAAAAAAGCTCTTAGATTTCCCCCCTCATTTTAATATATTAACAGTAGTTTTCTTCGTATGTCCAGTCTTTCCCAGCCCTGTGATACACACACTTTATCACACAGATACGTTTTCCACTTTCCAACGGGCACCAGGCTTGACTGTCTTCTCTGCCCTTTGAGAAGGCCTAGGGGTGGGGTGGGAGTGAAGGGAGAAAGGCTAGTGGAGACTGGTTTCAGAAAGTGATGCTATATGGGGAAAAAGAAAAAAAGGAAAAAGGTGACATCAGTTCTTGAAGCATCTGGCGAAAGATCAACGAGAGACAACATTTGCACTAAGCTGGTTCTTCCTGTAGCAAGATGAAAGCATATTGTTACCCAAACAAAACAAACAGATTATTAGACGAGGCTGCTCTTTTCGACAGCCCTTCCACTGTGTGGGATGAAAGCAAAGAGTAATATTTTCATTTTATTTCTTTCTTTCTCACTGCTGCCCCCAAACACACACACGCACACACACACGCGCACACGCACACAGACACCTCAAAACGTTTGTTCTTCTTGAACCTTCTTCATATGCTACTAATCGGACTGTCACACCAGATGCCTGTGTGTGTGTGTGTGCGTGTGCGCGCGCGTGTGTGTGTGTGTGTGTGTGTGTGTGAGTATTCAGGAAGCCTGTCTCTACAAGGGTACTTCAAAAATTTTTGAAACTGGTGTAAATAAAGCGTTTCATCTCCAAGTAGAATCAAACCCACAGTTTGCTTTCTGAGCAGCTTCCTATTATCACATCGCCACTTAATTTTATTTCTATTCTCTCCAAGTTAAATAGAAAGACTGGCTCACAAGGGAGCTGCCATGTGCCTACAGACTGGGGATGTCAAGCAGAGAGGCTCACTGTGCAAACTTAATTTCAATTCCCGAGGAGGATTTCACATTCCGGCTGGCTGTGACCCACAGTAATTAGCTGAGATAACTAATGATTACTTACTTATTCCTTGTAATTATCTGGATTTAATAATTCGCTGTGTAATTTATTAATTCGCTCATAATAGCCTTTCAGGACAGGGAATGGCTCCTTTAAAGGAGAAAAGCAGGGAACTTTTAGTGATTTTTTTTTCCACATTGTCATAAATCTGTCTCCTGACAAATGCAGACTTCAGGAATATTTCTATCATCATAACTATCCAGGAACCTTTGTCTTCCTTTTCGTCCTATCAGGATACCAATCCAACTTCTTTTTTTTTTTTTTTCCTTCTGTTGCAGCCCCTCCCTCCAAGGCTAACTGAAAAGTAAAGTGTAGTTTTGAGTTCTAATGTGGACCATTTACCTAGAAATATAAATTGTTGTTGCCAAACAATTGAAAGGATGAATTTCTAAACTTACTGTTATGGCTTGCTTAGAAAAATTTGAGCTTCATCTTCCGAATAACATGTCTTTTAAGATCAAGTGAATTTTTTAATGCCTTTTCCACCATCTCCTCAAGAGCTTCCCCAACAGATAGATCAAAATGAATTGATTCATTTAAAGTTTAAAACAAAGCATTTTTACCCCCAAATTCCAATTCTCTTGGCAAAAAGAGGTCCCAGAATCTGTCCTTGATAGTAAAAAAGACTTAGTTACGTATTGTTATTTATTTTTTCGATACATTTTATAGAAGATAGGAGAGTGTTACATTGAATGAAAAGCCCAGTTATTTCATTTGCTTTTTCATATTTCCATTATTTTTCCCCAAGCTGTGTATCAATGAAACAATCTATAAAGAACAGACCAACTGATTTAATGTCAAATTTCAAAAAAAAATTGCAGATAATAGTATTATCCAATTGGTGTAGAGAGTACTTAGCTATCAACCAGGCCGCAATGATCTTTGCTATGAGTCACTATTCCATTCCATTTTAGACTTAAATGATTACCCATTGAATCATTTGGATCATTTGTCTTTAAAGAAGTTAAAAGAAAATAAACTACATAATTCTGAAATGTCATATTGAGGAAGATTAGGTTTGCAGCTAAGTCAATTCATAAAATACCTTCTTCTGATAAAATAGTCATTGTGAACCTTTAGGAGAAAAATTAGGAAAGGAGTCATGAATGCCAATGGATTTGATTGATATGACAAGGGTCTTCAGACACAATTTGCTATTTATCCATCTGAGTATTTTGAAAACCAATACCAAATGGATATTTGTCAACAATTTATAAACAGATCCTTCTAGTCTTACCTTTAATTTCTTCTTTAAGACCAATCCTCTTCAAATCTCTTTGTTTTGGTATATCTCTGCAACTATCATTCACTTAAAAACTTTCAGAATATATTTCTTTTTAAAATTCTGCTTTTCTCATAAAACAAACACATTTAAGCAGGCTAAAATAATGGATATAATTTCCGTTTTGTAGGCAAGAAATTTTTTTTTACCCTTGTGATAACATCAAGAAGATGAACTTAAAATGTGATAGTTGTAGAAGTCCAGAAACACAGGAGACAAAGAACAGTTGATGAATGAAGGGGGAAATATAGGTCTTCACTATCAACTGTTGAAGTAAATGGATAGTTGCTTTCCTGTCACGTTCCTCCCAAAAATCTAGGACAAACATGCATACATGCAAGCTATCATATATTTCAAAATGCACTAAAAAGAACACCTATTTTATTTCTATCCATTATATTTCTTAATTTCTACTACTTTGACAGTATTTCTATTTTCATTTAAAGATGTTATATTTGTAGAAAGAAAACACAAGCACACCTGTCTTTCCCCTAACTGACTCCCCGTCCTCCTAACACACACTTCCTGGATGCTTAGTTAACAGCCACATATGGGAAGGAGGAGGTGTTATTTACTGAAGATAATTTTTATTCTAGATCAGAAAGTCTGGTTTGCTATACATTCAAGCCATTTAATTCATTTTCCGCACTCCAGAAAAAGTAAGCAAGCAGGAAGTTCTCCAACTGGCTAGAACTGTATGGTCAAACGTGTTGGAGTGAGACTGAGTCATGCGGTTACTATCCGTGGTGCTGAAACCAGTACCTAGTACAGTGAGATTGAAGACTGGCTGTTTGAAAAGACTTTCAGGAAAACTGAATCTAATAGTGGGGCGTAAAGTGGAAGAAAGGACATTCAGGCTTCACAACACAGAAATAAAATTAAACTATCAATATCAATATATCACTATCAATATCAATATCACTATATATGAAACTATCAATATCACTATATATGAAATTACAATTCTTTCTTTTAAATCTCCACAACTTTCTATATTTCCTTAGATATCTATGCAATGTATCTCATTATTTCTAAATGGACATATGGATTTTGTTCATTCAGGTGCCTTTTATTCAGTTATAGGGAAAGAAGTCCCTCCACCCTTTATCCATCCAACTTTCAGAAATCTTTTTGTTACATCTGAAAGTCATAGTCAATTTTCCAACAACATTTCTTTCCAACTTGAGCCACTATAACAATTTTCATTGACTCATGGGATGTTTCCTTACCTCATCCTAAAAATAAGAAATATTCCAAGACAGTTCCATATTAGAGAAGTAACAGCTCTGGTTAGCAGAATTACCCATGGAGGATGGCCTGATTCCTCTCTCTTGTTGTACCTATAATTAATATGATGCTTTCATCATTAATGATGTAAATATCTAAACCAGAGCTTTCCTGAAAAAAAAAAACTTTGAAAACTTAACATGTTGCCCAAATATTGTAGGAAATCTGAAAATTATTAAAATTTGTGAGGAGGTTTTTTTCAACTAGGATCAGAAAAAGAAAAGTCAGTGTATCAAATGGGCAAAATTTCTTTGTGCCAAAACACCAGTAGGCAGACTTCCACCAACTCTGGTGTCTGGATGAGTCATAGAAAGGGGGCAAAATTTTGCTTCCTCTAACCACCCAGGATTTCTTCCTCAGCCCCACTCTGCCTCTTGCAGAATGTGAGTTTCCTTAAAGGTCATGGCAATGGAGAGAGAGAGAGGGTGAGAGAAAGAGAGAGAGAGAAGTGCTTTACTTCATAACCCAGTAACCTAGGTGTTTTGTGCTCTGGCTGTGGGGCAATGCTCTCCAGGAGTGGTGACTGAACTGAGAACTCTGGTGGGCCATCCCCTAGGTCTCAGCCAGGGTGTCCGACTCCACCAACCAGGCCTTGACACTTGCCACACCCAGTCTCCCAGTGCTGCTGAAAACTGAACTGAGTTCCTTTCTTTTACCCAGGCAATACCTCTGCTCACAGAGGTGCTCTTCGCAGAATTTTGCTGATCTGGAGAAAGAACTTCGAGAGAGGTCTTTGGAGCCAAAAGTCGTGACCTCATCTGGGCAGAAAAGCAAAGCGCCCTGTGAGATGAGCTCTGGCCATGAGAAGGCTGTTATAAACCCTGTTCTTTTATACTTTCCTAGAGAAACACCCTCTACTAAATCCAAGCCAGACTTTGGCAACAACCACTGCATTATAAACCGTTAAAATGTGTTTCTGCTTTTAAAAAATCCCCCATCAAAATAATTCCCATGTAAATGATTTAAAACAACATCACATTCTAAAAGCCATTTAATTTCAATAGCATATTTTAATGAAAAAAGCAGCATACTTTGCCAATAAAACATTAAAATCATCTCTTCAATGAAAGACAATCAAACAACACCAAAAATAACTTAATACATTACCATAGTAAATAAACCATCTATTAACAAAAACAAGAAACCAGGTCATATACAGAACTCAAGACTTCAGAGAGCCTTAAATGGAACAGCAATACAGCAAAATTTGTAAGAATATATCTATATGTGCATCATTTGGAATGAAGTATTTACAGTAGATAAGGTACCAGTCATCATGTACCTAATTTTTGTTGTTGTTGTTTCAAAAGAATTCTACCAAACAATGTGAATTTACAAGCAGTGCACTGTCTTTCTTATAGTTCAAATTTGTATTCCTACAAACAAACCTCCAAAGGAAAAATGGAAGGATTCTTATAAATGTTAAAATGTAGTCAACAGAGCAATCGAAAACTAGAAGACTGAAATACCTTGGTGAAATCTTAGAATCTGGAAGGGCAAACACCAAGTGACAAATGCACCTAAAGCTAGAAAATGATGCATCATAGTCATGCTTCCAACTGCTTGACTTCTTCTCTTCCATTAGAGGTGTGTGTGTGTGTGTGTGTGTGTGTGTCTACGAGTGAGTGAGAGAGTGCCTGTGTAGCAGGGACAATGTGGGAATCCCCATTAAATATGTAACGAAGTAAACAATACTTTGGACAGTGAATCAGGTCTACACGATTAAGACATCCATTACTGAGTGTCGACTCACAAATCAGAACACTACCAGTAAAAACAAAGAAAAAGCAATCTTCATTCAAAGTGAGAATATACAAATGGGCCAAAAGGAACATAGTATAAGAGGAAAGCTGTAAAAATTCAGTAAACTCATCAAATAAAAAAATTTTTTTAACTCCACTAGCCATATGTTCTCCCGTTTTTTAAGAGTAAATAAGTTTAATTAATAAGAATGTGCACAAATTAAGTTGCTAGAGAGATAAATTAATAATTTACAGAGGGTTGTTCAGCAATAATCTAATAATAGCTTTCAAGATCAGTGAACACAGCAGGCGCAACTCCTTCCTTAAGCATTAACACTTAGAAGGGGCTAAGAACCACAATAAAAATATATATATAATATACAGTGTAAATGCAGAAAATCTGCCATCTTTTTTTTTTTAATTCAAAATACTTTAGAGATGTCTCTATCACATTAAGCATCAACTCTAGTTTAAAGTTTCAGTCCTGAATCAATTTCTATTTCTGAAAAATAGCTGCAAAGTGTACTTTTAAACTTGAACAAGGGTGATGTCTTTAGGAATAAAAACAAATCTTACTTGATCATTCTGGGAGCCTTTTAAAAGGCTGTCTCGTCTGCCTTCCTGCATCCAGCCAGCTCCAGACTTCCTCTGAAGAGGCCGAGGTGCCTTTTCCGGGTGGGGCGGGGTCGAAAGGGACAACTTTGCTACAACTTGACAAATCCCTTCTTTTGTTTTTCTTTCCCTTGAGAAATCGTTTCACATTCTCACCGGACTTGGGCTCAGTGACTTGCTCGTTCGCTCGCTCTCCAATCCTCGCTTTCTCTGGATTCACATTTAATGGAATTGTTTCTAGTCGCGAAAAGTGGAGGGAAAAAAAAAAAAAAAAAAAAAAAGAGGCAGGAGAGAGAGGGAGGGAAGAGGGGAGATGAGGAGGGGCCTGTCCCTGGAGAGGCCGTGGGTCTCCTAAATGCCCGCGGAATATTTCATTCTTTTCTGTTTCTGCCTCTGGTTGCAGAACCAGACGCGCACCACGTTCTTCTTAAGGTCCAGCTTCTCAGCGATGGCGGCGATCTTCTCGGAAGAGGGCCGCGGCTGGATGGCGAAGTAGGCTTCGAGCGAGCGCTTCTCCGGCGCCGCGATGGACGTGCGCTTGCGCTTCTTCTCCGCGCCGTTGAAGAGCTCCGGCTTGGTGAGCTTCTCGCGGTGAGACTTCTCCGCCTCCTCCAGCCACGCTTGCAGGATGGGTTTGAGCGCGATCATATTGTTGTGAGACAACGTGAGGGACTCGAACCTGCAGATGGTGCTCTGGCTGAGCGAGCCCACGCCGGGGATCTTGAGGTTGGCCAGCGCGGAGCCCACATCGGCCTGGGTCACCCCCAGCTTGATGCGTCGCTGCTTGAAGCGCTCGGCGAACGCCTCCAGGTCCCGGGGGTCGGCGTCCACGTCGCTCATGCAGCCCATGTGTGAGGGCAGCCCGTGCGCGTGGGCCATGCTGAGGGCGGCTTGGTGCATGGGGTTCATGGTAGCCATGGGCGGCGCGTGAGCTGGAGTGGACACCACGGCGCCGTCGGGGCCCGCCATGGCACCCAGCGCTAGCCCAGGACTCAGGTGCTCCAGCAGCTCGCCCTCGAGCGCCTGATGAGGCTGATGGTGGTGATGGTGGTGGTGGTGGTGGTGGTGGTGCGTGCCCGCCAGCGCGGACGGGTGCGAGATGGGCACCGACGAAGAGGAGGCAGCCGACGTGCACGGGATGGTATTCATGGTGTGGTAGGTGGCGTCCGGCTTGAAGGGGCTGTGGTGGGGCGGGTGATGGTGGTGGCTCTTGCTCTGGGAGACGATATCCACCGCCGCCAGAGCCTCGGCGCGGGCCAGCAGACTCTCATCCAGCCCGCCGAATATATTGCTCTGCAATTGCAAGTAAAAGGCACACATCACTCTCAGAGGGGAATTGTGCGCACTCTCTCCGGAAGCTCCGGCCCAGAGCTCGACACCGCCGCCGCGCCTACAACATTCCCAGAACGTTAAAAATAAATTAAAAAATAAAAAAAAAATAATAACAATCCTGAAACTAGCAGGTGAGGAGGAGAGGAGGGAAGCCACGGAGAGAAGCCACGAGTGCACGAGGAGGAGGAAAGTGAGCCTGCAAACACAACACAACACAACACGCGCACAGGCAACATGCCAGGTCTTAAAAATTAATATGAAAGGAAAGACCCTCTGAATACATGAGGGGGGGGGAAATTGGTTGGAGGTGCGGGGTGATTTGCTGTGCAGACATGAAAAAAACATCAAGCAGATAAAGGGGGCTGTCAAAATGTGCCTTTAAGCGGTGATTATGCAGAAATACGCACCGGTGGGGTTGGAAGACATGCTCTCCGCATCGCCTCGGAGCCCCCGCCGCTGCCGCCGCTGCCGCCACTGCTGCTGGAGCTGCTGCTCCGGCCTCCACCGCCCCCGCCACTGCCGCCACCGCCGCCAGCATTGCTCGAGCTGCTAGGAGAGCTGGCGGAGGGCGCCGCGGGTGCAGAGGACCCGGGCGAGGCGCTGTGCAACGCCGAGTACTTGGGCTCCACGTGCAGGCTGCCGCCGTGCGGCATGCTGAACGCCTGCTTGCTGTTCAGGGACATCATCATCATCTTCCCGGCCTGCCCGCGCGCTTGTATGTGGCGCACGCAACTGGCCCCGGTAGCCGGGACCCTCCGCAGAAGCGCTGGGCGAGAGCCGGAGCGGGGAAGGGCGATGCAGAGTTGCGCTCACTCGCCGCCGCTCGGAGCTCGGCGCGCCTTGCCCCGGCTACGCGCTCCACCGCTGGCTACGAGGTCAGTCTGCGCTGTTGCTGGGCTCCGCTTGGCGCTGGTTGCAGACCTGGGCATGCGAAACTGCCCCGCGCTTCGCGGCCGCCGAGTTATACTCGCCTCTCCCCGCGCCTGCCCCCGCGCCCCCGCCCTCCCTCCCTCCCGCGCGCCCCCGCCCTCCCCTGCCTGAACGCGCAGGTTTCTCCTGCTCGGATTCCGGCGTCGCCCCTTCTCCCTGTCGGCTTCCTCCAGGCTTTGGTCCTTTCTGCTCTCCCGACACCCGCCTCCCGGTCCCCCGCCGCGCCCTCCACCTCCCCTTCCTGCCCCTGCCGGCGCTCGGATGCCGCCTCCCCTTCCCTGCGCCCCGCAGCTCTCACTTACGGTAGCGCCCCTGCTCAAACCCACCCACCCACGCCCCCGGCCAGGTCTGCGCTCCAGTCGCAGGGCACTTCCTACCTAAGAGCCGGCCTCCTGCCCCTCCTGCTTCTTCCACTCCGTCTCCGCCTCGCGGGGAAAACAAACTACTAAATAAAGTTGCGGACCAAGGGAGCCTTGGGTGGGATTTTCCCTAGACTGCAAGGAACGCCTCTTACCTAGCTGCCTCCCCGCCTCCTGCTTACCGCGAAGTTCCAGGCCTCCGCCCCCAACTCGGCCCGCCTCTCCCCGCAGCTCGGGTGACCCTGATCCCTGGTTCGCGACCACAGTGGAGAACGCGGACCCTGCCGCCGACCTGGATCCTCTGCTCTGCTCTGCGCTTCCGGCTGGTACGAGCAGCGCTCGGCGCTTCTCTCTGCGCCCCCTCGGCCTGGCGGGTGCCTGGTGCCAAAGAGACCTGGGGTCCGCAGGGCTGCAGGGCTTTCTCTTACTCGGTTTCTCACAGCTCTCAGCGGATTGGACGGCGGAGGAGACTGCTCCGGTCGCCTATGCGCATGCGACTCCTCCCCCCTCCCCGCCCCCGCCAGCCAGACCCCCGTGTACTCCCCCAACGCCACCACCGACAGACACTCCTCTCCACCCTCTTTTCTCTTCCTCCGGATCTTCCTCCTCCTCCTCCCCGTCTCCAGTTCAGTGTGAGTTGGGTCTTGGGCGGATCCACTGGCAAACGCTGCCACTTCATTAGCCGCAATCAAAGGAGGAAGGGGCAACTGCCGGAGAGGCAGGGCCAGAGATCACAGAGCGCATGTGCCGCAGAATATCCCCCCCACACACACACACACCCTCATAAACACACACACGCCCTCAGGGGCTGGCACAAGCCCCACTTATCTTCATTTCCACAGCCGCTCGGTGCAGAGAGCCTATTTTTAGCCAACACTTTGCTCTCACTTTTGTCCCATCGTGGACCACTTTTCTTAGAAGTGGACACACACTCTTAGTTCCATTTGTAAAAGAAGCAGACAACCTCTCCTACACACACACACACGCACCGCCTTCCTCTCCTTCCCGCTCCGGTCTTCTCTCTACTTTCCTCTGTGCTGGGGCTGCTGTCACCTCCCCGGAGCGCGGGAGGAGCGGGGTACAAGCGAGGGTGGAAGGCCCTAAGACCGGGACGCTGGAGCCCGCCGGTGGCCCGACCCGGACGGGGATGGCTGGAAGCAGGTGCAGGCACACGGTGCCTGGGGAAGGCGAGCAGGTGCGAGAGCAGGCGGCAGGCCTGAGAGGCGCCGGCGCGCGCTGGGACGAAACAGAGTGGGAACGAGCGTGGCGAAGGGGGACCCTCGAGTGGTCAGCCTGGAAGCCCCCCGGCGGCGGCAAGTAGGGGGTCTCTCGTTCACCCATGACCCCTGCGGGGCGAGATGGCAGGTTCAAGTCGGGAGCTCAGTCCTCGGGAGTCGCCAGAGTACTAGGAAGGCTGCAGCAAACGGCGCACGACGGGCTCTGTCCATGGTGCTTAACCCCCTTGCAACCCCGGGGCTTGCCTTCCTCCTCCCCTGTGTGGAGGAAAATAATAAATAACAGCCGAAGGGAATTCCTACCAGCCGTGTTCCTGAGCAGAAGCCCGGAGAAGCCTGGACTCGGGACTGGAGAGGGGGTGTTGACATGAATGAATGTGTCTTGCGCCGGTCGGTTCAAGTAAATGCTTAGGTGTTTAATTTCTACCTCAACAACAGCCAGGGCAATTTCAAGGAAATAAAAAAATGACATTGCACAGCTCTCACTGTCTCAAGATTCGAGAAATGAAATAAATCAAAGTTAAAGGCTTGAGTATCATTTAATTATAGTGCGAATAGCGCTTTGAAAGAAGTAGAACAACATCTCTAAACAAATTATGACTGGGCCAGGAAGGAATTATTAGATTGAAATTTCATTTAGGCTCGGGAGACACCGCGCTTCACTGTGTAATCTGCTATGCCTCATCTGATTTGTATGCTTAATTCAGCTTGACGAATTTATTAGTTTTCATAATAGTGAAAAAATTGAGCAGTACTATGGGCTAATGCATTGTGTGTACTATGAATTGTATGTCATCGTGGAAAGGCTGAAGTCTATAGAAATCTTTTATTAACGTCGGTATAGGAGGGAGGATTTTCGTGCAAACCCTGGAGAGCTTCACGCCAAACTCCAGTGTTGCTGGGTCTCACTGGTCCATTAACATATCGTAATACTAATTAGACTACTTCATCAATGATATAATTTCAAACTTCAAATTGTGTTCTAATTAACAAGGGTTGTCCAATCTGCTTAATCTCCAAAAGGCTTTGGATGGTCTAATTAGTATAAACTGTTGAGCATCTCTGAAGCCTAAAAAAAATCCATTAAAATATTTTTGGTATGTATTCTATCAATACTGTGTAAGAACCAAAGGGCTAAAAGTGAGAGTGGAGGAGGAAAATAACTGGAAGGCAAAGGTCTGCATTTACCAGTTCCCCCAGATTATAATACTAAGTGAATCACGGGAGAAACTTTTGGGTATTGCACCTCCTAAACAGTGTGTTTATGTGTTTAAATAAAGGCATAAGAATATCAAGGAGAAAAAAAACCACAAGGGGAAAAAATTCTTCTCTTTCATTAGGTGCCTAATTAGATGTAAAGTGAAAAGCAACCCTGAGGAGTTTCCCAAGCATTATTGTGGCATCAGTCAGCTGAACTTGGATTGCAAAATCAAATATTTGGGGGTGTTTTGAACCTCTCCCTCTCCCCTCCCCCTTCATTGAGCTTAATTACTTGCAATAGTTGTTTTAATGTATGTTGTCACCTGGGAGTATTGAGAAATGCATGTCGTTAATATGAATTAATCTTGATTTTAATAGCAACTGACAACTGATCTCCAAAATGCTAAACACTTGTCACCACTGCATATGGTAAATAAGGTAGTAAAATAAATTCATGAAATAAAGAGGGCACTGTTGAAATGACTGGACAAACTTCGTTTGATGTGGAATTTAGTGATTAAAGCTATTTTAAGCAGGACAACTCCCAAGAGAATATTTTCCTGGTGGCTAAAATCAATATATCATTAAATTAATTCAATATAACTTTGAAAAATCTTTCAGATACTTCTCAGTGATATCTCTAATTCCAGACAGAAAAAAAGGAAGCCCTTTATTCTAATTATCAAGGTGAGATAAATTAATATGCAGTTGTAGAGCAAGTCAAGAATTTATTTACCCGTATTCACTTCCTCTTAGAAAACATACATGTTTTCAAAAAGAGGTCAGAGTTAGATTTCTCCTTTTCTCACTCAAAGTGAAAAGTGAATAGCAGTGATTGTGTTGTATTAGAGTGAAAATGCAATTCTTCTTTCAACACCACGACTTGCAATCTCTTCTACCAGAAGTGCCCAGAATACCAACTTCTTTGCGGTGATATCAATAAAACCCATTTCGGTTTTGTCCACAGGCAATGTTGCGAAGTGCTCCAGCAAGCGTGGAAGCTGCTCTCTGAGGAAGTAAAACTCCAGTCCCCCAGGTAGCGGAAACCATCTAAACAACCGAAAGTTGGGAATAAACCCAAGTGGTGGCAACAAATGGCCCAACATTGGAAATCTGCTTCATATAACCTCAACATACACTTTTATGTCCCAGCATCTATCTGCGCTGGGACCTATGCACACCTTCAGATCTACCTAATAAACCGAAAACAGAGAAGTGATTTTTTTTTTTTTAAGTAGAGAAATGGAAAATGAATCAACTGTGTGACTACACGAGGGGTGCCTTTTCTTCTCGCCAAGCCTCTTTGTTTGACGGTAGATTCTGTCCCACCCGTGACCAGATGTGGATAAACATGACCAGCTTCCCATCCGACGGGCGAGGAATCGCTTGAGGTTCCACCCAAGCTCCCGGGCAGCGGGGTCCCTGAAGAAGGTGCCCCCCACACCCCGAAATCGGCCCGCAGCCATCCTGAGGGGAGAAATCACTGTCTCCTCTCCTGTATCTGGGACCTCATTTAGTACTAAAATTTTAAGCAGTGCATTCATATTTTACTGGACCTAATGTGTTTTATTAAATTTTAATCCATTAAGGGCAGTGTGATTTCTCTGTATTTCAAACAGCACTGAGTTGGATCACAAGGAAGGTTTCTTAAAAGAGAGATCTGACCCTATTCATGCACCATCTCCATCTCGGGTAAAGAGGGTTTGAGGGACGAAAGAGGGAAAGGATGGATTCTCCCCCATCCCATCTCCTCAAGGTCAATCGTCTCTGGATTCTGAATAGAGTCGGATCCTCTGAGCTCTCTCTGCACTCTGTAGCTTGGGGCACAAGGATATGGGATGATTAAACTCCTCCATGGCCTCGGCGGTACCAAGAAAGCAAAAAAGGAGGGAATTATCCCTGAAATTGAGACCTCTGGGAGCGCCCAGAGAGCCTGCTACAGAGCGAAGGGCCGGGAAGGAGAGCCCTCCTGGGTTTCTTACGTCCTGGGGCTAAGTTCGGGGAGTACGGGTGCGTTTTGCTCAAACACCTTTCCCCTTCCGAGCACGTCCACCTCTGCTCTTGTGTTGGTCTCTAACTTTCTCTCTCCACTGGCTCCCCCGTGAGTCCCAAGTCCACCTCGCTTAGAGATTCTAAGGAGCCCCTCTTTTGCCCAAAGCTGCCAGGCACCCCCTGTGGCCGAGGGCACAACCTCGCCTCAGTGCTTTCGGGGCTAACTCTCTCTCTCACTGCAAGCACTCAGCAAGTGTCTCCGGAAACCTCTGCATCCGGCAGTTCCCAGGCCCTCCTAGACCAAAATTCGGGCTCGCCAAGTCCTGCCCTCCCATCAAGGCCTGGCAGAGCGAAGGGAGCGGCGGGGGTGAAAACAAATGGACATTGACGATCGGGAGGACGCACTTTGAGGGTAGGGAGAGACCTGCGCCAGGGCCAGGGCCCTGTAGTCGCCGAATGAGCCGAGTGGGGCTCTCTCTAGATAATTCTGGACTGAGGACAGTGGCCGAGCAGGGGACAAGAGGATGAGAAGGGGCAAGGTAGAAAGGAAGGTAACGGCTCCCTCCTTCCCCGGTGGAGGGAAAGGCTCAGAGCTGAATTTCAAAAAAAAATCAGACTGACTGGGAAGAAGGGACGCGGGATGCAGCCAGCCCCAGGCCCGCTGGATGCCCGCGAGGCTCCTAGACGCCTTCACGATTCCGCAAGGTAGGTTGGCTGAGGCCGAGGGTGGCGAGGAACCCGCACGCGGGGACTGCTGACTCACCCACCGGAGTCGAGCAACCTTTGGAGCAAACACAACGGGCGCCGAGAAATTAACAGCGGCCGGAGGGAGAGCGTGAGGGCTCCGCTTCCAACGCAGCACTCCCCAGAGCGCGGGGACGCACACACTCAGGCACGGACACACACACAGACACGCTCACACCCGCGCATGCAGACACACAAGTGCTAACACTCACGCACACTCACTCAGAGTCACACCTGTTTCTCCCCTCCCCACCTTCCGTGGAAGGGGCTAGTGTGGGGGGGGAGAGGCAGGGCTCCGCGTTCTGCCCGCATGCAAGAGCCCCTGTGTTTACTTTCCCCGACGAAACTGTTATTTTTCGTCGTAGTGAATTTCCTTGGTCAGTGTGTTTCTCTTCCCAAAGTTAAGTCCAGTCACGAAATCAAACTTAAAGCATTGGAACAATCAATGAAGACTTTTGCGATCCATGGCGCCTTGCGCTTCCTGGAACTAAAATAAATGCAAGAAATCGAAACTTAATTACTTGAAAGAAATCCAGAAATCCCTCTGCATAATTTATCCAGTCATTTTTCGTAGCGTTCGTGTTCGGTGCAGTGTATGTTAACTCTATACTTTGGGCTGAGATCTGGCTTCCTTCGTTGATTCCTTGGAGGTGGCTGCACCCAACCTCAGCCAGGAAGTTTGCCCTGCACTAGACTCCCGCTTCTTCCCACTCCTCAGAGCTGATCTAGTAACTTTTTTCAGAAGTCACCAACGGTAACGGTACAAGAATCCTTGGGGCCGAGTGTTGCGTGGAGTTTAAAAATAAAAAACCTCACCCGTTCTCTCTTCTTTTTGCTCACTGGGGCTGTACTTGAATTTGTGTGAGTTGCTTAATACTAGATCTGAAATCAGGAACCTTAGTAAATACAAGGCAGGAACATTTCTCTGAAGGAACAGTGCCCTTTCAAAAAGTGCCATTCTGCTGGTGATGGAAAAATTGATTAAAAGGTGGACTTTTTTTTTTCTTTCTCTCCAGGGAAATTCTCTCTCTCTCTCTCTCTCTCTCTCTCTCTCTCTCTCTCTCTCTCGTCTTTATCTTCCTAAGGCACACTGCTTGAATATTTGTTCTGACTAAACTACTCTTCAAAGTATTTCTACCTGGACCACAAATCCAGGACAGTAGTTTCTTGCTCTGATATCTGTTCCTTTCAGACTCACTCATTTTCTCCTCTCCTTTGGTTTCTAATTACTTGAGAATCTCCATATCTATAAAGTGCCAAAAGATCTTCATGTGGGAGCACTAAATAAAATAGATGCTCCTGCATTCAGCTTCAAGATACTGGCTACTATCAAAAGACTTGTACACGTTGTGACTCTGACCTTAAGTACTATTGGGAATTTAGAAATTTTGTGATTACTAAAGCTATGGCCAGTGGATTTGCAGAATAGAATGGTCCCTGAATCTATTAGCATGGTGAGGTTGATTCCAGAAAGACAAGCTTTCCCATAGACACCTTATAGAAATCTGAAGTAATGTCATGAAAGAATGAAAAAATACACTGGGGAACAACTTGGAAACTGAAGTACATTTTGATTTAACTTACATTAACAGAAATGTAATGTAAAAGTGAAGGGATCTAACCAAACCATTAATTATTAAAAAATAATTACAGATAGTCTATCCTTACTATTCATAACCACTCAACGCTTTAGACAAAGAAAACGGAATACTCTTAATGGGAATGAGATGTGAACAGACTGCTAATGAGAAGTCAACTAAGGACCGTGCATTTGTCAAAGGAAAGGAGTTTCCTTGTTCCCCCCACACACACACACTGTCCCACATATTTTAATTCTCTCAGAGTTAGCCTGGGTCTCCCTCTTCATATACACTGAGTGTCAGAGTTTATGCAACAGAAATCTCTTGAGCAATAACAATACAGACCTTATCGAATTGTGGAGATCAGGGGCACCAGATGGCTTGTCTATTAACTATCCTCACTGACAAATATTTATAGGTGCCTAAGAGATCCATGCTTCTGTAATAGATTTTGGATGGACAATCCCATCCCACAAGGATTTCACAAAATAATGACCCTCTAAAGACAGCAGTTTGTTCCCTGTTCTTGTTTGTGATCACTTTTTTAAAAAAGATGAGTCATCCTTTAAGGAGTCATTGTCATCCTTTTTCTTGTACTTCTCACCAGAGGTGTTACGTTCCAGTATTTTTTTTAAATATGTGTGTATTTTTCTGTTACCTAAATTATATTTATTTTCTTTCCAGTATGTGTTTTTCCATGTTCCAAGGCTTTAGAGCAGTTTTCTACACTTAATCATGCAGTAAACTTTTAATCATGCACTAGAACTTTAAAAAGATGTTGGGAAGGAAGATACAGTGACTCCATTCTGATTTTCACGTCATATTCTTTTTATTTTGTTTGAGAGACACATGGGACTGCCCTAGAGTGCTCCGTTGCTGTTTGGAGACACTGGGAGGAAATCAAAGCAGCCTGGCGGAAAGCAAACTTCACTGCCTCTTTTCAGAGATAAAGGGAATTCTTACAAAAGGAGAGATTTGCAGACATGCAACTGGAATTCAATGAAGTCATGGCTGAGGCATCTGCTGGGAAGCTACCAGGAAGTGGAGACCTACAGCCCATGTCAAATCTTTTAAATCTAAAGAATTTGAAGCTTCCTTCCTTCCCATCCCCAGATGAATTAGAAACAAAACAGCATGCCTTTTGTAGGAAACAGAAAATCCTAAGGAGAAATGCTAATAGATTGCCTACAAAGATTATAAATACTTCTTAGCTGTATAAATATGACCTGAGTGCATAAAGCATGATAGAGTCTGGGTAGGCATCCACTCTCAGTTTTTGTTTAAATGCAGCAGAAGGACACCGTGACAACAATGCCAACAAACTCACATTTAAACATTTTATCCTTTCTTGAAATTTTACATATTGCCTATGATTTGCCTGTAAATCTCATATATATAGAAGTGAGCAAATCAATCATAGAATTATAATATTTGTACCTAAGGATGTGTTGTTGTCTCTGTTTTCCTTTCTCTCCTTTATACTCATAAATAGATCGTCAAGGTAGAGTTCAGCTAACATGTGCTCTGGAAGATGTTATAACTTTGTGCCTTGATGAATTTTTCCTGACATACACTTAAGACATGAAATCGCTCTAGCATTATGACAAGCAAGCTGTATTTGAAAGCATTAAGATCTCTCCTCTTCAAAACACAAAATCTATATGCTTTGTGATGTCATGTGCTTATTACACCCCTTCTTTGCTTGTCAAAGCAAGGCCAAAGGAGGCGTTGTCAACAATGTGCTTATCTGGCATATGCCTATACTCATGTTCCACTGGTTTCCCCTGGACTCCACTGTCTAGTCTGGACCATATGACAAGTCATTTCTATAGTAACCCTGCTAGACCCCTTAATCTCTTTGCTCCCTTACCTTTCTCATATCAACCTTACCTTTCCTGTTTTCTCCACTTTTGCCAATAGGCTGCTGATTTCACTGGCAATAGGAGAATAGGCTAGTTTCTCTTTAAATTATAATTTATTATATATTCATGCTATCCATCTGATATATATATATATCTCAGATATATACAGATATGTATATCTGTAATAGCTTGAAACTCAATTTCGTTCTGATGTGCCTTCCTCTACTGCACAGTCTGTGAAGCTAAAAACTACATTTCCCAGACTCTCCTACAGTTCAGGTACTGGCTGTGACAGAGAGGCAGAGGTGTAGCTCAGTTATTCTCTTTTGGTGTGAACCTAAGAGGAGTGGTACTACCTTAGAGCCAACAGTTACGTGCTGCTAAGATGGTATATTCTTGAAGTCTGGAGTTTCACCGTGCCTTTCTTATTCTCCTCTTTCTTACCTGTGGGAGAGCTCACGGCTTTCCTGGCAGACTAGTTCTGCACTGTGGCTCTGGGTGTTGTTCCAGGAAGTTCAGTGTCGAGTTTGTGGCTTCATTCTTTACGAAGATGTGTAAGCACCTGCCTGTATGAAATCTCTCTTGGTTTAAAATAAAGTAGTTTCTGTTATTTGCAGCTACCCCTGGACCTATACTCCAGCCTTAACATTATTTTCTCTACTGCTCAGTATCCTTTTTACTTGCTGTTAGTTGACTCTCAATCTCACTCCCTACAGCGTCTACTGAAAACATTTTCTACCTCTGCCATCATGATTTTGAGCATAAAACCTCACCTCACAGTTTACAAATTCTTTTACTGCCACACATTCCCTTAAGTTTTCTACTGCCACCTGGGCATGTTTTCTGTGTTTTAACCCAGCGTTTCCTCCTTCGATTCTCCCATAAGTGTTCACCTTCTCCTTCAAGTTTAATGTGCTCGTGATTTCTATCTTCTCACCACCTTCTGAACCTTGGTCTATCAATTTATTCTTTTTCTTGCATCTTCAATTTTTCCTCTCCAATCTCTCTCTCCTTATCCTACTAATATATTCAAGATGTTTTGGCCATAAAATTTAAATAAAACAAAAACTCTTTACATTTCTTTCCTCCAATATCTCTCTTCCTTTTGCCATCAGATTTTTGCAAATAGTAATTGCATTTACTACCATTCATCTGCTTTCATCTTATTACCACCCAATCACTTCTTAACTTCTTAACTCTCTACTGATGATGCTGCCTCATAGGATACCAACGGTCTTTTAGTTTACACATTCTGTGGTACTTGTTCCAAAAGCGTAGGCTTAAAACTTGGAATTTTGTGCTAGTTCTACTACTTATTGACTCCAATTCCCATTTTACCCCTCTGAAAATCATGGATAATAATAGCATATTCATCCCCCAGAGTACTGAGTGGATTAAAGAACACGTAACATGTAAAGGGCTTAGGATATTTCCTTGTATGTGAGAAGTACTTGATAAATATTAGCTAATAATACAATACCAATAATAGTCATTATGGAATGTGAGGGTTGGCAATTCTCTCTTTCCTGAAATGGATTGGCTTGAATCTCAGCCTATGGTCTGTAAAGGCAGGGTTCACCAACCTCAACAGAATCATCCTTTAAACCAGGTTTTGGCCTTTCTCGTTATTCTTTTCCTATCCTCTCCTGCCCATCAAACAAGGCCAGCACCCCAGTGATCCATCTCCCCAAGGCTGTTATATCAAAAATGTAGGCTTATATATCATTTATTCATTAACTCAGACACACATTCAGAGAAACCAGGGATTATTATTGATTAAATGCTTTATCTTGCTCAGAAGACCCAAAATTTTGTCACCAGGCTTCCCCTATGATTTTAACATGATTTCTAACTTATTTCCTTAAAAAGCTAATAAATTTTGAAAGAATAACATACCCAATATCTACACCTAAGCATATGGGTCCCTTTCTCAAGTCAAGAGTATTCTGCACATCTACCTTCTGAGACAGTTTCCTTTCTTCTTTTCCTTGGCTACTCTCCCATTTTCTGAAAGGTAGTGATTACCTAAGGACCTATAAACTCTATTTCTGCTTCTCCCTTGCCAATTAAATCATTTTCATAGCTTCTACTCTCACTCAGATGCCTCCCCAAACTATATTACTCTCATGTCTTCTGAAAGTCAGTTTCACATTCCAACAGTTTACTCAATTTCTCCACCTGGATGCCTGCTTTACCTTCAAACTCAATCCCTACAGACCCATACCACTTTATAATAATTCACTTATGAAATGTATTACTTTCCATTTGTATAATTTTTTATTCTTGTCTGATCTCCTAGATGAGACTGTGTGATCCCCGAAGACAGAGTCTATGTTTAATTCCTTCCGTGCCCTGAACAAGCTTATCATCATATCCTATATAGAGTAGGTGCTTGATACTTATTCGCTGGCTGACAATGGATGATTGCTATGATAGCAAATGATGAGACTGCTGTGCATTAAAATCTCACCAATGCTTATTCTTTTCTGAATCTTTTTAGAAGCTGACCTCAAATTAACAGGTAAATGAGAGACTGGGAGAAAACATTTGTATTGGCTAAAAATGACAAAGGAAAAACTAGATCATACAAAGTACCCCTGCAAACTAACATGAAAAGAAATATAATTGAAAAAGACATAAATAGGCAATTTATAGGTTGGCAAAGCCAAGCGCTAACTAAGATGGGAGAAGTGCCAAATCTCGCTTAAGTAACCACACAAATGTTAATTAAAACAGTGAGGTACCAATTTATAGCTATCATCTTCATAAAATTGAAAAGTTAGATAATACCAAAAGTTATTAAGGATGTAGGATAGAAATCATAACACAATATTGATAGAAGTATAAGTATGGGATGGCCATTGTGAAATGCAAACTGGTAATCTTTAGTAACACGACTATGCAGATAACCTCTGACCTACTAATTCCATTGCTGGGTTATACTCCAAAGAAATTTTCCTACAGATCCAAAAGGTAATATTTGAAGATGTTCCTATCAGTGTTGTTTATAATGTCAGAGAGGTAGAGGCAGCAAATAGAAGCAATGACTCTTATGGCAATATAGAAAGGCCTTAAAAAGTTGAGTGAAAACTGAACACAGTATGTAATATAATGTTATTTTTATACTGGAACACAAAAAAAAGCTGTATATTTTTCAAGGATATATATATATATATATATATATATACACACACAAAGATAGATTCAACTCATTAGCATAAGTGCCATTGCCTAGTAAGAATGTAACTGGGGAATAAATTCATTAAGATACATCAAAAGCCTTAAAGGTTCATTTTCTCCTATGAATCGTACTTCTAGGAATTTCTCTTAAGAAAACAATTTGTTTTCAATGCCCACAAAGATGTAAGGCAGCTTTGATTATAAGAGTAAAAATTGGAGAGTGTCCAGTAGCAGAGAAATAGTTTAATAACTGTAGTACAGTCATATTATTAAATAGTACTCAGCCACTGCAATCATGTTTTCAGGGAATTTTTAATGACATGGGAAAATACATTCTTTAAGAAAAAGCAAACATAATATAAAACAAAGATTCTTTTTGTTCAAAAGAAGTATATAGATACACAGAAAATAGTGAAAAAATAAGTACTTTGAGTGTTGCATTGTGAGAGATTTTAATTTTCCAAATTGTCTATGATGAACTGTATTCCTCTTATTACCAGAATTACATGTGTATACAGATTTAGATGTAGTTATAGATATAACTTTCCTAGGTTGTATACTTTTTCCTATAAGATTCATTGCACCTCTTATTTAAAGTGCTGTAGCTAAGTGATCCATCAGCTGAACTCATTCACTAACACTAGCTGTAGTGAATAATTATAGATTGGAAATGGTATTTAATTGACTTGAGAAAGATGCATTTTGCCATCTAAATTTTATAGTGAATCTCTGAAATGTGGAAAAGCTCACAGGATTACATAGAGAAGCCAGTATTGACTATCACATGCTTAGCTGGGGACCCCACAAAAAGATCCTGTAAATATGGCCTAAATCATTTCAACTGCAATCCATATCACCTCTCTTTGCCTAAGGCAGGTCCAAGATGCTCCCTAGGTAGCTAAGAGACAGGGACAAGAAGGGGTATGTTATCAGACTCCTTATTTTCACCCTTTCCAATATTTTATTAGGGAAAAAAATGCACATTTGATTAGTTTAAGAGAAAAAATACACTTTATTGAGAAAGTGTTAAAATAGTATCTCTGTTCTCAGATGCAGGATCCATTATATTCTCTACCTTGGTTCCCTAGCTGATATACACAAAGGAGAACTTTTGTAAACTAGTTGGTTTTTTTAATTGAAAAATTAACACACAATGATGATTAGATTTATGCTCAAGATGGTGCAGTAACTTCAATCTTTGACTGCCCCATTAGTTGCAAAAACATGGCAATGTTAGATAAAATATAAACAAAGAAAACCTCATAGGGCTTTGTCTATATAAATAATTTGATTGAGAAATGTATTATGAGATTCATGGGCTCTTGTGAGATGGAGGGATTTACTGATGAAAATTTAGAATGATGGATAGAGAAGAGATACTTACATAGTGTTTATTGTCTAATTAGTATGTGTGAAGATTCTTTCTTCATACTATGCAGGCACCATCTCTTCCTGTACATGACCAGGACCATCTCTTCACATTCTTTATTGTTAAATATGCTCTTCCTGGCTGATTTCATACCTCCCATGATAAGAAAAAGATAGCTCTTTAGAATCTGTTTGTGTTCATGTGATACAGATTTTCTTGTTCTGCAGTGTCTTAATACCATTACTTAACGTTAGTTTCACCATTACTCATGAGTCTGCATTCTCCATCCTGCCATCCATGAATACTGATTTCCACTGACTCTCTCAAACATTGTGTTGTGCTTTGCTGATGATGACCTCAAATGCAAGTCCTACTCAGAGCATGCAGAAAAATGTGAATTATAATTTGTTTTCTGATGATGTTAAATTTACCTTTCAGAATTTTATAGAATAAAGGTAAAATAACATATTTTCCAACACTGTTTTCTCTTGAACTTTTTTAGGCCATAATCAGTGCCTTTCTAGATTGTACAGTGTTAACTGTACCCCTGCCTTCCACATACCACCACTAACAAGGAGGATAGGTGAGGCCCCTATGGACAGAGAAAGAGAGTGGCCCTATTCACTCAAGGATATCCATCCTTAGTTCAGCATGGCATAAAACCAGTCCAGGAGAACATGGCATCTACCTGGGAATAGTGCCAAGAGAGGACATTGATCAGAAGAGTTTTAGCATTGTGGACCCATGGTTTCAAAATCTCTCAGAGGAGGAAGGCATGGCCATCCAGAGGATGCCTGACAAGATGGTAAAGATGGTGAGATAACCACTTTTGGTTCAGGGACAGAAGACAATCAGTAAAAGCCTGAGACCCTCCCCTTCTCCACTGTCCTTGGGTGTTGCACACCAGAGGTGACATTGTGGTTAGAAGACAGATGGGCAAAAGTCAATACACAGTAAGAGACACCTGACTCAAGCCCCAAATCAGCGTGTCAACAGCATTCTGGTGGCCCAATCTCATACTATCCCATGAAAGAAATACTACACAGATCAGCAGTAATAATCCATTTACTAAGCTGCCCTCCTGGAACAAGAATAAGGCCACAGTAATTTAGCATAACCCATAGGCTCCAGTCCTGGAGGTCTTTGGAGTATCTGGTTGAAACCATGGATTAAGTAGAAGGTAGAAGGTCTAAAACAAGCTGAGGATGAAAACTGGGACCAGGGTCCATGCCGCTCCCAGTACAGGCATGAAATGCCTGTACTTCTCAGACAGCCCTGCTGGCTAAGTCCCATTTTGTCAACAGAAGAGGAATTAGAAATTTTCACAAAGTGCTTCTGGCAACTAGGACCCATGCAAGACAGGGTCTGAGCATGGCAAGCCCTGTCTGGATGGTGCGACTGGTCCTTGCCAACTCAAGGCATCAGAGGATGACTTTAAAAATTTCAAGGAAAGTAGGGAATTCCCTGGCAGTCCAGTGGTTAGACCTCCATGCTCTCACTGCTCAGGGCCTGGGTTCAATCCCTGGTCAGGGAACTAAGATCCCGCAGGCTGTGTAGCACAGCCCCCCCAAAAAAATTTTTTTTAAGGAAGGTACACCAAAACGTAAGGCTCCTGAAGTGTGGGGCTGGTATAGTTCCTAGTTTGCCCTGGCTTAAAAGCAGTATTGCCAGGATAGACTGTGCCTGAGAATGGAGAGGTTTTTTTAAACAATGTAAGGCATTTATGAAAAAAATTATCAATAATACAAGGAAATAGGACCAAAAGACCCAAAAATAAGGAGAAAATAACAGATGAGAGAATGGACTCTCTAGGTGATACAGATATTTGGTCATCAGACAAACACTTTTAAATAACTAGGACTAATAGTCTTAAGAAAGTAGATGACAGTTATAATCTATAAAAAATCAAATGGAAATACTGGAGGTGAATAAAATAATAAAATATGTTTAATATCATGTTAGACACATCAGAAGAGAGAATTATTGTCCCGGAATATGGGTCTGGACTGAATCATGGAGAGAAAAAAGATGGAGTATGTAGAAAAAACCTGCAGCTTCAGAAAGCTCTATGAACTTCCAGCAGGATAAATACAAAGAAAACATTATTTAGTCACTTCATAGTAAGACTGCTGAAAGTAAAGAGAAAGTCTTAACATAGCAAGAGGAAAAACGTATATGAACTTCAAAGGAGCAACAATAAGACTTACAGCAGACTTTCTGAGGAAAATATGGGATAAGATCTTTAAAGCACTGAAAGACAGTTATCTGCCAGTCTGTAACCCAATAACTGAGAAAGGTGCTTTGAAATGAAGACTTTTCAGACAAATACCAAAAGAATTTCTCACCAACAGACCTCTACTCAAAGAAATTCTGAAGTGAGTTCTTCAGGAAGAAGAAAACTGATTCAAAAAAAGCAGCATTGAAAGTCATGAAGAATTGATGAGCATTGTAACAGATTAACACAGAGTAAATATAAATGTATGCAGAATCAAAATATATGACAACAATAACACAAAAGAGGGGGAAAGAATTAAATAGAGTTCAAGTGTGTTAAAATCCTTGCATTATCCAAGAGAGTATAAAATCTTAATGTATAGTTAACTCTATTAAGTTAAGGATGCATGCTGTAATCATTAGGTAACTACTAAAAGAATAATAAAAGCTAGTAGAGAGGAGTGATAGAATTTTTTAATACCCGATTGACCTAAAAGAAGTATGAAAGTAAATAATAAGGAACAAAGACCAGAGACAACAAACAGAAGATAAATAGTAACATGGTTGATTTAAACCAAATATACCAGTAATTATATCAAATGTGAATGGACTAAATATTCCAATTAAACAGACATCCTCTAGACAAGACAAGAAGTTGGCAAACTTCTATGTAATCAGCCAGGTAGTGTTTTAAGTTTCGAGGGCTACATATGTCTCAGCTGCATATTCTTCTTTGTTTTTTGTTTTTAACCCTTTAAACGTGTAAAAACTATCTTTAGGTGGCAGGCAATATTTGGCTCCCAAGTTTGCCAATTCTGCTCTACACAATGATGATGATGATAATGATGAAAATCAAAATAATATCAACTTAGGGCCTACTATGTACTGGGAACACTTATCAGAACATTATATGTGTAAATTCATTTAAATATCTATTTCACATTATTATAATGCTTTAATCTCCATTTTACGAAAGAGGAACTTGAAGCATAGTTATGTTAACCAACTTGCTTATGTCTTACAGTGCGTAAAATAACAAAACCAGGCAGTCTGGCTACAGAGTTAACCTTCTTATTGAGTTGATTAGTAACATGCCTGGCTAATGTGTGTTCCACAGGAAAACAGTAGCATATGATTAGAAGGATCTTGCATCTGAAGGCTAGAGATTAGGACCAGTTGTGGACTTGAAATATCCTAAAGAAGGTCCAGATTCCAGTAAGAATTATTGAGTTTTTCAATAATCAAGGCTGTTGATTTATGCCATTTTTAGTGGTAGCTCAGAATCTATTTTCCTTTATCAAATTTAAATTATTGTCAGTCTTCAGGAAAGGACATTTCTAAGATACCTGTTGTCCCAGTATGATGCTGATCTGCACTGGATTTTAAGACAATCTAGTCAACTGTCTGTTCTACTTCTATGATCTTACAGATAGGCATGGATCAACTATAGCATGTTGGCCTATAAATTCCTTGTAGCAAGTGGCCTAGATTAATCTGAAAATGGTTTAGAAATTTGTAAAGTTGCAGTTTATGTCTCAACTAATAATGTTTTCTGTGTGTTTTTTTTTAAAATAACAACTATAAAGTCATTTCTTGCTCAAATTACAGGTTAATTAATTTATTAGCTAGTGTGCAATGTTTAAATGTTTATCCAAGATCAATACACAAATGGTCATTTTCAAAATCTTTGAATTTTTTTATTTCTCAAAGATCTTATAGAAGAAAAGTGGATACAATTAAGATGTATAGTTTACAAATAACTATAAGTGTGAAGACTAATTTTACCCTTTTCTTTCTTTTAGAAAAAAGGCAGATGAAAGAAAATGTTTAAAGTAAACATTAGTGGACTTCCCTGGTGGTGCAGTGGCTAAGAATCCGCCTGCCAATGCAGGGGACACGGGTTCAAGCCCTGGTCTGGGAGGATCTTGCATGCCGCAGAGCAACTAAGCCTGTGCACCTCAACAGCTGGACCTGCGCTCTAGAGCCTGCAAGCCACAACTACTGAGCCCACATACCACAACTGCTGAAGCCCACGTGCCTAGAGCCCATGCTCCGCAACAAGAGAAGCCACTGAAATGAGAAGCCTGCACACCGCAACAAAGAGTAACCCCCATTCACAGCAACTCGAGAAAGCCTGCATGCAGCAACAAAGACCCAATGAAGCCAAAAATAAAATAAATAAAATAAATTTTTTAAAAAGTAAACATTAGTGATAGCAGGATGCAATGAATTTTTAGTTGAGGTTCAAATGTTCAATTAAGCATTTTATGTACTGTAAGTATATTGAAGACCCTGAAGTATATTGTCTGAGAGTTATAAATTAGGCATTTAAAAAGTGTCCTAGTAAAATTTTACCATACAAAGTCTAGGATACAGACTATTTCCAGAGTCAATTTTACCAATAAATTAAAATATATTCAGTAATATCATGTCCTTATTGATTTCTCCCTGAGAGTTAATTTAGCTCTTAAAATAAGCACTAGTGCTATATTTTAAAATATTATTTTGAACAGAAGTAAGTCTGAAAAGAAGTACTATAGCATCAGAAAGAAACAAGTTTCCTCTTAAATCTCAGTTCATTTTGTGCAACACTAAATCCTGTAAGTAAATCACTTACATATTTGAAACCATTAAGTGAATCAAGCATTACTACAGTGAACACACACACAAAAAGTCTGATTCCCGGTGGCATTAAATATTTAAGTGCAAGTTTAAAGTTTCCTTCCCCTTACACATGGGATGTTTAAAAGCCCCGGTGGTAAATTCATTTTAATTTTGCTTGTTTCCATTCTTCATTCCTCTGGCAACTTCAGTCTTTTACCAAATAACTGTCCCTATCATTTGGCTGAGTTTCTTCCAGCAACACAAGAAGAGAGGAGGAATCACTGGAGATGTTCTTACTGAGACCAAACATGTGGGTTTGCAGTAGTGGGCAGCTTTTAATTATTCTTCAATAACAAGAACCCTCAAAGAAGTTTCAGGGGCAGTACATTTTGTTCACTGAAGATTTCCCTATAAAGACATTTTCCATAGGAAAACATCCTGCACACCTCTTTATTTTTTTAATTTATTTGTTTTTCCTCCAGTTTTATTGAGACATAATTGACATACAACAATGTATACATTTAAGCTGTACAGCATGATGATTTGACTTACATAAATCATGAAATGATTATCACAGTAAGTTTAGTGAATGTCCCTTATGTCATATAAATACAAAATTAAAGAAATATAAAACATTTTTTTCTTGTGATGAGAACCCATGACTTTTACTCTCTTAACAACTTTCATGTATAACATACAATCTACAGATTCAATGCAATCCCTATCAAAATACCAATGGCATTTTTCACAGAACTAAAACAAATAATTCTAAAATTTGTATGGAAACACAAAAGACGACCCCCCCAACCCTGAATAGCCAACACAATCTTGAGAGAGAAGAATGAAATTGGAGGTATCACACTCCCTGATTTCAAACAATACTACAAAGCTACAGTCATCAAAACAGTATGGTGCTGGCACAAAAGCAGACACATAAGTCAATGGAACAGACTAGAGAGACCAGAAGTAAACCTACACTTATATGGTCAAATTATCTATGAAAAAGGAGGCAATAATATACAATGGAGAAAAGACAACCTCTTCAATAAATGGTGTTGGTAAAACTGGACAGCTACATACAAAAGAATCAAACTGGAGTGCTCTCTCACACCATGTACCAAAATAAATTCAAAATGGATTAAAGACTTAAATGTAATACCTGAAACCAGAAAACTTCTAGAAGAAAACACAGGCAGTACTCTCTTTGACATGGGTCTTTAGTAACATTTTTTTGGGTATGTCTCCTTAGGCAGGGGAAACAAAAACAAAAATAAACAAACATAATTATATCAAACTAAAAAGCTTTTGCACAGCAAAGGAAACTATTAATAAAATAAAAATATATCTGGTAAGGGGTTAATACCAAAAAATACAAAGAACTCATACAACTCAATAGCAAGAAAACAAACAATCTGATTTAAAAATGGACAGAAGATCTGAATAGGCATTTTTCCAAAGAAGACATACAGATGGTCAACAGGCACCAAAAAAGATGCTCAACATCACTAATCAACAGGGAAATGCAAATCAAAACCACAATGAGGTAACACCTTACATCTGTCAGAATGGCAATTATCAAAAAGACAACAAATAACAATGTTGGCGAGGATGTGGAGAAAAGGGAACCCTCATGGACTGTTGATAGGAGTGTAAATTGGTGCAACCACTATGGAAAACAGTATGCAGATTCCTCAAAAAATTAAAAACAGAACTACTGTACGATCCAGCAATTCCACTCCTGGGTTTCTATCAGAGGGAAAGAAAAACACTAATTCAAAAAGATACATGTCCCCAGTGTTCATAGCAGCGTTATTTGCAATAGCCAAGATATGGAAGCAACCCAAGTGCCCATCAACAGATGAATGGATAAAGAAGATGTGATATTATATATATATATATATATATATATATATATATATATATATATATATATATATATATATCACTCTGCCTGCACACCTCTTTAAAAGAACTGTCTCTGGATCCTCTGTCTTTTCTCTTTCTTTATCCTTATTGCTTCATTCCCTTTTTCTTTCAGGGTCTTCTGCTCCCACCATCCTCAAAACCAGCGCTCAGAAAAGGCTCTGACACATTCATTCACACTGAGGTGTAATTGACTTGCTGCTCTATCCGGCAGGTATCATGAATCACTTTTTCTGGGAAAATCTGCATTTTAATAGAATTTCTCAAAGTGAATGTCTAGTTGTAAAGGGTCCAACATTAGCAAAGAAGACAATGGTGGAGAAAGAGAAGCAGCCCTGAAATCATAGTATGCAAATTGCTGTTTAGTCTACCTACTTGTTAGGGTGGACATGACAAAAAGAGGCTAAACTTCTTAGGATCACTTGATAAAATAAGTAGTTAGTTGACCTATTGCCAAAAGAACTTAAACCTGTGAATAGACAATACGTAAAACTGAAGACAATATTGAGGTATTATCTTCAATTATTCAACATGCATGTAAGTGTCCACATGCATATAAGATTGATAAGAGATAACACACTTGTCAAAGGAAATAGACATTTAAATTTTACCCATGTTGGCCTTATTACGTCACAATTACTCTTTGCCAATTTTATGGAACAACAGAGCTGAACGAAAACATGGCTTTAAAATGGTGAAGAGAATTCCCTGGCAGTCCAGTAGTTAGGACTCTGCACAGCACAGATAAAAACAATAAAATAAAATGGTAAAAAAATATCATGGATATAGCTGGAATTCTTTCTTCAGGAAAGCGATTTTTTGCGACTGGTGCAATTTGAAATGGCAGCAATTAGTTTCTTAGTGGGACTAATCACTTGCACAAAGAGAAAACATATCATTTTAGATACAGAATCAGCATTTGATTTGCTCCGCAAATTCCTAATTTGAAGAAAGAAAAATAGCTTCAGGGCCTGGGTGGGCCAGAGTAGTGAACCATGCATGTAAAATGCCAAGCCTTTGATTAAGAATATAAATAATTATTAGCTTATACCACATGGTGTTTCTCCTTTTTTCTCTCTCATGCTCTATATCTGCAGGGTATTTTACAAAATTTAACTGTGGGGAGGAGGACAAGCTAGGGAAGAGGCCCTGATCCTCGATTATCTCTTGTTAACACAGAATTCTGAATGCCTTATTAAATGCAGATTCTTGTTGTTAGAAGGGTAAGGAAAATCATAGGTGTCAGCTGTGGACAGTATGCAGTAACATTCGGGAGATGCTAAGACACCTTGTTTCCTTTTCTTCTTTTGCTTGTTTTTGTCCTCTTTACTATTGTTTTATTAAGCAAGTAATATATATTTATTTTTTGAGGAAGTACATAATGCGGGTTAAATTTTTTTAGCCATTAAAAAGAATAAAATAATGCCATTTGCAGCAACATGGATGAACCTGGAGATTACCACACTAAGTGAAATAAGTCAGACAGAGAAAGACAACTATCACATGATATTGCTTATATTCTGTCTTAAAAAAAAGGATACAAATGAACTTATTTACAAAAGAGAAACAGACTCACAGACTTAGAGAAGGAACTTATGGTTACCAGGGGGGAAGGGTAGGGGGAGAGATAGATTGGGAGTTGGGGATTGACATGTACATACTGCTATATTTAAAACAGATAACCAATAAGGACCTTCTGTATAGCACAGGGAACTCTGCTGAGCCTGCGCGTCTGGAGCCTGTGCTCCGCAACGGGAGAGGCCACAACAGTGAGAGGCCTGCGTACTGCAAAAGAAAAAAAAAAAAAGAAAAAAGAAAGAAAGTGTAGTCCAGAGTGATATCAACAAAGAAAAAAAGAATCAACCATAATCCCCCTACACTGATATACTGATTGTTAGTTGAAAATTTAATGTCTAATCTCCATAATGTGTTAAAGCTTTTCTTTAGGAAATCAAGTCTGTGTTCTTTAGCTTGTTTATAATAGGAAAAAATAAAAAGAAACATCCTTAATGTCCAGCCATAAGGAATCCAGTAATGAAAAATGTTGTTATGTATAAGTACATATGTGTTTATATTCCTGAGGCTTATTTAAATGGTATCAGACTATATGTATTGTAAGACACCTTGTTTCTGGTTCCTTTTTTCTAAAGTGACAAGTAATTCTATATTTGAAAACTAAATATGGACATATTCAGTTTTAGGTAATAGGGCTTTCATGTCAAAATTACCATGGAGATTTTGCAGACTTCTTCTTTCCAGATTTTTTATTTATGGAATTAATTTTAATTAAGTAATTCGTATTCATCTCCAGTGATATAAAGCACTGCTATTATCTCAGTTTCTTAGTAAAAGAAAAAAAAGTGTATTTTGGCTAAACTTTTTTTCTGAGAATCAAAACATTGAAATTTGATGGAGTGGCTTTTTGGACTTTAGAAAAATGTATTAAACTTGAAGAAACTGCCTGAATATACAGACATACAGAATAATGTGGGAAATTTGTGTAATTATTCAGAAAAATTCAATATATACTCTCAGTCTGTTTCCTTTCAAGGAAGAATTAGTCTAAATACTAAATAATCCAAATATATTGTGTCAATTGAAGGGACCAATCTCCCAAACAGAAATGAAGGTTAGAGAGCAATTTTACACTTATATTTCTGTCTCTGAGGATGCAAATGTCAGAGCAGACCTCCCAGCTCACCTCTTTAACATCTAAAGGAACTGTGTTTGCTCAGTTCTTTACAGAGAGAGCAAATGGATAAATTAACTGTAACCCTATTATGAGCAGTTTATTTTCAGGTAATTTAAACAAGGAACCGGCCATGATGCCCAGTGTTGGCCTGTAGTTTACCTCCAAGCCCCTGTCTTGAGGGTGTAGTAATTTATGAACCAGTGTCCAACAGGATGTTCATGGCTCATTGTCTTAGCTGTGTGCCTCTGACCCACCATGTATTCCTCATTTTACTTTGACCCACATTTGTCCGGCCACTTTCAAATACTAACATTTATTCAGTAGTTGTAGAGAACTTGAGTTACTTTGATTGCAACTGTTCTAAGTTCTTTCCTTAGATTATAGGCTTTCTGTTTCTTGGCAGAGTTCATTCACTTTTGCCTTCTTTGTTTTAATCTTGTCATTTCCATTGTTCAAATGTGTATAACTCAAGACATGCAAGAAGACTCTCCTGGGTCATGCTCTTTCTACATGATATTTTTCCCCTCTTGTCTATTTCCTAAAACTTGGAGAGGGATTTTATAGTCTACCATGGATATAGGCAGGAAGAGAAAGAAACCTTTAAACCCAGAGCTGTGTGGAGGTCTTTTCCCAGTATCCAAATTTTTCATTTTTTCTCATTCACGTTAAAGGGCCTTGCTGCCAAGAAAATGTTTTCCATGGTGGAGAGAATTTCTTGGTTAAGTGTATAGGAATGATCATCAGTAATGTGATTCATGATCTATGTCCTTACCCCCCAAATAATAATTTTCTCTGGAATCCTTTATTTCAGAAGTAGAATGCATCTTCAGAAAGTTCAACTTTAGATGTATGATACAGAGGTTTTGAGGTGTGGGTGTATTTTAAAATATAAAGAACAGACTTATGTTTTAAAACATTCTCAGTTTGGCCTGGATTGGAGGAAAGATCAAAACTGGAGGTTTACAGTGCTGTATATTCTTCATACCAGTCATTCAACCATACATGCTTTGTAAGACAAAAAATGTTCATTCATTTGAAAAAAATGTATCGAATGCTCACTAAGTGTTATATATCATTTTAGGTGCTATGGAATCAACAGCGAAGAAGATAAACTCCAGAACTCACATTCTAGTGGGATGACCAGATAATTAACAAATAGCTAAATAGATGTATAAAATCAGATGCTTAAAAATAATGAAGAAAAATAAAAGAGGGTAAAGATATAGAGAAGATCAAGGTGTGTTATTTTAGGTAAAGTGGGTTTGGGAAGGCCCATCTATGGAAGAAGAGAGCTCCAGGAAGGTGGAAGAGTTACACAAAGGCCAGAGGCAGGACAGGGCATGGTTCTTGAAGGACAGCAAGGAGCCAGTATGACTAGAGTGGAGTGAAGGGGATGGGGAACAGGAGCAGGGCATGAGCCCAGAGAGGTTGTCAAGGGACAGATCATGCAGAGCCTTGTAAACCATGGAAAAAATGGATTCATTCCCAATGTGACAGGAAGCCACTGGAGAACTGAAGTTCTCCCCAAATTATATTGATCTATCTTTAACATGATAACTTTGGCTTCTGTGAGAATGGAGGGTAGGAAGGGCAAATGTGGATACGATGAAACCAGTCATGAGGCATTGGCACTGGTCCAGGAAAGCAATCATGGCAGCTTAGAGTGATGGATTGGGTACAGTAAGAAAATTAGGTGCAGTTGCTTCCCAGCATAAGATGGAATCAGAGTACTGACTCGTACAGTGTAGCTGGCTTCAATGTGTGTTAATCATAAATAATAGCTAATATCAATTGAAGGTCTCTATGGGCCAGGGCACTGCAGTAGGACTTAAAATAGATTGCTCCTTTAATCCTCACAAGAATCCTGTAAGATAGATATTTTGTTTCACCTGGAGAGAGACCCAAAGTTGCAGACTAAGTGCTTGGATACCCTAACGCATCAGGAAGGTAAGAAGTCAGGCCACAATGTGGATAGCTGAGACAAAAGGCTGTGATTCAGAACAGGAATAAATCATCCCTTCGAGAACCAGGGATCTAAAATCACCTTGCTTTTGTTTCCTTGTTTGTGTTTTTGTTTGCTTGTTTGTGTTTTTGTTTGTTTGTTTTGGCCACGTGACATTCAGGATCTTAGTTCCCCAACCAGGGATCAAACCAGTGCCCCCTTCAGTGGAAGCATGGGGTCCCAACCACTGGACCACCAGGGAATTCTGTGCTTGTTTGTGTTATATTTCAAAGTAAGTTTAAATATCCTTATCTTTCTATTCTTGAAACTACAAAGCATGTTACAAAATTGGCACAATTGTAAAAATAGAGACTCCTTTTTTTTCTTTTTTGCTATGTTAGGGTAGAAAAATATTCAATTTTTCTATGAATATACTCCATTGTTATATAAACATACATAGCATCTATTTTGCATTTCATGATTACAACTCTAAGTTAATAGCTGTTGAAAACTCTGTATTAAAAGGGTGAAAGATTTGAAAGACTGTCTCACATTAAACAGCTTTTTTATTAAATATTAAGGGTGATAAAAATGTTAGTGAAGTATTGATTATGGGTAGTCCCAATTTATAAATAGGTGGTGTTCCCAAAATTAGTTTGAAATCTCATTTGCATTTCCGTATAAAACAATAATTATAGTCAGCATTTATAAAGTGTCTACTATGTATTGGGTGCTTTACAAATATGATTTTCTAGTCTCCCACAAAATATTTTAAAGTGTATAAATTACTCGCATTTTACAGATGAGAAAACAGAAGATGAAAGACGTTAAGTAACTTGCTGATGGTCGCACAGTTTACAAATAGTAGAGTTGGGATTTTAACGCAGGTCAAGTTCAAGTCTTGCCCTCATCACACCATTCTCGGCAAGCTCCAAAAGGCTACTGAAGTCATAAATGCAGCTTCAATATTACTCCTAAGAAGTCAGAGTTTACCTACTTCCCCTAAGCCTTTCCAAACCCCGAGCACTGTTTTAACTTTGAATCTTTCTCAGTCCAGAGCCCAATTTCCTGTAAGGTTAGAGCAGCCCCCAGACTAGCATTCTCTAAACCCAGATATGATGTAGAACAGGATCAGGGCTGGTGGAGAATTAGCATCTGGGTGGCTCCCACAGCATGCTGTGGGTTAAGAGGAGGCTCCAATAACAGCTGGGGCATGAAAGAAGTGAGAAGCCTGGCCCGAGAGTTTATAAGTTGGGTGTGGGAGGCGGAGGCAGGGACTTGGGTGGGGGCAGACCTGTGGCAGGTACTGGCTGGAGCGGGCTCTGTTTACAGGTGGCATAAATAAGATGTTAGAGGGAAATCCCTGGTGGTCCAGTGGTTAGAACGTGGCACTTCCACCGCAAGGGGGATGGGTTCGATTCCCGGTCAGGGAACTAGGATCCCCGCAAGTCAGGTGGGGTGGCAAAAAAGAAAAGAAAGAAAGAAAAGAAAAAATGGGATGTTGAGAAACATTTTGTGTCGTATGGATAACAGTTTTCCTTAGATTCCGGGGTTTTTTTTGTTTTGTTTGTTTGTCTGCGTTGGGTCTTTTTTGCTGCGTGCGGGCTTTCTCTAGTTGCTGTGAGCAGGGCTACTCTTCGTTGTGGTGTGCAGGATTCTCATTGTCCTGGCTTCTCTTGCTGCAGAGCACAGGCTCTAGGCACGTGGGCTTCAGTAGTTGTGGCATGCAGGCTCAGTAGTTGTGGCCCGCAGGCTTAGTTGCTCTGCAGCATGTGGGATCCTCCCGGACCAGGGCTCAAACCCATGTCCCCTGCATTGGCAGGTAGATCCTTAACCACTGCGCCACCAGGGAAGTCCCTAGATTCCAGGTTTTATGTATGAGATTTGTTTGTATATTTTCCTTTTTTTCTTCCTCCAAAGATATCCTATTGGGAAATAAATGTATTTCAGCAAAGAGGAAGGTAAATGAATTTTGGTAAACTAATTCAGAACTAGGCCTCCCTGCCCCATGTGACATAAGATTATTGTTATACAATTTTTGTTGCCTTTGGCCGTACAAAGTGAAAGACCATGTCTAATTTATTTTTGTACTTTCTGTAATGACCTGGACATAATAGGGGTTCAATAAACACATGATGAAGGGAATTGAATTCTTGATGACCAACATGATAAAATCAGAAATACATTTTCCTAATAGACTGCACTGAAAATGTTTGAAGAAAACAGGATTACAAAGGTAGCCAGCATAGTAACACATTTGCAAGGCTGTATCTGCTAGGTTTTTACTTTAAGCAAGTGTTTCCAACTACTTCTTAAAATCACCAACAATCATAGACCTTTCTGCTGACACGTCTAAGGATAGACGCCTAAAGAATAAAGTCCAAACTGTTCATCATAGCCCACTTGGCTCACCAAGGTCTGGTCTCTTACTCAACTCTTCAATCTTCTTTCTCATTGTGGTGTTTGCCTGAACCTGTCAACAGATGCCCATGACTTTACCCCTGCTGTTCTCTTTGCTGGGAAAAAACTTTCAAGATCGTTGAGGGCTCTTTTGCCCCCAGATGAAATCTTTGTGCTCCCTCCATACCCTACCTCAAGTTCAATAGCATATTTTACTGACCTTGTTGTTTATAAGCCTGTTTCTCTGTACTAGATGAAGAACTTCTTCACGACACATCTTCTTAAAGATTTGTATTCTCAATGCCCAGCATATACAAGGTCTTCAACAAAGGTTTTATTGTATGTCAGCAGCTCGTTAGGTAAAAGAGGAAACTATGTTAGCACTGGGAATTAGAAGAACTAGATGTTTATTTATTACTTTTGTTGCTGTCTCAGAAGCAAACTAATGCAAAAGTTTAATATTAAAAACTGGAGGAGTTTGGATACTTTCTTTTTTTTTTTTTATTAGTTTCTGCTTTATAACAAAGTGAATCAGTCATACATACACATCTGCTCCCACATCCCTTCCCTATTGCGTCTCCCTCCCTCCCACCCTCCCCATCCCACCCCTCCAGGCGGTCACAAAGCACCGAGCTGATCTCCCTGCGCTCTGCGGCTGCTTCCCACCATCCATCCACCTCACGCCCGGTAGTGCATATATGTCCATGCCTCTCCCCCGCCCTGTCACAGCTCACCCCCCACCCTCACCACATCCCCAAGTCCGCTCTCAAGTAGGTCTGCGTCTCCATTCCCATTTTACCCCTAGGTTCTTCATGACATTTTTTTTTTAAATTCCATATATATGTGTTAGCATACAGTATTTGTCTTTCTCTTTCTGACTTACTTCACTCTGTATGACAGACTCTAGGTCTATCCACCTCATTACAAATAGCTCAGTTTCGTTCCTTTTTATGGCTGAGTAATATTCCATTGTATATATGTGCCACATCTTCTTTATCCATTCATCCGATGATGGACACTTAGGTTGTTTCCAGCTCCGGGCTATTGTGAATAGAGCTGCAATGAACATTTTGGTACATGTCTCTTTTTGAATTATGGTTTTCTCAGGGTATATGCCTAGTAGTGGGATTGCTGGGTCATATGGTAGTTCTATTTTTAGTTTTTTAAGGAACCTCCATACTGTTCTCCATAGTGGCTGTACCAATTCACATTCCCACCAGCAGTGCAAGAGTGTTCCCTTTTCTCCACACCCTCTCCAGCATTTATTGTTTCTAGATTTCTTGATGATGGCCATTCTGACTGGTGTGAGATGATATCTCATTGTAGTTTTGATTTGCATTTCTCTAATGATTAATGATGTTGAGCATTCTTTCATGTGTTTGTTGGCAGTCTGTATATCTTCTTTGGAGAAATGCCTATTTAAGTCTTCTGCCCATTTTTGGATTGGGTTGTTTGTTTTTTTGCTATTGAGCTGCATGAGCTGTTTATAAATTTTGGAGATTAATCCTTTGTCAGTTGCTTCATTTGCAAATATTTTCTCCCATTCTGACGGTTGTCTTTTGGTCTTGTTTATGGTTTCCTTTGCTGTGCAAAAGCTTTGAAGTTTCATTAGGTCCCATTTGTTTATCTTTGTTTTTAGTTCCATTTCTCTAGGAGGTGGGTCCAAAAGGATCTTGCTGTGATTTATGTCATAGAGTGTTCTACCTATGTTTTCCTCTAAGAGTTTGATAGTTTCTGGCCTTACATTTAGGTCTTTAATCCATTTTGAGCTTATTTTTGTGTATGGTGTTAGGGAATGATCTAATCTCATACTTTTACATGTCCCTGTCCAGTTTTCCCAGCACCACTTATTGAAGAGGCTGTCCTTTCTCCACTGTACATTCCTGCCTCCTTTATCAAAGATAAGTTGGCCATATGTGCGTGGGTTTATCTCTGGGCTTTCTATCCTGATCCACTGATCTATCTTTCTGTTTTTATGCCAGTACCACACTGTCTTAATTACTGTAGCTTTGTAGTATAGTCTGAAGTCAGGGAGCCTGATTCCTCCAGCTCCATTTTTTGTTCTCAAGATTGCTTTGGCTATTCGGGGTCTTTTGTTTTTCCAAACAAATTTTGAAATTTTTTGTTCTAGTTCTGTGAAAAATGCCAGTGGTAGTTTGATAGGGATTGCATTGAATCTGTAGATTGCTTTGGGTAGTAGAGTCATTTTCACAATATTGTTTCTTCCAATCCAGGAGCATGGTATATCTCTCCATCTATTTGTATCCTCTTTAATTTCTTTCATCAGTGTCTTATAATTTTCTGCATACAGGTCTTTTGTCTCCTTAGGTAGGTTTATTCCTAGATATTTTATTCTTTTTGTTGCAATGGTAAATGGGAGTGTTTTCTTGATTTCATTTTCAGATTTTTCATCATTAGTGTACAGGAATGCCAGATATTTCTGTGCATTAATTTTGTATCCTGCTACTTTACCAAATTCATTGATTAGCTCTAGTAGTTTTTCGGTAGCATCTTTAGGATTCTCTATGTATAGTATCATGTCATCTGCAAACAGTGACAGCTTTACTTCTTCTTTTCCAATTAGGATTCCTTTTATTTCCTTTTCTTCTCTGATTGCTGTGGCTAAAACTTCCAAAACTAGGTTGAATAAGAGTGGTGAGAGTGGGCAGCCTTGTCTTGTTCCTGATCTTAGTGGAAATGGTTTCAGTTTTTCACCATTGAGGACAATGTTGGCTGTGGGTTTGTCATATATGGCCTTTATTATGTTGAGGAAAGTTCCCTCTATGCCTACTTTCTGCAGGGTTTTTATAATAAATGGGTGTTGAATTTTGTCGAAAGCTTTCTCTGCATCTATTGAGATGATCATATGGTTTTTCTCCTTCAACTTGTTAATATGGTGTATCACATTGATTGATTTTTGTATATTGAACAATCCTTGCATTCCTGGAATAAACCCCACTTGATCATGGTGTATGATCCTTTTAATGTGCTGTTGGATTCTGTTTGCTAGTATTTTGTTGAGGATTTTTGCATCTATGTTCATCAGTGATATTGGCCTGTAGTTTTCTTTCTTTGTGACATCCTTGCCTGGTTTTGGTATCAAGGTGATGGTGGCCTCGTAGAATGAGTTTGGGAGTGTTCCTTCCTCTGATATTGTTTGGAAGAGTTTGAGAAGGATGGGTGTTAGCTCTTCTCTAAATGTTTGATAGAATTCGCCTGTGAAGCCATCTGGTCCTGGGCTTTTGTTTGATGGAAGATTTTTAATCACAGTTTCAATTTCAGTGCTTGTGATTGGTCTATTCATATTTTCTATTTCTTCCTGAGTCAGTCTTGGTAGGTTGTGCATTTCTAAGAATTTGTCCATTTCTTCCAGGTTGTCCATTTTATTGTCATAGACTTGCTTATAGTAATCTCTCATGATCTTTTGTATTTCTGCAGTGTCAGTTGTTACTTCTCCTTTTTCATTTCTAATTCTATTGATTTGAGTCTTCTCCCTTCTTTTCTTGATGAGTCTGGCTAATGGTTTGTCAATTTTGTTTATCTTCTCAAAGAACCAGCTTTTAGTTTTATTGATCTTTGGTATTGTTTCCTTCATTTCTTTTTCATTTATTTCTGATCTGATCTTTATGATTTCTTTCCTTCTGCTAACTTTGGGGGTTTTTTGTTCTTCTTTCTCTAATTGCTTTAGGTGCAGGGTCAGGTTGTTTACTCGAAATGTTTCCTGTTTCTTAAGGTGGGATTGTATTGCTATAAACTTCCCCCTTAGAACTGCTTTTGCTGCGTCCCATAGGTTTTGGGTCGTCGTGTCTCCATTGTCATTTGTTTCTAGGTATTTTTTAATTTCCTCTTTGATTTCTTCAGTGATCACTTCGTTATTGAGTAGTGTATTGTTTAGCCTCCATGTGTTTGTATTTTTTACAGATCTTTTCCTGTAATTGATGTCTAGTCTCATAGCATTGTGGTCGGAAAAGATACTTGATACAATTTCAATTTTCTTAAATTTACCAAGGCTTGATTTCTGACCCAAGATATGATCTATCCTGGAGAATGTTCCATGAGCACTTGAGAAAAATGTGTATTCTGTTGTTTTTGGATGGAATGTCCTATAAATATCAACTAAGTCCATCTTGTTTAATGTATCATTTAAAGCTTGTGTTTCCTTATTTATTTTCATTTTGGATGATCTGTCCATTGGTGAAAGTGGGGTGTTAAAGTCCCCTACTATGACTGTGTTACTGTCGATTTCCCCTTTTATGGCTGTTAGTATTTGCCTTATGTATTGAGGTGCTCCTATGTTGGGTGCATAAATATTTACAATTGTTATATCTTCTTCTTGGATCGATCCCTTTATCGTTATGTAGTGTCCTTCTTTGTCTCTTCTAATAGTCTTTATTTTAAAGTCTATTTTGTCTGATATAAGAATTGCTACTCCAGCTTTCTTTTGATTTCCATTTGCATGGAATATCTTTTTCCATCCCCTTACTTTCAATCTGTATGTGTCTCTAGGTCTGAAGTGGGTCTCTTGTAGACAGCATATATATGGGTCTTGTTTTTGTATCCATTCAGCCACTCTGTGTCTCTTGGTGGGAGCATTTAGTCCATTTACATTTAAGGTAATTATTGATATGTATGTTTCTATTCCCATTTCCTTAACTGCTTTGGGTTCGTTATTGTAGGTATATTCCTTCTGTTGTGTTTCTTGCCTAGAGAAGTTCCTTTAGCATTTGTTGTAAAGCTGGTTTGGTGGTGCTGAACTCTCTCAGCTTTTGCTTGTCTGTAAACGTTTTAATTTCTCCATCAAATCTGAATGAGATCCTTGCTGGGTAGAGTAATCTTGGTTGCAGGTTTCTCTCCTTCATCACTTTAATTATGTCCTGCCACTCCCTTCTGGCTTGTAGAGTTTCTGCTGAGAGATCAGCTGTTAACCTGATGGGGATTACCTTGTGTGTTATTTGTTGTTTTTCCCTTGCTGCTTTTAATATGATTTCTTTGTGTTTAATTTTTGACAGTTTGATTAATATGTGTCTTGGCGTATTTCTCCTTGGATTTATTCTGTATGGGACTCTCTGGGCCTCCTGGACTTGATTAACTATTTCCCTTCCCATATTAGGGAAGTTTTCAACTATAATCTCTTCAAATATTTTCTCAGTCCCTTTCTTTTTCTCTTCTTCTTCTGGAACCCCTATAATTCGAATGTTGGTGTGTTTAATGTTGTCCCAGAGGTCTCTGAGACTGTCCTCTATTCTTTTCATTCTTTTTTCTTTATTTTGCTCTGCATCAGTTATTTCCACTATTTTATCTTCCACCTCACTTATCCGTTCTTCTGCCTCAGTTATTCTGCTATTGATCCCATCTAGAGTATTTTTCATTTCATTTATTGTGTTTTTAATCGATGCTTGATTCATCTTTAGTTCTTCTAGGTCCTTGTTAACTGTTTCTTGCATTTTGTCTATCCTATTTCCAAGATTTTGGATCATCTTTACTATCATTATTCTGAATTCTTTTTCAGGTAGACTGCCTATTACCTCTTCATTTGTTAGGTCTGGTAGGTTTTTATCTTGCTCCTTCACCTGCTGTGTGTTTTTCTGCTTTCTCATTTTGCTTATGTTACTGTGTTTGGGGTCTCCTTTTTGCAGGCTGCAGATTCGTAGTTCCCGTTGTTTTTGGTATCTGTCCCCCGTGGCTAAGGTTGTTTCAGTAGGTTGTGTAGGCTTCCTTGTGGGGGGGACTAATGCCTGTGTTCTGGTGGTTGAGGCTCGATCTTGTCTTTCTGGTGGACAGGTCCACGTCTGGTGGTGTGTTTTGGGGTGCCTGTGGCCTTATTATGTTTTTAGGTAGCCTCTCTTCTAATGGGTGGGGTTGTATTCCTGCCTTGCTAGTTGCTTGGCATAGGGTGACCAGCACTCTAGCTTGCTGGTCGTTGACTGAAGCTGGGTGCTGGTGTTGAGATGGAGATCCCTGGGAGATTTTCGCTGCTTGATATTATGTGGAGCTGGGAGGTCTCTTGTGGACCCGTGTCCTGAGGTTGGCTCTCCCACTTCAGAGGCACAGCACTGACTCCTGGCTGCAGCACCAAGAGCCTTTCATCCACCCGGCTCAGAATAACAGTGAGAAAAAGTAGAAAGAAAGAATTAGTAGGAGAAAGAAAGAGAGAGGGAAAGAAAGGAAGAAGGGAAGAAAGGAAGGAAGGAAGAAAGAAAGAAAGGATGGAGGGAGGAAGGATGGAAAGAAAGAAGGAAAGAAAGGAGGGAGGGAGGGAGGAATGAAAGCAAAAGGAAGAGTGAATGGAAGAAGGGAGGGAGGGAGGGAGGAAGGAAAGAAAGACAGGAGGGAGGGAGGGAGGAAGGAAAGAAAAAGAAAGTGGAAAGAAGAAGGGTGGGAGGGAGGGAGGGAGGAAAGAAAAAGAAAGAAGGAAAGGAGGAGCGGAGGGAGGGAGGGAGGGAGGGAAGGTAGGAAAAAAAGAAAGAGTAGGTAAAGTAAAATAGAATAAAGTATGAAATATAGTAGCGTTATTAAAATTAAAAAGTAATTATTGAAAAAAAAAACACGGACCGATAGAACCCTGGGACATATGGTGGAAGCAAAGCTATACAGAGAGAATCTTACACAGAAGATTACACATACACATTCACAAAAAGAGAGCAGGGGGAAAAATCAAAAATCTTGCTCTCCAAGTCCACCTCCTCGATTTGGGATAATTCGTTGTAAAAAGAGGAAAAGGGCGAGAAGTCTGAAATCTTGCTAAGTCCACCTCCTTAATTTGGGATAATTCGTTGTAAAAAGGGGGGAAAGTCTTAAATCTTGTCCTCAAAGTCCACTTCCTCAATTTGGGATGATTCGCTGTCCATTCATACACTCCACAGACGCAGGGCACATCAAATGGACCGTGGAGCTTTAATCCACTGCCTCCGTGGCTGCACAGAGAGATTTCCCTGTCTCTGCTCTCACAACTCCCGGGTCTCAGCCTTGGACCTGGCCCCGCCTCTGCGCGTAGGTCGCCGGAGGGCGTCCGTTCTTCGCTCAGACAGGACGGGTTTAAAGGAGCCGCTGATTCGGGGGCTCTGGCTCACTCAGGCAGAGGGGAGGGAGGGGAATGCCCTCTCCTCGCGCACCAGGCAACAAAAGGGAAAAAAGTCTCTTGCCTCTCCGGTAGCTCCAGACTCTTTCCCCGGACTCCCTCCGGGCTAGCACTAACCCCTTCAGGGTCTCTTCCTGCCGCCAGCCCCAGACCTCTCCCTGCGCTCCGACTGAAACCCGATACCCGAGCCTCAGCTCCCAGCCCCGCCCGCCCCGGTGGCCGAGCAGACAAGCCTCTCGGGCTGGTGTGTGCCTGAGGGCACCGATCCTCTGTGCCAAAATCTCTCCGCTTTGCCCTCCACACCCCTGTTGCTGTGCTCTCCTCCGCTACTCCGAAGCTTTCCCCCTCCGCCACCTGCAGTCTCCGCCCTCGAAGGGGCTTGTAGTGTGTAGAAACCTTCCCTCCTTCACGGCTCCCTCCCACTGGTGCAGGTCCCGTCCATATCCTATTGTCTCCGTTTATTCTTTTTTTCTTTTGACCTACCCAGGTATGTGGGGAGTTTCTTGCCTTTTGGGGGGTCTGAGGTCTTCTGTCAGCGTTCAGTAGGTGTTCTGTTGGAGTTGTTCCACGTGTAGATGAATTTCTGATGTATCTGTGGGGAGGAAGGTGATCTCCGCGTCTTACTCTTCCGCCATCTTCCTCCGGCTCCTGGATACTTTCTTAATATGATACAAAATATTCTCTGGCAAACCAATGGCTGCATGCTTCATTCATTCACTCGCCAAAAAGGATTCATAGATCACTTGTCCCAGGTGCTGGGATATCATGAATGAGAGAGGTGAGGTCCTGCCCACATGGGCCTCACAATCTCGCAGAATAAACACAGATAAATGTTCATACAGATTACTATGTCAACACTTATGTTTCATGTGAGGAAGGAGAGGGTGCTCTGAGGAGCTGTAACAGGATGACCTAAACTAATCTGGGATCCAGGGAAGGCTTCTCTGAGGGATGCTTAAGATGACCTCTGAAAGCTGAGTAGAAAATGAGGCAAATTTATAATACGGAGCAAGCATCTTTTCTACATGTTGGCAAATCATCATACTCCTTTCTAAGTATGGACCAGCTTCCAACATTTTGTGCTTTCAATGTCATGGAATTATTGGAGAGATTTTTTTTTGCAGTACGCGGGCCTCTCACTGTTGTGGCCTCTCCCATTGCGGAGCACAGGCTCCGGACGCGCAGCCTCAGCGGCCATGGCTTACGGGCCCAGCCGCTCCGCGGCATGTGGGATCTTCCTGGACCGGGGCACGAACCCGTGTCCCCTGCATCGGCAGGCGGACTCCAAACCACTGCGCTACCAGGGAAGCCCGAGAGTTTTTTAATGGAAAAAAAAAAAATGAGGCATGTTCTGGGCAGAAGGAAGAGCACACATGAAGACCTCCCAGGTGAGAAGGATCAAAGTGCATTCTGTGAACAGAGGGAGGTCAATGTGGCCTCTGAACATTACTAATAATCGAAGAAAAGTGGGTCAAAAATTTTAAAAGATTGATAAACCGTTTTAGATGAAATGTTCGGAATGTGGGAAAACATACAATGTTGGCAGGAGTGTAATAATTTTTCTGAAGGCAGGTTGGCAGTATGTATCAAATTTTGAAATGTATGTAGTTTTGACTATGAAATACCCTGGTTAAGAACTTAACCAAAGACAAGAACCAGCCCAATGCACAGAGACCCAGGTATTCAAGGCCACTCACTGTAACGCTATTTTTATTAGCAAATATTTGGAAACAATTTAAATATCAGTAGGGGATTAGTGGGTTAAATCACAGAACTACATGGGCTTTAGAAATGAATCTGTAGAACTATATTTATCATTCAACAAAAAGAGAAAACTTCAACACTACATTTACAATATAATCTCATTTTGTGGAAAATGTGGTGTGGATTTCCAGTCAAGAGGACACTGAAACTTCATGATGATCTGAAACAACAGTGAAAGAAAATAATTCAGGGAGAAAGAAATTGGATCCAGAGAAATAAACAGGGAACCTATAAATTAGAAAAATTAATAATAGCAATTTGTATTCGTAAGTTAGGATTAAATTCCAAACAACAATAACAGGAATGGTGACAGAAGGGTTTTCAGTGTGTGGTTAGAGCAGACCAGGGTCTTTGTCTTGAGGAGGAGTGCAGAGGCAGTGGATAGTCTGAGATGACTGGAGAAACTTATTGTTGAGTATGCATATTAAAACGTTAAATGGGGACTTCCCTGGTGGTCCAGCAGTTAAGAATCCACCTTCCGGGAATAAAGACACAGACCGACTAGAGCATGGACTTGAGGATATGGGGAGAGGGAAGGGTAAGCTGGGACGAAGTGAGAAAGTGGCATGGACATATATACACTACCAAATGTAAAATAGATAGCTAGTGGGAAGCAGCCACATAGCACAGGGAGATCAGCTCGGTGCTTTGTGACCGCCTAGAGGGGTGGGATAAGGAGGGTGGGAGGAAGACGCAAGAAGAAAGAGATATGGGGATATATGTATATGTATATCTGATTCACTTTGTTATAAGACAGAAACTAACACACCATTGTAAGGCACTTATACTCCAATAAAGATGTTAAAAAAAAAAAAAAGAATCCACCTTCCAATGCAGGGGATGCAGGTTCAATCCCTGGTTGGAGAACTAAGATCCCACATTCCGCAAGGCAACTAAGCCTGTATGCTACAACTACTGAGCCCTCATGCTCTGGAGCCCGTGCACCACAACTAGAGAGAAGCCTGCGCACCACAAGGAAAGATCTGTGTACAGCAGCTAAGACCCGACCCAGCCAAATAAATTAATTAATTAATCAAAAAAACCCACTTTAAATGTAAGTACCACCAAGTATAGCTACATAAGTCTAGGAAACATAATGTTAAGTAAACAAAGGGCAGGATAATATACAGAAAAGAATACCACTCATCTAAAGCTTAAAAATTTACAAATCCATATTATATTCCTTAGAAGTTCAAAAATATGTAGTAAAAATATAAAAACATGGGTAAAAACAATGCATACTAACCTCAGATAATCTAACTTCCAGAAGAAAAGGAGAGAGTAAGGAGCATGGGATCATAAAAGGGTACAAAGTTCACTACAGCACATTTTATTTCCTACAATAATATATATATATATATATATATATATATATATATATATATACATATATATATAAAGCAAATACAGTAAAATGTTAACATTGATTAAATCCTGAGGTAGGTACGTGGATTTTGCCCTTGGGAACTACGGCCTCCAGTTTGAGCAATGGGATGGCCCTGAGTTGAATGAACTTCGTCACAGCCGTGGATACCTTCAAAATTCTGGGTGTGCACTTGTAGTTAGAGTGAAATGAAATAGAGATGTGTTTTAGGGCCTCACTCACCAGGTGCTTACCTTGGTGGGACTAGTGTACTTCAAATCCTGTGCTTGGCTCTGTAGGTCAAGAAACATGATTTTTGTCAGTTTACCCTGAGGTAATAATCAGGTTTAGAGTCCCGGAGTCACACTAACCCAGCAGAGAAGAGCCAATGCATTCATCTAAGAAACTTATAACTATCAACGGGGCCAGGAAGTTCACTCAGAGAGCCAACTCTGCTTCTGAGTGAGTGTGAAATTAGAGCTAGGGATATTCTTGGGTTTTGATTTTTAGCCACACCATGCAGCTTGTGGGATCTTAGTTCCAGATGAGGGATGGAACCCGTGCCCCCTGCAGTGGAAGCACGGAGTCCTAACCACTCAACTGCCAGGGAATTCCTAAGCCAGGGATATTCTTTTTTTTTTTTTTTAACATCTTTCTTGTAGTATAATTGCTTTACAATTGTGTGTTAGTTTCTGCTGTAAAGCAAAGTGAATCAGTTATACATATACATATGTCCCCATATCTCCTCCTGCTTGCATCTCCCTCCCATCCTCCCTATCCCACCCCTCTAGGTGGTCACAAAGCACTGAGCTGATCTCCCTGTGCTATGCTGCTGCTTCCCACTAGCTATCTATATATGGAATCTAAAAAAAAAAAAACAAAGGTTCTGAAGAACCTAAGGGCAGGACAGGAATAAAGATGCAGACATAGAGGATGGACTTAAGGACATGGGGGTGGGGCAGGGAGGAGGGTAAACTGGGATAAAGTGAGGGAGTGGCATGGACATATATACACTGCCAGGGATATTTTTTTTTAACATCTTTATTGGAGTATAATTGCTTTCCAATGGTGTGTTAGTTTCTGCTTTATAACAAAGTGAATCAGTTATACATATACATATGTTCCCATATCTCTTCCCTCTTGTGTCTCCCTCCCTCCCACCCTCCCTATCCCAACCCTCTAAGTGGTCACAAAGCACGGAGCTGGTCTCCCTGTGCTATGCAGCTGCTTCCCACTAGCTATCCATTTTACGTTTGGTAGTGTATATATGTCCATGCCACTCTCTCACTTTGTCCCAGCTTACCCTTCCCTCTCCCTGTATCCTCAAGTCCATGCTCTAGTAGGTCTGTGTCTTTATTCCCGTCTTACCCCTAGGTTCTTCATGAACTTTTTTCAGGGATATTCTTAATGGTTAGTGCTATTGCGTTGTGTTAAGTTAATTTATCTATTTCAAATAGAATTAAGTTAATTCAGTGATTGTCTCCTGAGCATCCTCCAAAACCCTGCAAGGAAGACCTAGCAATTGTGATGGGCTGTTTGTGCAGCCTCTTCTCTGACAGCCCTGGAGACGTGATGACAGATACTTCATCTCTGTCTCTCCACTCTCTGACCTTCCTACTGCCACACCTCTGATGGTCCTTCCCTTGGACCAGCAGGGTGCAAAATGGTAGTTCAAAACTTTCTAGATGCTATTGCCTTCTGGCTGTGCCTTTGTGTGACATGTTGTCCACATCATCCAAACTGAACTTGTGTCCGCAGATCATTTTTTGCCTCCCTTCACAGATGGTCGCTTAGATTACTAGCACAGCTGGTAATTTTATTCTATGTTGGCGCTTACTAGATTTACTCCTTTAAAATAAAATGATTATTCTTTTAAAAAGTTAACTTTGTTTTTTCAATTCTTTTTCTTTTCTTTTTTTTCTAACATCTTTATTGGAGTATAATTGTTTTACAATGGTGTGTTAGTTTCTGCTCTATAACAAAGTGAATCAGTTATACATATACATGTATCCCCATATCTCTTCCCTCTTGTGTCTCCCTCCCTCCCACTCTCCCTATCCCACCCCTCTAGCTGGCCACAAAGCACTGAGCTGATCTCCCTGTGCCATGCGGCTGCTTCCCACTAGCTATCTATTTTATGTTTGGTAGTGTATATATGTCCATGCCACTGTCTCACTTCGTCCCAGCTTACCCTTCCCCCTCCCCATATCCTTAAGTCCATGCTCTAGTAGGTCTGTATCAAAAAGTTAACTTTTTTATATACCTAATACATGCACATAGTATGAAATGCAACAATACAAAAGGATGTACAGTAAAATCTCCACTTCCCTCCCACCTCTGTCTCCTTTTTTTTTTTTTTAATCTTCTTCCAACTGTCTTCTTCTTGCTGCCAAAAGCTGAGGAGGTGCTTAGAAAACACATTCTGGGTTAAGTTCTTCTCATGCATGTTCTCCCAGCAATCCATCCTTTCCTATCATTAGCACATAATTTCTTGCTTACTTGTTCGTCTCTATTATAGATTGTCAGCTTCTTGAAGGATGGGATATTCTCTATTTGTTTTTTTCCCAGCATCTAGCACAATAAATCTACCTTAGTACATAGTACAATATATATTTGTTGAATGAATAAATATCATCAGTAATTGATATTTACCAAGTGTTTAGGATAAATTGGAATAAGTATTGTACTAAGATCATTATTTATGGCAGTAGATGGATATGCCCCACCCATATTCCCCATACCTTTACTATTTCAGTACACACAGGACCAGCTTCCAAATGTATTTCTTTGCCTGAGGGTTTTCACTGATCACCTAAGCCCAAAATGCAAGGGATTAATGATCTTCTCCCACCATCACCAGTAGCCCTCAACAAATGACTGATGGGAGGCGGGGTAAAAATACCCAATTCCTTTGCCCCTATGGTGGGATAACTCTGAGGTATGTGTCCTACATTTGCTTCCAGGATTTCAAAGCAAGATTAAGCCCCAGTTACCTATAATGGTAACTTGTTTGAAAATGTACCAGCTGATACCGATGATGTCCTGAAATTAACATTGTTGTCTCTAATTGGTCTAACTTGGATCATGTTCCTTTTCTGAACCAATCACTATCCCCAGTCTGATTGGCCAGACTTGGGTCACATGTCCACCCTTGGACTATATTTCACCAGAATTGCAAAGATTGAGAATGAGAAAGAGAAGAAAACCAGAGGCCATTTCCAGAAAGTATTGTGATTAGATGTGGAATAGCCAAAGAACAACTATATTCCATTACAGACAGAGGACTGAGACTCACTGAAAAAGAAAAAAGACTTTTTTTCATTAAGATTTATAGCTAGTCTGAATTATTTATCAGGCCTTCTAAGGAAAATAATATTTCTCTATTTTAAACTTTCCCATAGAGCATAAAATGAAAGATTTCTTTTTTAAATAAGATAGATATTTTTCTTTGGTGGGAGCATGATAACACCCACCCCCAGTGAGGCCACAGGCCAAGCATTTGGCTTTTACAAACATATTGAAATATTATTCACCTCTGCAAAGATACCTGAATGGACAGAATTTTTTGAAACAATATTTTAAGGAGTTTTCATAAAGAGATAAATATTTTGAGCAGCTGGCCATAGAAAGTTCGAGGTGTCAGCAATCTGACATACTTGAAGTTTCTTACATTAAATAGCATAAAACTGAGATTTTCTCTCTAAAGTGTCCCTTTTCTGCTGCCAGTAAATGCCTCAAACCTAAAGGATTAAGCTTCTCAGCAAACATTCCTATTCTTTTACTCTCTTACCTGGGCTGTCCTAGAAACACCAAATTTCTCATCAATTCAGTATGTTCAACTACAGGAATACTAATACCCCCTGCCTACCATCTTCAATGTACAATCTAATTAGCTAAGGAATCACCAGCTCTGTGGATGGATTGGGAGTTCAGCCTTATCTCAAGACTTGTTGTTTGGTAAGTTGTCTCTTAAATCAAGATGCATAATAAAGACCTGTCCTCTGAGCACACACTCTGAGTGTCTTTTTTTTTTTTTTTGGCCGCGCCTTGTGGGATCCTATTTCCCCAATCAGCGATGGAACCCAGGGCCCTTGGCAGTGAAAGCGTGGAGGCCTAACCACTGGACCAGCAGAGAATTCCCCTGAATGTCTTTCTCTTAAGTAGGAAAAGCAGGAGGTGCATCTAAACTATCCCTAAGATGTTCAGAGAGGGGGAAAGCCAATTATTCTTTCATTGACCCATTTTTCCTAATAATAGCTCACAATAGAATACAAAATGTTGGTGAGGAAATTGGAGAATTGGTTGAGTGGCACTTTTCCCCTGTCTTTGGAGAGCAGCATCAAGGTGGGGCAAAGGAAATGGCTGTATCTTTTTTCTGTTAATTTTATTGGAGTATAGTTGATTTACAATGTTGTGTTAGTTTCAGCTGTACAGCAAAGTGATTCAGTTACTTATATACATATATTCATTCTTTTTCAGATTCTTTTCTCATATACATTATCACAGAATATTGAGTAGAGTTCCCTGTTCTATACAGTAGGTCCTTGTTGTTTATCTATCTTATATATAGTAGTGTGTGTTGACTGTATCTTAAAGACTAAGTCTCCTTCCTGGCTCTATAGGGATCAAGAGAATGATTAGAAAGAGAGGACCAGAAAGAAAGATCAGACCATTCCTCCAAACCTGATATGACATTTCCGCGGGCCGGGTTCAATCCCTGGTCAGGGAACTAAGGTTCAGCGAACCACGCGGTGAGGCCAAAAAAAAAAAAAAAAAAAAAAAGTCACTCTCCATTACTTCTTCCCTCCAGCTCCTGGAAAAAAATGTTGGTTTATCCATACAATGGAATATTATTCAGCAATAAAAGTGGATGAAGTATTGACACATACTGTAACATGAATGAACCTCAAAACATTACAGGAAGTGAAAGAAGCCAGATACAAAAGACCACATACTGTATGAGCTCATTGATATGGAATGCTCAGAACAGGCAAATCCAGAGAGCCTTTAGCTTTTTTTTTTTTTTTTGCGGTACGCGGGCCTCTCACTGTTGTGGCCTCTTCTGTTGCGGAGCACAGGCTCCAGATGCGCAGGCTCAGCGGCCATGGCTCACGGGCCCAGCCGCTCCGTGGCATATGGGATCCTCCCGGACTGGGGCACGAGCCCGTATCCCCTGCATCGGCAGGCGGACTCTCAACCACTGCACCACCAGGGAGGCCCAGTATTTTTTTTAATTGTGGTAAAATACACATAACCCAAAATTTACCATTGTAACCAGTTTTAAGTTCAGTGTTATTCATTTCATTCACATTATTGTTCAGTCATCACCACTATCCATCTCCAGTACGTTTTTATCATCCCCAAATGAAACTCTATACTCCCTAAACCATGACTTCCCATTCTCCCCTTCCCCCAGCCCCTGGCAACCACCCTTCTACTTTCTGTGTCTACGAATTTGACTCCTCTGGGCAAGTCATATAAGTGGAGTCATCCAGTGTTTGTTACTTCACTTGGCATATGTAAGATACATGCACACTGTAGCATGTGTCAGAATTTCCTTCCCTTTTAAGACTATATAATATTCCATTGTATGTATACACCACACTTTATTTAGCCATTCATCTGTCAATGGACATTTGGGTGGCTTCCACCTTTGGCTATTGTGAATAATGCTGCCATGAACCTGAGTGTACAGAGAGCACAAGTGTCTCTGAGATCCTGCTTTCAGTTCTTTTGCGTATATATCCAGAATGGACTTGCTGAGACATCATGTAATCCTATTTTTCGTTTTTATAAGGAACATCAGTACTATTCCCATTAGCATTTGTAAGTAGTCACAGGAGCTTACATTAAATGAGTGCTTCAATCCTATCCATCACTGGTGGGGAGGCAGGACAAAAGTGTCTGACAATAGTTTAATCCCAGGCTCCCATACAATGAGGTAAGAAACAAGCTATCTACTCCTCATCACTTGCACTGCTCTTCAAAAACTATCAAGTTAATAAAATGTCTCATTTTTCAAAATTCAGTGATGAAAACTGATATCATTCTCAGCATATTATCAGCTAACGAAAGGAAACATTTAAAGTATTGTTTCATTTTTAATAATCCTGCGAGTCAAACTTTTCTCCTTGCTTGAGCAGAGCCTGTCTGTGAATGTTCAGAGGAAAAGCCCATTTATGAATGGATGGTTTCTGCATGTGGCCCAAACAGTAAGTTATACACTGAATTTTAGTCAGACAGGATTCCGTTTGCATCCCCTAATGGTTTAGTTACAGTCATGCCTCAAGGCATAGGAAGAGACTGGATTTTGTATCACTTTATTTTTCTGACTCATGAGGGAAAAGGCAGATTGAAGCAGTTTCTGATCTGGAAAGAAAGAGAGAAGTCCTACCCATTTTCCCTTACCCTGCAGTGCTTTCCTTTATTTTCCATCTTAACTGTCATTCTCCTTGAAAAGAAGATATTCATAGTCTTAAATTCCTCAATTTACCATTAACATTTTCTTTGCAGAAGTAATGGGTAGAAAACCACCAGAGGATCTGACTGGTATCAGTGCCCTACGGGGAGGACATTCAGCAACACAGATAAGCTTCCTGTGTTGGGAAACACTCTTCCAGGCCCTGCTAAGATGGGCTCCAACTTAATAAGCCTGAGAACATTTTCCATGAAAAAGTCATCTCCTTCTCAATGAAACTCATATTAAACCATCTCAGAGTTATTCATCTCCCAAATTCTAAGCCAGCAAAACCAAGAATCTTAAGTGGTTTTGGGGGGCTTTTTGTTTTTGTTTTGTTTGTTTGTTTGTTTTTGTTTTGTGGTGGTTTTTTAATTTTTTGGCTGGGCGGCATGGCCTGTGTGATCTTAGTTCCCCAAGCAGGGATTGAACCCTTGCCCCCTGTAGTAGAAGCGTGTGAGTCCTAACCACTGGACCGCCAGGGAATTCCCCAGTAATTTTTTAAATTAACTAGTTTGCTTCCATTATGTAGTTTGTGGAACATGCATCTTCTTTTTTTTTTTTAAATAGATCTTTATTGGAGTATAATTGCTTCACAATGCTGTGTTAGTTTCTGTTGTACAACAAAGTGAATCAGCTATATGCATACAGATGTCCCCATATCCCCTCCCTCTTGAGCCTCCCTCCCACCCTCCCTATCCCACCCCTCTAGGTCATCGCAAAGCACTAAGCTGATCTCCCTGTGCTAAGCTGCCGCTTCCCACTAGCTAGCTATTTTATATTCAGTAGTGCATATATATCGATGTTACTCTCACTACGCCCCAGCTTCCCCCTCCCCGTGTCCTCAAGTCCATTCTCTACGTGTGCGTCTTTATTCCTGCCCTGCCACTAGGTTCATCAGTACCATTTCTTTTTCTTTTTGTTTTTAGATTCCATATATATGTGCTAGCATACTGTATTTGTTTTTCTTTCTGACTTACTTCACTCTGTATGACAGACACTAGGTCCATCCACCTCACTACAAATAACTCAATTTCATTTCTTTTTGTGGCTGAGCCTGACCCACCCTGCACCCCGATTTCATAGACTGGTGTGTACGCTCCCAAGGGTGAACTGCAGGGGAAACACTTGTTACATTTGTTATTCTTTTAGATGGAGAAAACTATTTTGCCCATACTGATGGAAGGCCGTCAAGAACTTCCCTCTGCCCATCACTAAAGCCCCATTGCATACAGACTCTGTCAAAGTCCCCAGGGTCCCTGGTGCCGCTACATTTGCGTCAGCCTCAAAGCCACCGTCAGAATGACTGAACCGTGAACCCTCAGAGCTCTACCTGCTGTGGGCAGGAGCCCTGACTTCACTCTTCGATGCACTCCCAGCCTCTGCACCTTTATCTGCCCAAGAATCCACTAGGAAAAATCCCATGATATTCTCCATCCCTATTCATTCCAGCAGACTCAAGAAAGCCAAGACTCCCAGATCATGCTGCTTTACTCCAGCGCTCACTTCCTAAGGCTCTGGGAATCCCTTAATAATCCGTCCCAATCTTTCTTCCCTCTGCAGTCACGGTCTCTTTTGCTGTAACCTCCAGAATTCAAATCTGTATCAACAAAATCACCTAGGGAATTCCCCGGTGGTCCAGTGGTTAGGACTCTGCGCTCTCACTGCCAAGGGCCCGGGTTCCATCCCTGGTCAGGGAACTAAGATCCCACAAGCTGTGCAGTGTGGCCAAAAACAAACAAAAACAACAAAATGCCCACAAAATCTCCTATACCCTCCATCTTGTCTTGCTGCAACTCTAACCCAGCTCTCCCCTGAAAACACTACTTCCCCTAAAATCCCCTCAGGTAGTGACTGTTTTTGTCTCCTATCCCTGGGCTCAGAAGTTGTAGCTGTGCTTTGTGTGCTTCATGGTCACTTCCAGACCATGTTTTCTCCTCTTCCCTAAACCCAGCAACTCCTTGGAAGCTCATACTTTTTTTTTTTTTTTTTTTTTTTTGCGGTACGCAGGCCTCTCACTGCTGTGGCCTCTCCTGTTACGGAGCACAGCCTGCGGACGTGCAGGCCCAGTGGCCATGGCTCACGGGCCCAGCTGCTCCGCGGCATGTGGGATCTTCCAGGACCGGGGCACGAACCCGTGTCCCCTGCATCAGCAGGCGGACTCTCAAGCACTGCGCCACCAGGGAAGCCCCGGAAGCTCATACTTTTGTCAATTCTGCCACTATGCCTCCAAGTTGCCGTCACCTACAGGTCTCCAGGTCACTCTCCATCAGTCCTTAAAGATTTTAGCTCTTGCCTCGCTGTCAACCTCTCTAGTCATCTCATTCTCACTGAGATGATCCTTTCATTAACGTGAGATCTTGGTCCCTTGATTGCCTCTCTCCAAGGATCTTGTCCTTCGAGCCATTCAGCCACCTAATTCCAGGGTCATCTAGACCTCATCACTGCCTTTCCCGTAATTCACTCTCAAGCACTTTCACTGCAACTTTATTTCACTCCCTCTGATATCTTGACACTGATGATTCATCAACCCCACTGGAACCTCCAATTTGATTGTTTTGGCCACCTTTTCACTCAGCCTCACTCCCCTCATGTCTTTTTTTTTTTTTTTTTTTTTATTTGTAAACATTTTTTTTTATTAGTTTCTGCTTTATAACAAAGTGAATCAGTCATACATATACATCTGTTCCCACATCCCCTCCCTCATGCATCTCCCTCCCTCCCACCCTCCCCCTCCCACCCCTCCAGGCGGTCACAAAGCACCGAGCTGATCTCCCTGTGCTCTGCGGCTGCTTCCCACTAGCTATCTATTGTACATTTGGTAGTGTATATATGTCCATGCCTCTCTTTCCCTTTGTCACAGCTTACCCTTCCCCTTCCCCATATCCTCAAGTCCATTCTCAAGTAGGTCTGTGTCTTTATTCCCGTTTTACCCCTAGGTTCCTCATGACATTTTTTTTTTTTTAATTCCATATATATGTGTTAGCATACGGTATTTGTCTTTCTCTTTCTGACTTACTTCACTCTGTATGACAGACTCTAGGTCTATCCACCTCATTACAAATAGCTCAGTTTCGTTTCTTTTTATGGCTGAGTAATATTCCATTGTATATATGTGCCACATCTTCTTTATCCATTCATCCGATGATGGACACTTAGGTTGTTTCCAGCTCCGGGCTATTGTGAATAGAGCTGCAATGAACATTTTGGTACATGTCTCTTTTTGAATTATGGTTTTCTCAGGGTATATGCCTAGTAGTGGGATTGCTGGGTCATATGGTAGTTCTATTTTTAGTTTTTTAAGGAACCTCCATACTGTTCTCCATAGTGGCTGTACCAATTCACATTCCCACCAGCAGTGCAAGAGTGTTCCCTTTTCTCCACACCCTCTCCAGCATTTATTGTTTCTAGATTTCTTGATGATGGCCATTCTGACTGGTGTGAGATCCCTCATGTCTTTTTTTAAAAAATTTTTTGGTTACACGGCCTGGCTTGTGGGCTCTTAGTCCCCCGACCAGGGATTGATCCTGGGTCCTCAGCAGTGAAAGCACCAAGTCCTAACTGCTGGACTGACAGATAATTCCCACACCCCTCATGTCTTTTCTTCCCTTCTGACATAGTTCCAACCCAGTTATCTTTCATTAAAATGATTCCTTAGGCGTACCTTTAAATCTCTTGCTTTTCTTTCTTCAAGCAGTGGTTATGTGGGGAAATGCCCAAGTGGTTAAATCCAACCCCTCCTCTCCCCTGCTGGTCTCACTGCAAATTCATCACCACTCTCTCAGTGTCCACTTAGTACTGTTCTGTGATCCCATCTCACTGACCCAGTCCAATTGCTCTAAGTTCCCCCAGATCATGGGTTCTCAGTCCTTCCTCTTTCCTTTCCCTGCCGTTCCTCAACACTCAGCTGATGACCTTGACCTTTTTTATTTCACTGAGAAAATAGAAACGATCAGAAAGCATTTACTGTTTGTTCCTGCAACCAAATTTACAAAACCACCCGTATTGGTGCCCACCTATTATGCTTTCTCTCCTGTTGCGAGAAAACCAAACCAAAAACGGTGAGTTTATATTTATTTATCCTATTTAAAGCCAATCCCCAATTCCATTTCCATTCCTTCTTTCATCCAAGGATCTCACTCTCCTAGTGGTCCCTTCTCCTGCATCATTGACTTTTTTCCCTCTTTACTGCATTATTCCCATTGGCCTATAAACATGCAATAATATTGCCCAACTTACATTTTAAAAAGAGATCTCTTGATCCTACATCTTCATTCAGCTATAGGCTCATTCTTTTCTCCTCTTTGTAGCAAAATTCTTAGGCTAATTTGTCTTACTCTCACTGTCTCCACTTCCTCTTTTCCCATTCTTTCCTGAACTCTTTTTAATCATGCTTTTGTCTCCCCATTTTGTGAAGCTGCTCTTGTCAAGGTCACTAGTGGTCTCTGTGTTTCTCTGTCCTCCTCTTGCTGTCTTACCTGTCAGACACAGAAAATCTCTCCCTCCTTCTTGAAACACTTTCTGCACTTGGCCTATGGGACTCTACCCTTTCTAGATACTCTTTCTAACTCCCAAGCTTCTTTGTTGATTCCTTCTCATCTTTGAGATTTCTTCAGATCTTGTCTCTATTATGTTCACTCTCTGGAAACTTCATGGCTTTAAATACTATCTATTGAAGCCTCTCAAATTTGTATCTTCAGCCCCTATCTCTTCTCTGGACTCCAGATCCATACAACTAACTACATACTGAAACGCTTGGCTTGAGAGTTTGAGAATCTCAAATTTAGCATGAAAAAAAATTATTGTTTTGAGGTATCTACCCCACCCCTCAAAGTCTGCCCCTTCTTATGATGTGGCAACTCCAGTCTCCTAGCTATTCAGCCCCAAATGTTGGAGTTGCCTTAAATCTTTTCTATCATTTTCCACATCTAATCTCAAATTCTGTTGGCTCTACTTTCAAATCATTTCCAAATTTACCACTCTTTATTACTTTTACTAATATCATCAACTCCTTCTTGACAATGGCCATTGGATTCCTTGTTGCTGCCCTTAACTCCCCACATCCTATTCTCCACTCAGAAGCCTGGGTGATCCTTCTAACATGCAAGTCAGGTCATGACTCTCTTCTACTCAAAAACTCTCCAATGGCTTCCCAGCTCACTCCAAGTGTAATCCAAAAGATTTACCCCAGCCTACAAGAACTCAAATGAGCTGAGCCCAGGGTATCCCTTGACTTTCCTCAGCGCCCCTCTCTCTATTTCAGGCTCTCTCTTCCTCATCCTCCTTAGCCTAACTATGGTCACCTCAACGCCCCAGTATACACTTGCCTCAGGGCTTTTGTACTTGCAATCTCTTCTGTGTGAAACACACTCACCCCAAATATCCACTTGGCTTCCTTCCTCACTTCCTTCAGGTCTCTACTCAAACATCACCTCTTCTGAGAGGCTTTCTAAAATAGCACATTCATAATGTACAGCATGGTGACCAGAGTCAATAATACTGGTGTGCATATTTGAAAGTTGCCAAGGCAGTAAATCTTAGAAACTCTCAGCACCAGGGAAAAAAATGTGTAGCTTTGTGTGGTGACTGATGGTAACTAGACTTATTGTGTATCTACACAATTTGCAACTCATGGAAATATTGAATCATTATGTTGTACATTTGAAATGAATATGATGTTATATGGCAATTATACCTCAACAAAATAATAAATAAATAAAGCACAACCACACCATGACTATCTTTCCCCTTATCCACCATTTTCTTTTTCACAGCATTTATCATTTGTTGTACTAGTACTGCCCTTTATCTGCTTGTTGGTTGGTTGATTTATTTATCACTATCTCCTCCCACAAGAATAAAAGTTATAGTTCATCCTAACATCACTCCATAAAAGCAGTGACTTTTCTGTCACCATTACTTTATATCATATTCTCATCACTTTTATTATCATCATTTGATATGTCCACTCCATCACTTAATAAATATCTGTTGATTGACATGAATAGTCCAAATGCTACAAATACAGGAGACGCTTTTATTCTCTTACTTTAATGAGTCTTTCTCCAGAAATATATACCAACTATGACAGGAATGATCTGTGTCAACATTTCAAAGAATTATTTAGTCAAAATCCAGCAAATATGTATTGAGCACCTACTATGTGCCAGACATCGTTCTAGGTGCTGGGGCTATAATATTAAACAAAACTAAAAAATACTCTACTCTCATGGCTCTTCTAGAAGAGGATATTTTATAAACAAGACAAATAAGTAAAATATTTAGCATGTAAGATAACATTAAGTGCGAAAAAGAAAAAATAAATTAAGGAAAGGAGATAGAAAATATCAGGGGTTGAGGAAATTGAAATTTTAAATCAGGTGGCCCGGGAATGCCTCAAAGAGAACGTCATTTTTTGAAGGATGTGAGAGAGCTAGCAAAGTGAGAAAGCATGTGCAACGACCTTGAGAGCATAAATGGCATGCTCTAGGACCACTAACGACGGCTGTGTAGCTGCTGCAGAGAGGAAAAGGACAGGGTAGGTGATGAAACTTAGAGAGGTGAAGGGGCTGCCTTGCAGATAATAGTGAGCAAGTTGTCTTTTACTCTAAGCGATGGGAAGACACTGGAAAGTTTTGAGCAGGTAAACGGCATTACTTGCCTTGAGAATAGCCTGCAGAGAGGTAAGAGCAGAAGAGGACAAGACTTTTAATAATCCAGATGAGGGATGAGTGGTTTGGGACAGAGAGAGGGTAAAGCAGGTGGTGAAAAGTGATCTTATGCTAGATATATTTTAAAGGTAGAGGTGCCAGCTTTTGCAGATGGGCTTGCGTGGATTGTTAGGAAAATAAAGGAGTCCAGGATGACACCAAAGCGATTGGCTTGAGCAACTATGGGGAGGGAATTGCCATAAACTTAGGTGATGAAGACTGCAGAAGAAGATGACAGGAGCTCAGTTTTCAATATGTTTACACTGAGATGACTCTTATACATGTACCCAATTAAAACGTCAAGTAGCACTTGGCTATGTGACTCTGGATGAGAGAGTTTTGAACATTAAGTCTAGAATGGTAGATTTTTTTAAATCATTGTTTGTAAATAAAAGGAGAAGGTTGGAAGTAGCCTGTATCAGTCATAATAATCTAGGGATTTTGAGCAGGATTGAATTATTCCAGGGAGTTAGAAGCTCATATAATTATTGAAAGAAAGAAGAGTGAATGTCTACTGATGATCACCTCTAGTTTCCTGATGAAGTAGGACACAAGGTAAAGTGCTGAGAAGAAGGTAAAGAAGGCTGAGTAAGGGGTTTTGAGGAATTAGTAAAAGTTAAATGGGTCATCAAAAAGATTCCTCTGAGCCCGCTCATGATGTGTCAGATGAAGAGCTGGGTTTGTGACATAATGATATTTCATACTGTTTGTCTTCTCTGCAGACATTTAAAGTAGTTCTGTTTCAAAGTTCTTTCGGGAGCACAGCTGCACACTCGTTGCCAATAGGAGATGTAAGCAAAGATTCAACTCTGAGTTTGTACAATGCAGATTTTCAGCCCACCCCAGTGATCCCGATTCATTATGTCTGGGGTAAGGTCCAGGAATTTTTAACAAATACCATGGATGGTTTTGAACACTGTGATAAACACTGCTCTGAGTTGCTTGCAGACTGGAGCTGTTGATAGAAACAGCTGCTGATCGTATGGGGTGCCCTTGATTTGTTCTAGAAGACATTGCCGCTGAAGAGCAGCTTTTGTTCCAGGTTCAGAGAGAGAAAGTTTTATTATAGCACATGCTGAAGATCTCCATTATTCTAGAATGTCCTCCATTATTCTAGAATGAATCACACTTAAGGAAGAAGTAAGTCAGGCCCCACTGTCTACCTAACAGTGGGGGGAAAAGTGGAGATTTCTGGTCTTTTGTTGTAATTTTTAATAAGGAGAAGAAATAGTAATTCTCTCCAAAAAATTTCCTGGAGCTTAGCTCGTAAACGCTAGACTTTGAATCTTTTACAAATTTTAAAATAATAACTTGGCCCTCAAATGCCTAGCCAGGATGATGTATCCAGGAGAAACTAGAAAAGAGTAATTTTCCCCAGGGCTAGTGTTATTAACTTTTGACTCTATTTGGCCAAATAGGAGATGTGGGCAGAGATAATCATATAACATTTTTAATGTGCAAATAAATCCCAAGCGAAGCAACTTCATGTGATAGTTGCAGATTTTTTTTCTTAATAAGGTTGATTTCATTGTAAAGGAGTTTGTTGGCTTTTTTTTTTGCCTTAGAAGATTGTTTAATCAAGGTGTGACTGTGTTTACATTAAAGAAGTGTTTCAACCGTTTAAATAAAATGTCAGTATGTACTTGGAATATTTTCTTAAAAATTTAAAATTTCTCCTTATTACTAGCAACCACTTAACAACGCTTAACCATTCAGCTCAATCAATTAAATTAATCCCATGAAATAAAATATGCAATAGAGATGATATCTGAAATCATTTTTATTCATGGTTAGAGACTATGATGAGTCTTTTGACAAGCCCTTAAAAATCTTGTGGGTGATGTTGAAAACTTCAACGTACAAGTGCTGATTCAGTTTGAGGAGTGAGAGCCTCCTGGTTCTCTCTACACAGAGAACACGAGAATAGCAAACCCCCAAGCTATACAAAGGCTGCTAGAGCTTTCACACACTCATTACTGGAATTTTCTAGAGCTGAGCAACTGAGGAATATGAATATGCGAAGCTCATGGACGCTGATCAGCAACTTCTTCTCTCAGCCGCTCCTCCTTCTGAAAAGGAAGTCGCTGTGCCCCTGGCTTTCTAAGCTCTGTGTTCTGAATCCCCAAAGCAAGCAGAAGAGGGAAGAGAAGGGGAGAGAGTTTTGTTTGTTTGTTTTTATACCAAAAACTGAATTTGCCTTTTACAGAGCATGTGTTTTCAGACAAATATCAGGATTTAGCTAGTGATTTCTCATACAGTTGTCTACCAGGATTAATTGCACATGGTTGTCCCAGAGGTGAAACAAGAGAAATCCCAATGGCTTGACATCCTGAATTGTCTTCAGTGGTTCTTGAAGTTTGTCTCTTGTTCTGTTTCTAATTTTTTGATCCAAAAGATAAAAAGCAAACACACCATCATGTTCACTTTATATATTTCCATAATTGTCTTTATACTCAAGGGTTTTTTTGTTTTCTGTTTTTTTTTAAGTCCAAGTCCTTTCTGAGAATTAGTGCTTGTTTGTCTATCCTACAAAAAATTAATTTTGTATAAGAATGATTAATCCAGAAAGGGAGATCTCTTAAGTCTACCAGCAACCTCTGCATTTTACCTCGTGGTAGATGTACTGCCTTCTCCCCATCATACCCAACCTGTGACCTCCTTCCCTTCCCTTCTCTATGCTGAACAGCAACCAAGCTATCTTGGGCCAACAGCACTGTCTACCGGTCATGGTGGTAAATTGTCTAAAGAAATGGCTTAAGCACACGCACAAGTCATATTATCCCATGTTGTCTACATTAGAAACTCAGTAAATCATTTTAGAAATTTTTCTTCAGTTGCAAATCACATACCCACATGCTATCTCAGCCATCAAGAGAAGCCCCAACACGACTCATCCTTTAAACCACATCCCCCTACAGCTCTGTCCTTCCCTTTATACGACCCAATCTCACACTCTTCCCAAACTCTTAATTGCACATGGTTGACAAAAACTCTTCACTGTGCCCTCTGGAACTCATTGTCTGTCATCAGCAAAATTTCCTGCATCCTCAAGGTCTTTCCATATTACCTCCACCTCTTTATTCTAAATGAAACCTGTTCTTCCTACAGCTGTGAGTACTCACTGCCAGTTCCAGATGGTCCCCCTTTTCTTCTCCCTAAACATTCTTGCTTCCTTTGAAGCTCAGCCATTGGTCATCCACTTCTCCATGGGTCAAGCATCTACAGACTTTATAGTCACATCTCATCATTCCTTGAATAGTCTCATGCATGACCCACTGTCAATCTCTCCAACAGCACTCTTCTCATAATTCTTGGTGATTTCAAAATCATTGGAAAGATCATTGCAATAAACTCACCTCAGGCTCTTGATGTCCTCTTCTCTTCTGATCTTATTCTCCATATCACTCCAGCCACCTGCTCCACAGTCAGGCCCTAGATGGTATTGTTACTAGTAACTGCATTCCCTGCATAATGTTAATTTCAGACATTAGGCACTCCCACTTTCATCATTTTTTTAGCCCAGGAGGAACACCTATCTATTGACCTCAGCATTTTGTCCCCCACCTCCCTGGGTCCTAATTTACCTCTTTCTTTAATTAAGACTCAGCGGCTCAACAGGATGATCATTCCCTTGCATACATCCCAATTTCCTGTCCTTCTCTCCTGTCATCACATTTACTCATTCTTAATTCAATCAAAACTTCCACCTACTCCTTCCTGTCCCTGAACTGTTGAAGGTGGCTGAAAGAAAATACACTTGTGCTGGCACATATTACTTCAATTTCTTATCATTAATCTCAGGTGAGCCCTTACTGTTGCCAGGAAATTTTATTGCCTTTGACTGGTCCCTTTCCTCTCTCTTTTTTTTTTTTTTTTTGTGGTACGCGGGCCTCTCACTGTTGTAGCCTCTCCCATTGCGGAGCACAGGCTCCGGACGCGCAGGCTCAGCGGCCATGGCTCAATGGGCCCAGCCGCTCCGTGGCATGTGGGATCCTCCCAGACCGGGGCACGAACCCATGTCCCCTGCATCGGCAGGCGGACTCTCAACCACTGCGCCACCAGGGAAGCCCCCCTTTCTTCTCTTATTCTCCCAGACAACTATTTCTCAACTTTCTTCTCTCCTCAGACCTACAGCACTTCATCCTTTACCCTTACTCTTACTTGTAATGACCTTGCTTTTCATTTTACTAAAAAAATAGAGGCCATTAGAAGGAACTTCCTCATGCTCCCACCACCAAATCCACAGACTTTCCTCGCTCGATGCCCAACCTCTGCCTTCCCTTCTGTTACACTGAATACATGGCTCCTAAGGACAACCTCCACCCCCCACGAATAAAATGGCTTCCCTTCCACTCAAGAGCATCCTTCTTGCAGTTGCGTGTCTTCTCTGCGTTGTTGCTATCTCCCTCTCTAACTAGATCTCTTTCATCTTTAAAAATAAAACCTAGCCTTGATCACACGTACATCTCCAGACACCACCTCATTTCTCTGCTCCCCTTCAGACCAAACATCTTCCACACGGTGAACTCCATTTGCTGTCTGCTTTTCTTCTGACATTTCCTGAGCCAATTCCACTTGCAAGCCCTAGCTCTCAAAGATTAAGAGTGATGGGGCTTCCCTGGTGGCGCAGTGGTTGAGAATCTGCCTGCTAATGCAGGGGACACGGGTTCGATCCCTGGTCTGGGAGGATCCCACATGCCGCGGAGCAACTAGACCCGTGAGCCACAACTACTGAGCCTGCGTGTCTGGAGCCTGTGCTCCGCAACAAAAGAGGCTGCGACAGTGAGAGGCCCGCGCACCGCGATGAAGAGTGGGCCCCGCTCACCGCAACTAGAGAAAGCCCTCGCACAGAAACGAAGACCCAACACAACCAAAAAAATTTTTAATTAATTAATTAATAAACTCCTACCCCCAACATCTTTAAAAAAAGAAAAAAGATTAAGAGTGATTCCCATGTTGCCAAGCTAATGGTTTTTTCTCAGTTCTCATCGTCTGCATTATCAGTAGCATTTGCGTCAGTCAATCACTTCCTCTTAAAATGTTCTCTTTGCTTGTCTTTTTATCTTCCTATTTCTCTGGTCATTCCTATTGTCATATTCTTGCTGGCTCCTCCTCATATTCCAGACTCCGAACTTGAGAGCGCCAAAGTATTCCTCCCCAGATCTCTTCTTTGTCATTCACTCTTCACATGATCTCACTCAGTCCTCTAAGTTTAAATGCCAGCTAGCTGTACATAACTTAAAATTTCTATCTGTAGCTCACACTTCCCCCTTTGAATTCTAGACTCAAATAATCAACTTCCATCTTGGTATCATCACATGGAAGTCTAAACAGACATCTCAAAAATAACATATCACAAACTGGACCCATGATCCCACCCTCTCAAATGTGTTCCTCTCCCTGGTTTTGCTCATAACAGTAGATGGAAACTTGATTCTCTTAGTTTCTTGAGCCCAACATCTTGAGTCATCCTTGACTCTATTTTCACTTTTATTATGGACATTTTTAACATACACAAAAGTAGAGTGAACCTTGACTCTTTTTTTTTTTTTTGCTCATACTCTGCATCTAATCCACCAACAAATCCTATTTGTTCTACCATCAAAGATTAAAAAGACCACTTCTCAGCATCCCTACCATTATTACCCTCCTGACCCATAATTAGTACTGCAAGAGACTCTTAACTGTTCTACTAACTTCTGCCCTTGACTGTTCTCAACACAACAACAAGATCCTTCTGAAATTCACGCAAGATCTTATCATTACTCTGATCAAAATTCTCATCTCTTTCAGAGGAAATGCCAAAGGTCTTGGGATGGCTGTTGTATGGTCAGGCCACCCAAGATGACTGTTCTCTTGCTCTCTGTACATCCCCTGCTTGACCAGTGCCTGCTTCACCTACACGCTACTTCAATGACTGACTTCCTATTGATACATACTTGCCCAAGGCCCCAGCTAGTGATTGTTCTAACCTTTAGATCAGAATATCTCCAGCACCAGAGCTTATCAAAGGAGCTGTGTGAGCTTGCCCCTCTGCTAGTTTCCCTGGTAACCAATGAGCTAATCTGACATCAATTCCCCCTTTAACTGGTAGCTTCCCCTTCCCCTGGAGCCAAGACTTCTGCCGTGTCCTGCCCCACATGGTGGGGTGTCACTCCAGGACCTTGTTTCAGATGTGTAAGATCCTCCATCCATTAAACTGTTGATGTCTCTGTCGCTGACTCCGGGCTCTTTCTTCAGTCCTGAAGCTGGACAAGTATAGGCCTTGTAGGCCTTTGGGGTGCAGCCTAACAGCTGTGCCCTACATCATCTGGCCCACTGCCACGTGTCTTATCACTCCCCCACTCATGCTTTCTGCCCCCAGCATGGTCTCCTTTCTCCTCTAACTCACTGCCCACGCTCTGGCCTCAGGACCTTTGCACTTCCCATTTCTCTGCCTGGAATGCCATTCCTTTACATGCTTTAAGTCTCTGCTCAAATATAACCTTGTCAAGGGACTTCCTTGGTGGTGCAGTGGTTAAGACTCCACGCTCCCAATGGAGGGGGCCCAGGTTCGATCCCTGGTCGGGGCACTAGATCCCACATGCATGCCGCAACTAAGAGTTCTAATGCCGCAACTAAGGAGCCCGCCTGCCACAACTAAGACCCAGCACAACGAAATAAATTTTTTAAAAAATGCAACCTTGTCAAAAAGTCCTTCCCTGACCACTCCACATATTAACATCTTTCTTTATCCCCACCATGACTTATAGTTCTTATTTTGCTTCATTTTTCTTCATGTTTCTTATCTCCACTGACAGTACTGATATTTGTTTTATATTTCTTCCCACTAGAATATAAACTCCACGAGAGTAGGGACTTCGTTTTATTTATGTTTTCTTACCTAAAGCACTGTTTTGAACTGTGCTCTCAGTGCAGCAAAGGAACCAAATAATTATTTGCCATCCAAATCTCCTTTTATCTTTCTCTAACCCTTGCATTTCCATCTCTCCCCTCCTGGTCTTCTGTCTTTCACTGCTTTTCTTAACATTTCTGAGTTCCAGAGTAACATAATCTAGGGCCAAAAAATTCACCTCAGGACCCCAGTACACTATAAACGTGTGAAGCAACTAGGAGTAGAAATACAGGGGTGGTAGAGTGTGTCTGCCCCACCCCAAACTATTCAAATTCTAATTTTAAAAGGTTAAACAGCACACTTCTCAACATACCTCTTTTTTTAATTTTTAAAATTTTCTTTAGGGGAGTAACATTTATTTATCAGTTATATTGTGAATATTATTTTTAGACAATCAGATATAGACACTTGAAAATTCCACAATACTTTAGAGACCCAAAGTCATAGATACAAGTGATTTATTATGTTTTTAAACAGTGACAAAAGGGAATGTTAATTCTGGGAGATTTTTAATCAATTCAACACTATTTTACACTAGAGAAAAAAGTTCACAAACATCCCTTTGCAAAGCCAGTAGTTTTACATTCATATAGTATTATTATAGCAATTTTAAATGTTAATCTATCATACAATAATGTTAGTTCAGAAAATGTAAAACAATACAGTTTTTGGAGCCAGGCTCCCAGTTTTGATGAAAGCTGGTCAGTTCATCCTAATGTTAGCTTGACTCTAGGCTTTGGCCTGATGTCCATGTGTTTGCCATCCTTGCCCTGACATTGCTAGGCAACTCTTGTACTAAGAACAATTTCATAACTTTTGAAATTAAACGTTGTCACTTTCAGAATTTCCTCACGTTTCCCCCCAATATTTCATCCACATTAAACCTACTGTTCCTCAAGTTCTAGCATCTGAGGTGTTTTCTTTTTCTTTTTCCTTTATTTTTCTGCTCAGAGCAGCTTGCAGGATCTTAGTTCTCCAACCAGGGATTGAACCCGTGCCACGGTAGTGAAAACATGGAGTCCTAACCGCTGGACTGCCAGGGAATTCCCTGAGGTGTTTTCTTTAAGTTTTCACTGTTTTCCGTGCATTTTGACTAATATTATAAAATTATTTTTCTACTATTTTCCATATGAATGTTAGTATTTATTACATAGCATTTTATAGACATTTTATAAGGCCTCAGACCTCCTAACATAACTATATTTTGACTAATATTATAAAATTATTTTTCTACTATTTTCCATATGAATGTTAGTATTTATTACATAGCATTTTATAGACATTTTATAAGGCCTCAGACCCCCTAACATAACTGTATAGTGACTCTTCTTACAGGAAGTGAGTAAGATTAATGAACTGTGATTACTGTAAGCAAGGTAGATCAAAATCTGTGTGCTTCTTTTCAGAAGATAGATCACAAGGAAAGAAAATGTGTTATGTCTGAAAATTCTCTGCTTAAAGCTGCTTTATTCATAAACCTTGCTCATTTCTTTCTGCATTTCTATAAAAGGAATAGGGAACCATCTCCCTGCAGTGTCCCCAGACAGGGTAAGAGAGCTGTGCTGGAAGTTCACACAGGACCATCATTTCTGCCCTAATTTACCACTAAAATGAGTCAGAACCCAACCTCTGATCCTACCTTTTCACCTCCTCTCTCCCAATCATCACCTAGTTACGCAAACCAGTCATGAGTGACCCTCTGTTGTTCCGTCAAAGCTGAGTCTCCTCATCAGGCCAAGAGGGGCTCAGGGCTATCTGCCTGTCTCTCAGCATTGGACAGGGAACAAAAGTCAGGGCTTTTGTCCAGTATTTTCTGTTTCACTGAAATCTTTAAAAATCATGCACATTCCACCCTGCCTACTTCACTCTTGCCCTTTCCCAAACACCTGTGTTTGCATTTCGGCCTCTGATTTTTAACACTGTTTTCATTGGACCATGCATTCCAAGCAGCTAGCTAACAAGTGAATCTGTGAAATACAATTCAAGTAGAAATTGGGAATATTGCTTCTTCTCGAATAGGACCAAATTTGACCAAAGAATGTTCTGGTCTCGCTGGGTCGCTACCAATGAAGGACTGGCGAGCTGAGCACTTGTCTGGATATTAGCAGTGAAGACAGCACCCCTCCCCCCTTCCCCAGTAACCAAGACTTCTGAAACGCATAGGTTTTTTTCCCCCTTCAAGTGCATGGCTCAATGTTGGAGACAAAGACATTTTGCAGAACTAACCAGATAATACTCAAGAGTGCATTATGGGGAGAGCTATACAAACATGTCACTCCAAAACGGACCGTAAAAAGAATAGGATTTACATGCCAAGTCCTAAGTAAGGAAACTGGCTGAGTTGTGAAATACGATGGCAGCAAAACTTCACTTGATATTGGCGCTGACCCCCAAGCTCAGCTTTAAGACTTTCTACTTCTGAGCAGTGTCCAAATATGCAAACAGAAAAGACAAACTATAAGGCTAAGAGGAAATTGTACCTTCTCAGAGGTCACATTTGCTGAAATTTTTGAATAAGATACAAAAGGGCAAGAGGACCAAAGACCCTGGTGAAATCAGGACCCTGTCCCCTGAAGCCAGTGACTGAGTGGGAAAATAATTTCATATCCTCATGCCTGGACTTTAAAGGCAGAAAGCAATATAGTCTGGCAAAACTATGGGACATAAATTTAATAAAATGAGTTTTATGAGATGGAGCACCACAGAGCTTCTCTAATTAAACTTTACCCTCATGTTAGGGCAATTTTCTTCTTTTTGAGACCAGCCTGTCCTTTATTTCTTAACTTCCTGTCATTCTTTTTATTGGTAAAGCAATTATTTTTACTAAAACCTGTGGACAGAGCTCATAAAGTGACACTGTTTTGCCCACACTCTGCATTGTTGAAAGATATAAAGAAAAGTATACATTTTTGGAGGGGAAATAAATCACCCAAATAAGTATTACTCAACATAGTAGACTGTGCCCATGATTGTAATTTTTTAAAATTTATTTTATTGAATTACAATTTTATTGATTTACAATGTTGTGTTAGTTTCTGGTGTACAGCAAAGTGATTCAGTTATACATATATATAATAGTTTGCATTTGCTAATCCCAAACTCTCAGTCTATCCCTTCCCCCCTAACCCCCATGATTATAATTTTAAGCTAGTTTTCTGGGAACTGCCCTGGCAGTCCAGTGGTTAAGACTCTGTGCTTCCACTGCAGTGGGCACGGGTTTGATCCCTGCCCCCTGCAGTGGAACTATTCTGCAAGCTACAGGGAGTGGCCAAAAAGAAAAAAAAAAAAAACTAAAAAAACCCCCCAAAACAAAACTACATTTTCTGGATGAAGACTGGAAAATTATCCTTTTTAATGAAGGAAAACAATGTCTGCTTTGGGAGACATTATATAAAACAGATTTTAGATTAAAATATTAACTCAAAGGACTGAAGGAAGATATCCCCCAGAGGTCCTTAAATATGTTCTTAGGTCAGAAAACTGTACCTAAGCCATCATTACTGCTAAAACTATCTCATGAAAGTTACTCAAAGTGATTTGGTATGGGTGCATAGCTAAAATTGCTACCTGTAACTATACATGCAGGCAAAATAAACTTCTGACACAGGTCACTACTAACTTCTATTATTTAAAAAATGTATATCAAGTTTCATTAAATATCATCATTAAATATCTTTTTTGGTTATTGAAAAGTCAACCAGATGTATACTGAGCACTATCCATTGGTAAAGTACCAGTAGAAATAGAGTTTCATAGTGTAAGGTAAAATCTACATGAAAAGATTTGGTGACAAACTTTTACAAATCAGTGTTTTATTATATTAGGTTAACTTCTGGATAGGTAGAGAAAGAGAGAGAGAGAGATCTAAGAGAAAGTTAAGAATTATGAGCTTCTAGTCTCTTCAGAAAAAGTTGTATTAGGCTTCCCTTGTGGCTCAGTGGTTAAGAAACCGCCTGCCAATGCAGGGGACACAGGTTCAAGCCCTGGTCCAGGAAGATCCCACATGCCGCGGAGCAACTAAGCCCGTGTGCCACAACTACTGAGCCCGCTCACCTAGAGCCTGTGCTCCACAACAAGAGAAGCCATCGCAATGAGAAGCCCGTGCATCACAAAGAAGAGTAGCCCCTGCTCTCTGCAACTAGAGAAAGCCCACGTGCGACAACGAAGACCCAACGCAGCCAAAAATAAAGAAAAAAAGAAAGAAAGAAAGAAAGAAAGAAAGAAAGAAAAGAGTTGTATTGTCACTTGTAGAAGAGGTTGGGACAGATCATACCATTAGGTACAGTTTTGATGTTTCTTTAAGCTGAAAGACCCTAAGCTATGAGTATAGTGATGTAACATATCCACAGAAGAATTATAACCACATTCTCCAAAGTCAATATTCTCAAGATATCAGTGTATTCTACCTGCTGGAGTCTACAAAGAAATGCGCAATGATGCTGGCGATAGCCTTAGACTATTTTCCTTTGAAAAAAAAGGAAAATAGTTTGAAAAACTAAGTTTAATAATCCTAACCCTAACCCTAACCCTAACTATTAGTTTGAAAAACAAAGAATTATTCTGATCTATGACCCACCAGAAGCCATGTGGATACCATTGTTATAAGGAGACCATGAGAACTCCAAAACTGCTGATCCAAGATGGATTCATGAGGTAGATTCTGTAAGATTAATTTCCTTTCATTATTTGTTTTTCATTAAAAAAAAAAAAAGCTTTCAGGGATTTTGCCATGGAGAAGAGGGTAGAAACTGTGCAGGGAGAAAGTGGAAGTAAAACTAAGAGGTAGATTGAAGAAGCGAACTTGAAGAAAAGGACTCTATTCTTTCCCATTACGGTTTTTCTCCCAGAAATAAAAAAAACTTTAATATAAATATAGGTAGATTATTTGCTTTGGGCTATGTTAAATACAACCCAAATAAAAGGACACCAAGTGTGGATTCAATCAGTGTCTTTTAGCATCACAATATAGGCTTTCTTAATTTTCAAAAGCAGAATAGGAAAATTTTAAAAGTGATCCAGTGTTCAGGAATATTTTACTTACTATTTTAATAAACCTTTGTTTATGCCTAGAGGTGCCATTAAATTACCAGCCAGACATTAATACACAGCTCACTGGGGATTGGCATATATGCAGTGATTATTGCTGGGTGTTTCATTTGGGGCTTGCCCAGCTGTTTATAAACAGCTACTGGACAGATGATTTTTTAAAAAAAAGTCTGGGCTTCATTTATGTCCCAAGATTATTTTTCTATCATACTTGGAGATGAATAGCTATTTACAATGTGGATCAAATAATCACAATAGCAGGCTTTTAAAGAGAAAGCATCTTTTAACCAACAAGGATCTACTGTATAGCATAGGGAACTCTATCCAATATTCTGTGATAACCTATATGAGAAAAGAATCTAAAAAATAATGAATATATGTATATGTATAACTGGATCACTTTGCTATACACCTGAAACTAACACAACATTGTAAATCAATTAAATCCAAGAAAATTAAAATATTTAAAAAATAATAGGGCATCTTCAGACATTTTTTTCTGTGAAGGTAACTACATTTTTCCTACTTGAAGAGGTGACTGAAAATATGGTGTTTGATGATGAATAGTCTTTTGCCCTTTTTCAGTTTACAGTTCAGAGCTTAGCATAAGAGTCAGGTTAACAGACTGTTATACCTAGGAGGACCACCGAGGAGACACTGATTTCCACCTGTGCAAATACATGCCAGTGATTGTGTATTTCAGAAAATCAATCAGAACATTGTTGTGAAACCCGAGCCTGAATGTGTTTGGTGTGTTAATTCTAATGATAATAATTAGGTTATAAATAATTCATCCTGTATCAGTACAATGGGTTAAATGACATTACATTTCTTAGATGGGTGATCTTAATTTTTTTTCTAGCACTTAAAAAATAAGAATGCTACCAAGATGCTGCGATTCATACTTCTAAATTGTCTTTTTTTTAAAAAAGTTTGTAATGCAAGTCAGAGCATAGAAATTCTAGTCAATGATTTAAAATGCATTTTTATAGTGCTTTCAGGTGCTAGAAGCAAATAGCATAGCAGCAGGATGAAAATCAGAAAGCAATGCTGGCAAAATGGAGCTGTTTTCCACTGCTAAATGGGATGCAGAGAGCATTCTTAACTTCAAGAACCGGTGGAGGTACTTCCCTGGTGGCGCAGTGGTTAAGAATTCGCCTGCCCATACAAGGGACATGGGTTTGAGCCCTGGTCCGGGAGGATCCCACATGCCGCGGAGCAACTAAGCCCGTGCGCCACAACTACCAAGCCCACGTGCCACAACTACTGAAGCCTGCGCGCCTAGAGCCTGAGCTCTGCAACAAGAGAAGCCACCACAATGAGAAGCCCACACTCTGCAACAAAGAGTAGCCCCCGCTCGCCACAACTAGAGAAAGCCCGCGCGCAGCAACGAAGACCCAACACAGCCAACAATAAATAAATAAATGAACAAATGAACCATGGAATGAGTGAATAACTTCCCATTGTGGCTTTCAGAACTGTTGGCGGTTAGAGCTCTATTTTGTTACCTGTCAGATCTTCAGAAACATGGTTATTGAAGGCCTGTTTCACTTACTTTTTTTTTTTTTGGCCATGCCATGCAGCATGCGGGATCCTAATGCTCCACCCAGGGACTGAACCCGTGCCCCCTGCAGTGGAAGCACGGAGTCTTAACCACCAGACCACCAGGGAAGCCGCTCACTTACTTTTAAAATACAGGTGAAAGGATCAATGAGCCTGGTGAAACTTGAATAATCACTGAATTTTTCTAGCATCACTAAGGAAGTAATGTCTATAGTAATTACCCCCAATTATGTATGCATATATGCATAAAAACACTAAAAATAAACATTGGATAAAACAAAAGGGGAAATGTAAACTGTTAACATCTTTTGAGAATGCAATTCTGGACAGCTCTACTAAGATTACCGTACATATACCCCCTCTCTTAGCAATACCATAAAAACTAATCTACCAGCCCATAAGGGTGCAAGTGAAAGATGTTTACTGTAGCTTTGTTCATTGGGGTAAAAAACAGGACTATAAAGGGAGTGCTCATCACTAGAGATATAGATAAATAAACTGGGGTTCATTCATACCATGAAATGGTATGCACTCACTAAAGAAAACATGTTAGGTCTGTATTAGTTGATTGGAGGGATTTTCACACTGTGTGTTCAAGTGAGAAAAAACAGTTTTCTAACATTTTTTATAGGAATGGTGAGGAGAGATGGATAAAAGAGGGAGAGGAAAGACATAAAGAACTTAACAAAATGCTTTAAAGAATATTCTTAATAAAACACATGTATAATATGATCCTATTTTTTCAAAATTTAATTTTATTTATTTTGGCTGCACAGCGTGGCTTGTGGGATCTTAGTTCCCCAACCAGGGATCAAACCCAGGCCCCTACACACACACACAGTGGAAGCGCAGAGTCCTAACCACTGGACTCCCAGGGAATTCCCTCACCATTTTATATATGTCTGCATATATTAGTCTGAAGAGATATGTTAAAGGATGGTTACTAAAGTTTTAATAGTGGTTATCTCCGATGATTTTTAGTTTCTTCCTTAAATTTTTTTTGTCCAGTTGACTACAATATAGCACACTTTACTTGTATAATGAGATGGAAAGAAGTGTAAAGAATTACCAGTAGCAATTTTAATGTTCAATTTAAGAAAAAACTTTTCAAATCTGTAAAATACAGAATATATAAACAGGCTTTTGAAAGGCCAAAAATTAATATTATGTTTTCAAATATAAGGCATCATATATGCTCCAGATAAACAGTAAAAAATATTTTGATTTCAGAAATCTTTAACATTGCATCAAGGATTTATATTATGCTGATATGTTGTGGTCCAAGTACAAAAAGCAGACCATTTGCAAAGCCTAATCCTTTTCAAGGGTCACTAAAACCAACTAGAATATCTGTCAAATTGGGGTATGCAGGCTTTGAAATGTTGGGTTTTGATATAGAAAGTCAGAATGTATAGCAGATCCTGATCCTCCGGGGGCAGGAGTTAAGTCCTCGTTCCTTCCAAGGATTTGGAGCACGTAAGCCCAAGGTTTGCAAAAACCCCCAAAAGCCATCTAGAGATACATATGCATCATAGCACCATGGACTTGTCTCGGTTTTGAACATGGTGAATAAATATCTTGGTTGCCATCTATAGAAATAACAATAATATCTACTATAGGAGAGGAAAACTATCTTTTTCCTCTGCCCTTCTAAGTTCTCGACTTGGGTCCCTGTCCCAAAAGATTAACAAGAGAAATACATACAAGTTTATTTAATGTAGGTTTTACAGGACACTGGAGATTTCATAAGGAAATAAGACCTGAAGAAGCAGTTAAACCTGAATGTTTTCATGCCAGGTTTAATGAAGAGAGGAGAGTAGTGGGAAAATGTGATAAGACCAAAAAAAGAGGGGGGAGTTCTCTTGGTGTCCCTCCGTTTTTTTTTTTTTTTTTTTTTTTTTTTTTTTTTGTGGTACGCAGGCCTCTCACTGCCGTGGCCCCTCCCGTTGCGGAGCACAGGCTCCGGACGCACAGGCCCAGCGGCCATGGCTCACGGGCCCAGCCGCTCCGCAGCACGTGGGATCCTCCCGGACCGGGGCACGAACCCGCGTCCCCTGCATCAGCAGGCAGACTCTCAACCACTGCGCCACCAGGGAAGCCCATCCCTCCGTTTTTGGAGATAAGGATGTTCCTTTCTAAGGGAGGCACCTCTCATATGAGGGTTTTGTGACCTGCCTCAGGGGAAGTCAGAAAGTCCTTTCTTCACCTGCCATTTCTCATATTCCTTCAGCTTGAAATATTCAATATGCCAAGAGATCACATTTTGGGATGTTGTGTCCTGAACCTCATCACTACCCGTTGCTGACCACTGAGATAAGTGCTTTCTATGCATCATCTAATTTAATGCTGCAACAACAGGCAGGCCATACTATTTTTGCATGGCTGTCTCTTTCACTTCTTTCAGATCCCAAAGGGCAGCTCCTCATTCCCTAGTCACTCAGGCTAAATTAGAATACCTCTGATATCCAGCAAGACCCTGTGGGGCTCCTGGGCACAAAAACCTTTCTGAGTCCCTCATTTCTTGATTACAGGAGATAGGCTTCATTCAGCCTCCATGACCTTCCCTGAGTTCCAATGGGTGGGTTCAAACGGTTGCTTATTAGGGAAGGGAGGGGATGCAGAGACAGGGGAGGAACAGTTAAAAGAAACAATAGCGCAGCCTCGGGGCAGGGTCCTGGTTCCCCCTCAAGGATACACATAACACTATCTTTGAGCTGTTTTGCAGATACTGAAATGCCCACCAGGTGGGAGAAGTTAATGGTATGCTGCCCACAGGCACATAGACCCCAGGCTGGTTGGGGTTGACCCCCAGAAGGTTGATGATGCTGACTCCCACGTACCACCAACCAATCAGAAGAATGTCCACGAGTTGATCACACCCTCTTTGAACCATTACTATAAAACTTCTCACTACTCCCTCCAGGTTGGGACACACAGTTTTGGGGGCATTAGCCCACTGTAGCCCCCTTTGCCTGGCAAAGCAATAAAGCTATTCTTTTCTACTTCACCCAAGCTCTGTCACCAAGATTTAATTTGGTGTCGGGGTACAGAGGCTGGATTCGGCTTCACCTCCCCCTGGGCAGCCATAGGGGCATGGTGGTTCTAGTCCAGAGCCTCTGAATCTGTCTAGAACTTCTTAGGCATCCAGTCAATATTTGCTGAATAAATGAATTCTTTTTATTTCTCCAATAACATAAGGTTGCGAGCCTCAACTTTGTCTATTTCCTTTGTTTGTTCATTTATTAACTCAACAAATATTTATTAAGTACTTACTATATTCCAGCCCTGTTCAAGGCCTTTGGAATGTGCCAGTGAACAAAGAGACAAAGTTCCTGCTTCCTTGGAGCTTACTTTTTAGTCACTAAAATCTTAGATTCTTTTTTTTCCCACCTAGTTTGACTAATTGCCATAAAAATAGTAACAAATGTAAACACTGTCCTGATTTCCTTTTGTGGTATTTAAAAATGTAGATATGCTACTTTAAGAATTATACAAATCAGACAAACCTTTACTTTTCTTTTTCTGTAAATCTTTAATTCTATACGTAAGTTGTCTTAGATGGCTGAAGAGGTAAAACAGACTTCTTATAAGCTAATGATAGATATGCCTAGTTAATAAAACCATTGTTCTTATATAAAAGGTCATGATAAAGAAGTCAAGGAGGAATTAATTTTGAGCCCATATTTTCTATTCCTTGGTATTATCGATAGATTTTAACACTTGAAAAATGGTTTTACCAAGCTTAAGATACTATATCCAATACATTTCCTTCTTAGAAAAAAAGAATGCTTGCAACTGCCTGTGCACCGGCTTTTCTCAGGAACCAGATAACTTGATTTGTTTGTTTTTGAACCAATGCTAACCCTGGGCAGAGTCCTCAAACAACCCTGAGTTTCCTTTAAATAAAATGAGGAAACAGGGCTTCCCTGGTGGCGCAGTGGTTGAGAGTCCACCTGCCGATGCAGGGGACACAGGTTCGTGCCCCGGTCTGGGAAGATCCCACATGCCGCAGAGCGGCTGGGCCCGTGAACCATGGTCACTGAGCCTGCGCGTCTGGAGCCTGTGCTCCGCAACGGGAGAGGCCACAATAGTGAGAGGCCCGCGTGCCGCAAAAAAAAAAAAAAAAACAAAAAAAAACAGAAAAAAACAAAAAAATGAGGAAATAATACCTGCTTTGTCTGTGCCACTATGAGAAGTGAATGAATCCATGTGGTTTCCATAACTGTAAACTACTGCATACAACTATATGTAACTATAATGTTTACTTGGTGCAATTTTAAGACTATAAAAGTGGAGCCTCTTAACAACAGCTGATATGTACGTAAATAGTTTTAGAATGAGAAAAATTAAATTTAGTGATAATTTCCATATATGCTCCACCTTCTGAAATAAATGCCAGACACTAAGAATAACCAATTTCAAGTTTACATTGGTCTTAGAGATGGTATAAGCATAAGAAAAACTTGAGAATTCACTTTGCTGCCAGGCTGAATTTATAGTTCTTGTAGAAGGCCAAAAGGCAAGGTCAAGCTGCTGGGAAATGGTACATCCTTTGGTATTTCCCCTTGATAATTTAACTGGGCAGATTAATATAAATACAAAAAAATAAGGTGATATTCAGTATGAATAAAGAGAAGATTCTGATAAAAAGCACAAGATTAAAACTGATTCTAGAGAATTCCCTTGCAGTCAGTGGTTAGGACTCTGTGCTTCCACTGCAAGGAACCTGGGTTCCATCCTTGGTCGGGGAACTAAGATCCTGAAAACATACAGTGCACAGTGCGGCCAAAATAAAAAGTGAAAGAAAGAAACTGATTCTCAGCATTTATGGGATAATCCCCCACAGAGCAAGAATTCCCTGGTGGTCCAGTGGTTAGGGCTCTGAGCTTCAACTATAGAGACCATGGTTCGATCTCTGGTCAGGGAAATAAGATCCCACAAGCCACACAGCACAACCCAAAAAAAAAAAAAAAAAAAAAAATTCCCCACAGAGGATGGCTCAGGCAGGGAGGATGGGTCCCACAGCTGGGTTTTTTTTTTTTTTTTCCTGTTTTGCTCTCCTCAAGTCCACAGCTGCTTAGATACTGGTCCAGCATACCTGATCCCCCAAGAGCACAGTGACCTTTGATCTTCTCCATCTATTGTTGGCGAATTCTCCTTGGCTTCTTTGCACACGGTGTTCCCCGTATCAGAGGCTAGGTGTACGGGGACTGGAGACACAATAGGAGGCAGACCTCACTTTCTGTCCCAGGGGCGTCAGCAGTACTTCACAGAGGAGGAAACACCTAAAGTGAGTCCTGAAGAGTGAGTAGAAATTGTGCAGAAGAGCAAAGCTACTGGGGGAAGAGAAGATGAACCACATCTATAAAAACAGGAAGAAATCCAGAATACAGAGTGTTGCTGAACCTAAGTTTGTGTGCCCAACACACATTGAGGTCAAACAAACCGAAACGTCAGAGTCTGGAGCAGAGAAGGTTTATTGCAAGGACCATACAAGGAGAAGGGGTGGCTCGTGCTCAAAAACCCCAAGGGGGTTTTGGGGCAGAGTTTTTATCGGCAAGATCTGGGGGAAGGGTTGGAGGGTGTGAGACCTTCCTCTGATTCGTTGGTAGTGAGGCAACAGGGCGGTGTTCCAGGAATCATCCTTCTGGTTTCCACCAGTCTGGGGTCCATGTGCTTGTGCTCAGCCTGAAGTTGCCATCCTCCACCTGGGTGGGGGCCTTAGTTCCTGTAGAAGAACTCAGAGACACACATCAGATTGTTATGTATATTCATAAGGAGGAACCAGGACCCTGCCCCAACCCTGCGCCATTGTTTCTTGACTGCCTTTCCTTTGTTTCTGCATTCCCTCACTCCCTTAATTAGTAACTGTTTGAAGCTGCCCTTGGAACTCACAGAAAGTCTAGGAGGCTGAAAGCCTTTTTCCTTCAAACAAGAAAAGAGGAACATGGAGTGGCTTTTGTACCCAAAAGGGCCCACAGGGTCTTGCTCAGTTTGTATTTCCAAAGCATTCTAGTTAGTCTTCATAGAAACATAAACCTCTTTCTTTTGTATTTTTATTTTATTAGTCCAGAAGGGTGTTATTAATTAATTATTTAATTAAATAACATAATTCAAATAACAAGCACAAAAGACAGGCTGGTTTGGGAACAAATACAACTGATTCTTGGTAAGAGTATTTCTGCTATATTCTTGAGTAACTTCACATTAGCATATAAGGACAATCCCCAAGCAGCTCTTAACTGGAGTTTAAGAAGTAGAAAGGTCTGGGGACTTCCCTGGTGGCAGAGTGGTTAAGAATCTGCTTGCCAATGCAGGGGACATGGGTTCAAGCCCTGGTGTGGGAAGATCCCACATGCCAGAGAGAAACCAAACCTGTGTGTCACAACTACTAAGCCTGCTCTCTAGAGCCTGTGAGCCACAGCTACTGAGCCCGTGTGCCACAACTACTGAAGCCCATGCACCTAGAGCCCATGCTCCACAACAAGAGGAGCCACCACAATGAGAAGCTCGTGCACTGCAATGAAGAGCAGCCCCTGCTCACCACAACTAGAGAAAGCCTGTGAGCAGCAACGGAGACCTAATGCAGTCAAAAATAAATAATATAAATAAAAATAAATTTATATTAAAAAAAAAAGAATTAGAAAGGTCTGGGTTGAATCCAGACTCTGTAGTTTACTTTCACTAGCAGTGTGACCTTGAGTAAGTCATCTATTTTTCCTGAGCCGTGTTTTCTTGGCAGGTAGCATGGTAATTATAACTCTGAAAATTCAGTGCATAAATGAGCTCATCTAGAAGAGCTACTGGTACAATGTAGATACTCAATAAATACTCTTTTCCTTACTTCTCAGTAAAAGAAAGAGATAAATTTCTATTACCTTCACCCTTTCCAACTTTTTTTGTCAATACTCTGTACAGTTATCAAGACCTCTACTAAACAGTCAAATCAGACTCATTTAATCCTTGGAAATAAAAGGTTCTTAGGATATGTTTAATGGACTATCCTAATTACTTGTAAGTGATGCCGAATAAAAATGTTGGTCTCTGATCTAGAGACAGGTGAGTATTTCAAATAACATGACCAACATTTTAAGACAGGAAGGGGGCAGGGCACAACCTTTAAAAGAATGACACAGCTGTTGAGGACACAATATAAACTGTTTAGAACCAACTAGGTCCAAGATGGTGGATGAGTCGACTTCCACTAGACCTTGAGTCTCCTCATGTGCTTGTTGTAATACATTAGCATCTAAATGACACACCCACCAGTGCCATGACAGTTCCAAGGCCCACCATAAAAGGCCAAAAAGAGGGCAGTGGCCCAATTCCTGGAAATCTCCGCCCCTGCCCCCAAATTGTTGGAAAAATCATCCCACTCCTTAGCCTATGAAATTACCCACCCCTATAAAAACTGACAATCCTGTATCCTGGGGCCTCTCGCCTTCTGAGATGGCCCACACTCTGTCTATGGAGTGTGTATTTCCCTGAATAAACCTTATTTCACTTTACTATGGCCCACTCTTGAATTCTTTCCTGCACAAAGCCAAGAACCCACACTTGGCAGCCATCCAGGGACTTGCCTGAGACTGGGACGTGGTCATCCTCTCGCACCCCACTTTCTTTCCTGCAACAGTTTCACAGGCTCACGGTCCAGTTGGCTCCATGCCTCCCTGCCACTCTTTTTCTATAGTGATAATAATAACTGGTAACTGGAGAACCAGAGAAACAAGAAATCAGAAAGAAAGTGTCTTCAACACAATGGGCACATTTTGTAGTGAGACCCCTTTCTTCTGACCTTAAGAACACTTAAGAAAGTGTTATTTTCTTGGGTTGATAGAATTATGCCCCAAGCCTTTTGCCGGAGGCTGAATATTCATATACAACCCTAACAGGCCTACGCTTGGGTCCACTGTGAGCTCTGTGCTGCTCTCTAGAAAGCCTTTGTGTGCTTTCATTTGAACACTAAGCCTGGTGATGATGGGAAGGATGATATAGGCTACTTTCCCTCACAGAGGTGTCATAAAGATAAATGAAATGACATTCATACAGCACTTTAGGATGTTCTTATAAAATGCACCTTTGTAAATATGACGTATTCTAAAAGACCAGTGACTGCAACTTCTATTTAAAATAAAAATTGCTGACAACAATTTCAGCCTTGGAAAGTAAATACATCAGCTTGAAATTGAAGTGCACTTTGCCAAGTAGCAGGAGGTTGATCGCCTATCTGGGTCCTTTCTGCAAATAAGGCTAAATGTTCACATGGATCGTTGTGTACAGTTCATCCTGTTGTGCTATTTGGAAGCATCGAAAGGCAGTGGCCTGGTCCAGTGTTCTTTGTGATCCATGAACATCTGGAAGCATGGCAGGGTCTTAGAACCTCCAAGGATGTCTATCTCAAGAAAACTATGATTAGGGACATCTTGAGGATACTGAACTGCAGCAGGATCCAAGCTATAGGGGTACATTAAAGCTATCCCATTGGGGACCCTCTGAAACTAGATCAAAGTGACTCTCTGGAAAACCTTCAACCTGGAGACAGGAGCAAATTTCTCATCCCTCAGGTGGCCATGGTCTGAGAATGAGGCCACGTCCTGGAACATATTTAGAGATCTTTGTATGCAAACACTGTATGTCACCCACTTATAGCATTCTGGGGGATGTTCTAACACTGTCACAGGGCACTGATGTGTTTTATACTCTATCAAGCAACGGGTATCCTAGGACTAGCAGAAATCACACAGTTAGCATCCTGTGTGCAGAGGGCAATAACCTGGCAGCAGTGAAGCACGTGTAAGTTGACAGAGGGCCAAGCCAGCAAATGCAACAGGGAGACTAGGAAGAGAACCAGTCTTGAAGAGTGCAGTCTTGTGACATGGCAAAAAAAAAAAAAAAGAAAAGAAAAGAAACAAAAAGCACAGAAGAAAAACACAACCTAAAATTAACTAGTGATTTCACTACTGGTTGCTGACACAGATACAATACACCAAATAATATCTTAAAAATAATGTAATTGGTTTTAGAATTTTGAATTTCAATTTGGAGATTTTTTTTTTTTTTCCGGTACGCGGGCCTCTCACTGTTGTGGGCTCTCCCGTTGCGGAGCACAGGCTCTGGACGCGCAGGCTCAGCAGCCATGGCTCACGGGCCCAGCTGCTCCACGGCATGTGGGATCTTCCCGGACCGGGGCACGAACCCATGTCCCCTGCATTGGCAGGCGGACTCTCAACCACTGCGCCACCAGGGAAGCCCAATTTGGAGATTTTGACATTCTTTTTGTATCTGATCTTAGGTAAGGTATTACCTTAGGGAAGGTATTAACATTTTGATGCTTCTTTGTCTGTGTTTTCAAAATGAGGGAAATCATATGATATTTTCCCTGTGCAAAAGGCATTAGAAAGGCATTATATGTCTTGCTATCATTTTATGTTTATCATTAAAAAGTCTGAGACTTTCTTCTTATTCTGTTTTTAAGTCCATTCCACAAATATTCATGTTTAGGATCACTGCTGACTTTTCTCCTTTTTAAGAATGGGAAGAAAGAGGGACTTCCCTGGTGGTCCAGTGGGTAGGACTCCGTGTTCCCAATGCAGGCGTCCTGGGTTCGATCCCTGGTCAGGGAACTAGATCCTGCAGGCATGCCACAACTAAAGATCTTGCACACTGAAACTAACTAACTAACTAAATAAATAATAAACTAGATAAATAAATATTAAAACAAAATAGAATGGGAAGAAAGACAAAACACAAGGGGAAAAGAATGAACATTTATTGACCATTAACTCTACTGCTAGGTGATATATCTATATCTGTCATGACAACCTTGTGAAGTATTATTAACCATAACAAGTTTCACTGGGGAATAAAAGGGTCACATGCCTCTCAGTTGAGATAGCATGAGATTTTTATACAATTTTTTAAAGTAACAACAAAATCATGTCTTCCCTGTGATTTTTGAGAACTCACATATGCCAGTAGCAACCTTGCTCCTTGACGACTCTGTTCTGTCAGTGAAGAAACAGACCTATAACTGTGGTCAGGTAATTTACTCAAATGGTGGATGTGGAGTTTGAAGGCTCCAGGTTTTCACTCTCGCATTCTTGTGTTTTAAAGTAAGGCATTTCAAATGGGTGATTCATCTGTGTAATCACCACTTAGCCTTCAAAATAAATCTTCAGGTAGATGACTAAAATGATCATGATAAAGTCATAAAGCATGAAAATGGAATCATTTAGAACATGTTTACTCTTTCCTTCTTTATTGCTTTTAGAGTGTTTGGTTTTAGGACATTCAACAAGTGGGAATAATACCATGACGAGTGATAGACTCCAGCTGCTTGCAACGTGGTAACAAGTGAGGAGGCATATGATTTCAAGGAAAAGGGGGTGGGGAGAAACCGACTATTTACAAAGTACTTTTTTATCGCTTTTCCCCATGTTCTTCTAGAAAGCAATACAAAAAAAGATTTACAATATCTTGCTTGTGGTTAGTTATTTCTTAAAGCCCCAAGGTTTATAGTTTGCTTTCTTGGGCTAGGTAGTCAGTGGGGTTAGGCATGCTTCCTATAACATATATCTCAAGTATAAGGACCCAAAATATTTGTCAGATATTCCCAGCTCTTCATGAAGTCAACCCAATAAAGACATGACACATAACCAGAGGAAATGAAGATCTTATTCTTTGAGAAAATCCCAGTCTTCTTACAAGTCAATCAGAGCAGAGAACCAGAAAGAGCTTTTTAAAAAGATATTTCAGTTTAAAACACAGCAGATGACAAATTCAGTCCTAGAGCCCTCGGGGGATTTGACTGCCACACATGATATATCACAGAAACATTTATTTTGTAAGTAATGTTAATGATATTCTCAGAGCTCTGTGTTTACTGTTTAACACTGCTATTATTTATTGGTGACTAATGGCCAATAAACAGAGCCTCTTGCCTTACTCTGGCTTCCAGTCAGTATTTATGGATTAGGTCCATCAGTCTCCTTTTGAAAGCCACTGAGACAATGCAGCTGAAGAGGAGATGCAAAAAATATTACCTGCCACTCAAGGTAAGACAAAGAAGAGAACTTGTAAGGAAGATGTGCTATTGCCACCACAAAGAAGCATTTAAGTATTATTACGGCCTAATTAATATTCCTAAATATCTAGTAGCATGGCTTACTTTTTTATTCTCATTTCTGTCTCTAAAACACTCCATACTCTCTAACACTGTTCCATAAAGGACTATGGGAATACAGTGATTGAGATCACTTTAAGGAAAATATAAGCTCAGGCATTTAAGAATGTGGAAATAGGGACTTGCCTGGTGGTCCAGTGGGTAAGACTCCGAGCTCCCAATGCAGCGGCCTGGGTTCAATCCCTGGTTGGGGAACTAGATACTGCATGCACGCCGCAACGAAGATCCTGCGTGTTGCAACTAAGACCCGACACAGCCTAAATAAATAAATAATAAATAATTTTTTTTTTTTAAGAATGTGGAAATAAAGAAATGATAAGGAATTTTAATTACTGGAAGTAGATGGTAAAAGAAGATGGCACACAGTTCAGGAAAATACATCAAAAAGTTACAGTAATTAAAATACTCAAAATTGTTTTATTAATTTGTTTACCACATGAGGAAAGAGGAAAAATATTAGTGGAGTTTTCCCCTTCTCTGTTCTTAATCTGAAGATATATTTGGGTTATCAAAGTACTGTTACATTACATTCATTTTGCAGCTAGCACAGGTACATTAGGAATTGGCTTTATCTTTCAAAGGAACTTCTAAAGGCTTATCTTCCAATTGTTTAAGGCAACTCTAAATCTCCAAAGATTTTGTACTTTCTTTCCCCAAACTGAATTCTGTGTCTAATAATTTTCACCATTAAAATAGCTTTCTGGGAGGGTATATGTCCTACTGTAGTGTATATGGGAGAAAGCACAGGGTGATTGAGGGCTCTGATTGCTTGTCCCAGCTCTGTCACCATGCTGTGATTTTCAGCAGGGGTACAATTGGTTCTTGTTGGTATAATCAGCATGTTGGACAAGAATTATTTTTACTTTTAAAATTTAGTTTTAGTTTTGAAGCCAAATCTGGCTTCTGTACCCCGACACCAAATTAAATCTCAGAGACAGAGTTTTGGGTGAAGCAGAAAAGAATAGATTTGTTGCTTTGCCATGGGGGCCACAGCGGGCTAATGACCTTAAAACTGTGTGTCCCAACCTGGAGGGGGTAGTGAGGAGTTTTATAGTAATGGTTCAAAGAGGGCGTGGTCAGCTCATGGACATTCTTCTGATTGGTGGGTGGTAAGTGGGAGTCAGCATCATCAACCTTCTGGATCCAACTGGTCTGGGGTCTGTGTGCTTGTGGACAGTATACCTTCATTAACTGTTAACCTCTCCCACATGGTGGGCATTTCAGCATCTGCAAAACAGCTCAAAGATATTGTTATGTATATCCTTGAGGGGGAACCAGGACCCTGCCCCAAGGTTGCACTATTATTTCTTTTAACTGTTCCTCCCTTGACTCCGCATCTCCTCCCTTCCCTGATTAGCAACTGTTTGAACGTGCTCATTGGAGTTCAGGGAAGATCACTGGAGGCTGAATGAAGCTTATTTCCTATAATCAAGAAGTGGGGGACACAGAAAGGCTTTTGTGCCCAGGAGCCCCACAGGGTCCTGCTTGGTATCAGTTTTAAATTTCTAAAATCCCAGGAAAATGGTGACACATCCAAATAGGGTTGATCTTTTTTGGGTAAGCACTCACGTGTTAGGGGAACCACTGACCGAAACCACCCAGCCTGGCCAAGCTGATAGTAACCACTTGCATGTGTTATCTTACAACAGGAGCTCCTGGTAAAGAACGTGGAACTAACAAGCTACCACCAACCAGAATAATTCGGGAAAGGTCAAAAGGAGAGAGGAGATGCCAGTCCATATCTCCTACCAACCTCCCAGAATCCTTCTTGCTGGAATCCATCTTGGCTAAGAGATGCGCGTGCCACTGGGAAGGACCCTGAGTTAGAGTGATTGGCCAGAGACAACCTGGAAACTAATCCCATTACCATTAAACCTGAGACCGAAAACCACGAGGCAGAGAAATTTTCCTGGGTTCCCTTACTCTGCTGCTCTCCACCCGAGCACCCCTTCCCAACAAAGTCTCTTGCTTTGTCAGCACGTGTGTCTCCTCAGACAATTCATTTCCAAGTGTTAGACAAGAGCCCACTCTCGGGCCCTGGAAGGGGTCCCCTTCCTGCAACACATGGAAGAGACATGTGAATAACTTTCAACCAGAAATGAACAACTTGACCAGGAAAGTCTATTTGCCTTATCGGAATTATTTCTGCCTACCTTAATACACCTCCTTGCACTGCTTTTCTTCTATGCTATTTTTCAATTGTCCTATCTTTAACTTTACTTCTTTCCCTCAGCCATATATTGTCAGCTGAATCCTTTTTCTGTTTCTTTCCTTGATCATTTGTTGGTTTCATTTCCTCTGCATTTTTTTCTACATTCCAGAAAGGAACAAAAATTATGTCGTGACATCCTCTGGCTACCCAAGGACATAACTTTCTAGATGCAAGTACTAAGTTGTATAGATACCATCTTTGGCTTCAGGTCTCTATATTGTTGGGAAGTGTTGCAGGCAAATTTGACAGTGAGACTTGACAATAAATTTCTACTCATGCCCTAGCAAATCATGTCAGCTGCACCCAGAAGCAGACAGAGGTGGAGAGTTATCTTAGCATAGGAGGGACTTAAAAGTCATAGAGGAAACTTAAGAACCTTAAGTTTTTCTTATCTAAGGCAGTGCTGTCTGGGGAGGGAGAGGGCAGTGAATATTTTTTACAGAGACAAACGTCTGGAACAGGCCAGATAATAAATATTTTTGGCTTTGCTAGGTATGGAGATCATTGTGCAACTACTCAACTCTACTTTGTAGGAAAAACGGCCATAGAGAATGCCAAACAAACAGGCAGAGCTGTGGCCAGGTTTCAATAAACTTTATTTATAACCTCAGGATTTGTTTTATTTACAAAAAAACAAAACAAAACAAAACAAAATGCAAGGGGTGGGCTTTAGTTTGCTCACTGCTGGTGTAAGGGAAATACTAGGCTAGTAATTTGGAGATGCGAATTTAAGAGCTTTGATCAACTGAACAAATTAGGAAATGCTATTGGTCCAGTTATTCAATCCTTTGTTTCTAGGGAAACACAATTGCCACAGCCCTTCCAGTCGAAGAATAAAATGACACTTTCCTTGGAGAATGGTAGTGGCACCTGTTTTCCTCCTCACTGTTCAAGAGTTTCAATACCCGTACCCAGGCCACTTAAGAGATCATGAGCCAGCCTCACAAATGATGCTAGGAGATGCAGTGTATTCAAAAATAATATTTATAGATGCCTGGCCAGTGTGGCTTTAAAGTGTCTTCAGATACAGCTTCTGACCCCTAAGTCAAACTTTTTCTTCCTCCAAATAGTATGCACAAATTGGATCCACCAAGACAGGTAGGCCAATCACAACAGCAAACTCCAGTCTTAGTTTCCTACTTAATAATCTATTGCTTTTCTGCAAAGCTGCCAAGGAAGGAAGGTGAATGAGGCACCATCAGCCACATCAGCCAGGCAACAGGAGAGCCTTCAAGGTGCAACAAAGCCTGAGTTTTGAATATGCATGAAGGTCATTGGGATAAATGTTTTCCAAGGACTTGTCATAAAGGACAGCTGTGAAAAAACCACTAGGACCACAGCTGCATGTAAGGAGCATATAGGTAGCTACAGATGAATGTCCAGGTTCTTAGCTGTGGTGTTCAGAAATTCTTCATTATCTCAAGTGTGGCATGCAATGTTTTAGAAGGAAAAATGAGGAACTGGATCAGAACAGATGAACAGAAGCAGGTGATGAAAATCAATATTTTATCTGATATTGATAACCTCACAATAAATTATGTAGAAAAATAAAACCAAAACAAACCAAAAAAATTAATTTATCACTGATGATTCAGTTTCTACTATGTGTAAACTCAAAAGATTGTATGAGTTGAAAGTAAGCAATTAGGCATTAGGGTTAGCCATTCACTTTTTTGATCACTCATTAGGTCAAGACATCACTGCTTACTTTTCAAGTTTTCAAAAATGTATGGCATATTAATTAAAATTAGGCTTGGCTATAAGCAACAGAAAACTCACAATAATAGTAATGACCACAGTAGAAGTTTGTTTCTCACTTACACACATACAATCTGGAAGCTGGTGGTCTAGATGCACCCCCCGTCTTGCTGCTCTGCCAGTCTTAGTGGAAGCTGGCTGCTGGGATTTTACCCTTTACATCTGCCTTATAGCCAGCAAGAAGAAGGGTATAAAGAAGTGAACGTTGCCTTCCTGTAAGAATCATCCTAGAAATCAGGTACTTCCAATCACATTCTATTCCTGGAATTTAGTCTCATGCCCATTTACTAGCTGCAAAGGAAGTTGTAATCTTTATTTGGTGGCCATATGCCCAGCTAGAATCAGGAGTTTTGCCACTAAGAATGGGTCCTAGCACCCATTCTAATTACATACATGGCCTTTATATTAATTAATCAAGTCTATGAAACGTGCAGCTTTGGGGAGCTCCATGAAACTTGTGTAACACACACAGGTCTCCACATCACAGAGACTTAAGGCTCTCTGAATTTCTTTTGGATCTCTGCTCTTTCTTTTTTTTTTAAATAAATAAATTTATTTATTTATTTCTTGGCTGTGTTGGGTCTTCATCACTGCGTGCGGGCTTTCTCTAGTTGAGGCCAGCGGGGGCTATTCTTCGCTGTGGTGCACAGGCTTCTCATTGCGGTGGCTTCTCTTTGTTGTGGAGCATGGGCTCGAGGCACGTGGGTTCAGTAGTTGTGGCACATGGGCTCTAGAGCGTAGGCTCAATAGTTGTGGCACATAGGCTTAGTTGCTCCGTGTCATGTGGGATCTTCCCAGACCAGGGCTCGAACCCATGTCCCCTGCATTGGCAGGCGGATTTTTAACCACTGTGCCACCAGGGAAGTCTCAGCTTTATTTCTTTTACTCTTTCTATCCTTCATCATTTATTAATGACCCAGACTCTGTGATGTAGAGTTGTCAACATTATCATTTTTCTATATTTACAGGTATAATAACTGCATTGATATGGATTTGTCATCTAATAGCCTTAAATGATCCCTCTCTTTTGGGCTGCATTTCCCTCCATTATTTACTGGGCCTCCCCATAGGTTATCATCCATGGCTGTTGACTCTCCTCTCTGTCCTTAATTTCCTGAGACAGATTTCCGCTTAAGAGACTGAGAAACTATTAGACAGTTCCTACAAACCACAGGAGCAGAAGGTCTTCTGCAAAGAGACACTTCACCCACTATGGGTTAAAGAAAGTAGCATTACATCTCCACCTGACAAACCCAGTCCCTATCAATGTGAAGAGGGCAGAAACACATTTAAATTGAGGGAATCTACATGCATAACTCTCATTAACACAAATACAATAGGAGCTAAGTGCCTAAATTCCTGTGCAGGAAAAACCGAAGTGGTAATACTTCTAGTCTAATGTAAAGCATGGCCTCCTATATTTGAGTTGGTTTTCATAACTGTTTAATATTAGTCTGTGAATTGTTCCAGGGAGAGCCAACAGCAAAGAAGAAAATAATACTCTATCTCCATAAAGCATTTTAGCAATGCTCAGAGAAGCGGACTACCAGATATTTATTTTGGAAATTAGCTAGCTAGCTACGATATATTTTCAAATTATGCATGTATTGGTAGTTTTCTGCTGTAATTGGCGAGGGCACTATATATCTCTATCTTGGCTATATTTAGAATACTGTACAGGAAAATAAGTCAGCATTTCCTTTCATGGTAACATTTTGGAGCTAACAATATTCACTAGTGTAAAAGTATTTTCTGATCAAAACAGTTGCTCTTAAATATACATTTGTTGGAAGATTACATGACATGTTGAAGACTATGTCCTTATGGATTTTTCATTTAAGTTGTAATTACTTCCAATCATTAAGAAGAATACAAATGACTTAACTTCTCAAAAGAAGTATATAAAATATCACCACACCCTATATAATTTTCACAAATTATTCAACAGTGATATTACATGGGTTGATTATTGAACAGGACACTACCATGTAAGTTGTTTCTGTGCATTGCCAGGTGCCTTTTTATTAAACTTTTATTCTGTGGGATATATGAAGCCATTGAAGATCTTTGAGTCGAGTGGGGCCACATTTCTGGAAAGAGGGTGAGATTTCTAGTTGGTGGTAGTTGACTTATAATCCTTTATTTAAACTTTTTTCTGTTCACACTGTCTCTTTGGGTAATCTTACCCAATCGCATGGCTTTAAAGACCACTCATGCCTATGACTCCTAAATTTTTCTCTCTAGCTTTGATCTCCCTCTGTGAACTGTTTGGTCAACTGCCTGGTCTCCCTCCACCTGAATTTCTTTCCTTTTCTTTTTTTTTTTTCTGGCCATGCCACGTGGCTTATAGAATTTTAGTTCCCGACCAGGGATCGAACCCAGGGCCCCAGCAGTGAGAGGGCTGAGTCCTAACAACTGGACTGCCAGGGAATTCCCTCCACCTGAAATTCTAACAGGCCCCTCAAAGCTATCTCAAAATAAATCTTGATTTTCCTCACTAAATCTGCTCTTCCCTCTTTCATCTTTGTAAATTGATAGCAACGTTGACCCAAATAAACAGTGGATTTAGCTAAACCTTAGGTTTAGCTAAATAAATAATAAATCCCTGATTCCTTTCCCTAACTCATCTAAATCCAGTCCAACAGCAAATGCTGTCTCTGCCTCTGCGACATGACTGGAAATGATTGTCTTTTCTGCTCCCCATTACCACTGCCCCTCCAGCACAGGCCAGCAGGATCTCTTCTCTGAACTACTCTAAAAGCCTCGTATCTCCTTTTCCATCTTCTTTAAAATTCTTCCTCCACACAACAGCCAGAGTGACCTAAGAACGATTTTTCCTTGCTTAAAAATTTCCTATAGCTTCCCACCACACTTAAATAAAATCTAAATTTTATTACCTGGTCTACAAATACCTACATGATCTGAAGGCTCTGGCCCTGCTTCCTCTGGCTCCCCAGCACACTGTATTCCAGTCCTTTGGCCTTCCTTCCTTTAACATGCTGTAGTAGGTAGAATAATGGCCCCTAAAGATGACCACATGCTAATCCTCAGAAACTGTGACTACGTCATTGTGATTAAATTAAGGATTAAACTAAATAGGAACATCACCTTGGATTATCTGGGTATGCACATTGGAATCAGAAGGGTCTCTGTAAGTGAAGGAGGGAGGTGGTGCCAGAATGATTCTTCATGAGAAAGACTGGATGGGCAGTTGTGGACTTTGAAGATGAAGGGAGCCCCTAGAAGCAGGAAGAGGAGATTCTCCTCTAGAAACCCAGAAAGGAATGCAGACTTGCGGACACATTGATTTTTAGCCCAGGGAAAGCCATTTTGAACTTCTGAGCCCCTGAACTGTAAGATAATAAATTTATGTTGTTTTAAGCCACTAATTTGTTACAGCAGCAATAGGAAACTTAATACACATGTCAAGATCATTTCCACCTTAGGGCATTTACAAAGGTTGTTCACCAGTTCTCCCTCTGCCTGAGGTGCTTACCTCTCAGATAGCAGCATCATGAATGTTCCCGCATCATTTGGGTCTCTGCTTAAATTGCATCCTTCAGAAAGGCCTTCCCTGACCACTCAAAGTAGCCTCCTTGTTACTTTCTCAAGTGACCTGTTTTATTTTCATTGTGGCAGTTATCACTACTTGTTAATTTTCTTTTTTATGTCATCATTGGAACACACAAGGAAAGCTGAAACCTTGTCGCTCACTTTTCCTTGTAACCCCAGTATTTACAGAATAACGCCTAGCACAAAGTAGGAGCTCAGTAAGTATTTGTGGAATAAATGAACAACCGAGCATTTTTTCCGTGCAAAGCAACGTACATACAACGTACATCCCACTGAATCTTTTCAATAGCCTGATGGAACAGGTTCAATCACAAGGTGTACTCCTATTCTTGGCACATAGTAAACATTCATAAATATTACAAGTAAGTGAACTATATTCAGAGATTGAGTAACCAATGTGACAAAGTATAAAAGTAAATATTTGCTACATTAATGCCTATGATTTCCATAATCTATTGTTGAAGAATTCCAGACCTACAGCAACTCTGTACTCATGAACTCAAACATCCATTCTACGCCCTCTGGACATCTCTATTTGTATGCTCCAATGGCTTTGAACACAAGATGTAAACTAAATTTATAATCTCCTCCCCAAATCTACTATATAAAGTTTCCCTGGCTGAGTGACTGGCACGAGCAGCTGTCTGACAGACATACTCTGGGAGTCATTTTAGACTGTTTCGCCACTCGCCTATAGGCAACTGGTCATTTATTTATTTATTTTTTTGCTGTACGCGGGCCTCTCACTGCTGTGGCCTCTCCCGTTGCGGAGCACAGGCTCCGGACGCACAGGCTCAGCGGCCATGGCTCACGGGCCCAGCCGCTCCGTGGCACGTGGGATCTTCCTGGACCGGGGCACGAACCCGCGTCCCCTGCATCGGCAGGCGGACTCTCAACCACTGTGCCATCAGGGAAGCCCTGGTCATTTATTTTTGATTCTTCCTGCTTAACAGTTCTTATACTAATTACCTTTTCCGGCTCCACTGACTTAGTCACTTCTTTCAGAACTATTTGTTCAGAGACTGCCTCTAAAGTAATCTCTCCAGCGAAACTGGACATGACTTCACTAGCTAGTTTTAATTCCTTTAGTGGCTTCCTACAGTGTTTAATAAAATCTAAATCCTTTACCACAGCTTCCGGTTGCCCCACTTCCACAACTTTCCAGCTTCTGGTGGTTGGTTCCAAAGTGGAACCCTTGGCATTCCTTGGCTTGTAGACACATCACTCCAATCTCTGCTTCCATCTTCACATGATCTCTTCTACATGTCTCTTTTGTGTGTCTTCACGTGACCTTCTTATAAGAACATGAGTCATTGGATTTAAACCCATCTTAACACGCTATGAGCTCATCTTAACCAATTACATGGGCAAGACTCTATTTCCAAATAAGGTCACATTCTGAGGTTCTGGATTGACATGAACATTTGGGGGACACCATTCAACAAAGTACAGTTACCTAATTTGGTAAAAGGATATTTGCAGATATAGTTAAGGATCTTAAAATGAGATCACTCTGGATTATCGAGTTAGGTCCTAAATCTGATGACAAATGTTTTTATAGGAGACACACAGAAGAGCAGGGGGCAATGTGAAGACAGATGCAAAGTCTGGAGTGACGTGGCCATAAGCCAAGGAAGCCAAGTTATGCCAACAACCACCAGAAGCTGTAAGAGACAAGGAAGGATTCTCTCCTTAGAGCCTCCAGGGTGAATGTGGCCTTGCCAACACGTTGATTTTGGACTTCTGGCTTCCAGAACTATGAGAGACTAAATTTCCATTATTTTAAAGGCCTCCAGTTTTAGGTATCTGTCACAGTATCCGCAGGAAACTAATACAAAATTCACAGTGCACTGTATTCTTTCCCTTTAAGTAACCACCAAAACAAAAATCATTTCCATGAGTTTGATTCTGCTGTAAATAGATCTGAGTTCTTAGTAAACTGTGACACAGAATTTGCCTGATTTATTTATTTGGGTGCAAAATGGAAAGAGTTGATGTTCCTGCAGGGTCTGTGGGTAGGAAGTCCATTCATGAAACTATCAATGTCACTGGTTGGCAGAAAACACTTCAAGGGAGAAATGGGGACGGATAGGATCTAGCACGTGGGGCAAAGGAAGGCAGGAGCCCTGCCTCTACCTGGTCCCTCACCACTTTCGCCTTGGGTATCCTGATCTCCTTCCCACAGTTGCCCTGCTGCTTGGGTGGGACAAGTTCTGGGGGTCAAGCGAAAGCGTGCACGCTTCAGACTCGCCTGCTCAGACTCCCACCTCGCCCCCCACCCCGCCCCCGTCAGCTTCGTTGGGAGGGAGGGAGGGAGCTCAAGCACTCACCCACCATCCCCAAAGGAAGATGTGGTCCCCGTTTCCCGGTAGGGGGCTGAACCTCTGCAGTCCCCACTCCGGGGCTGGTGATGGCGAAGGGGGTCGGGGCCCGGCGCCCACCCGCGGATGACCGACCTGGGGGTACCGCCCACCCTCCCGAGCTGCAACGCTGCTACGTATGTGGGCGTCGGCTCGGTGTCCAATTCTCAACCCATTTCCGGGGCTAAAGCTACCCGCACTGGGGTGCCACTTTCCCGCGCCGGGGTATGAGCATGGCTAACTCCAGGGGCTCCGGCCGTGACTAGGAGACCGAGAGAGGCTTCCCCTTCCCCCCCGCGTACACGTCAGCGTCGGCGTCGAGGAAGCGTCGTAATGCCTCGAAGAAGCTCGCCACCGAAAAAAACCCCTGAACACCGCCGCCGCAGCTGCCGACCGAGAAATCCCTGCACCAAGCGCACGCTAGCCCTTACCGCAGGCTCAAGGCGAAGCCAAAAAGAGTCTCTCCATGGATGTATTCCAGGGGCTCGGGGGGCTGTGTCTAAAGGTTTATTGGAGCCGGACCCTTGATAGAGCTAGGAGGCTGTGGCGCCTCACGCCACTCCCCGCCCCTGTCATTCTTAAGGTTCCACAGGTCTTGACGGTGGCAAGTCTGTCAGCCCTATTCGGCGGCCAGCTTCCCTTCCTTGATCGCTTGCGCCGGCCGGCCTGGCCCAAACGTCCGCTTCAGAGGGCTGGGAGGCGCAGCCGGAGCCGCGGTGGCTTGTGAGCGTCTATTAGTAGGCATACGGTAGTGATGGCGGCGCTCAGTGAGACTTTCCTGTCACTGGATACTACTACTCCCAGCTCTCCTCAAAGCAGCCGGAGCAACCACCCGGTCTTTAATTTACAAGTAGCAATTTGACTTGCTCTGCTGCATGTCAGGTGGGACCGTGGAAAGTGTGGAGACGCCCCGGGGATTAAGCGATAGCAGCTTAAAAAGAAAAAAAGCCAAACAAATAAACAAAACCCACCCACCCTAACAAACATGAGGCTACTGGAGAGAATGAGGAAAGAATGGTTCATGATTGGAATAGTATTGGCGATCGCCGGAGCAAAGCTGGAGCCGTCCATAGGGGTGAATGGGGGTAAGTGCTGCACCTCTGCATATGCTCCACCGCGATTCCCACTTCAGAACTAATTTGCGAGTCTCGGGAAGGAGGGGAGACCGGAATTGGGGAGTGTCTGCCTCTCTTAGGGGCACTGACCAGTCCAAGATGTCCTTTGGCCCTCTTGCTGATTTTTTTAATTTGCCAGCCCCAGAGAGGATTTATAATTAGGAATGGGGCAAGGGAATGTGAACGCATGTTGCCTTTTCCGCGAACAGTCAATGAGTATCCTTAGTGTCAAGGAGTGAGGCTACCGAGAATGAAACTTACTTGCCTTCACAGTAGCATCCTATCCCAAGGGACGGTAGGTTGCCAGGAGTTCCTTATCTATCTTGGAGTGGACACCATTACCTTGTCTGTTTCCGACACTCCCCTCCCCCATGTTAAAAAAAAAAAAAAGAGTGGGGGAAGAAAAAGGGACACCCATTCCTCTTCCAACTCAGATTTGTTGGCCCACATGTTGGAGGGTGATGATTTGCTGCAGTTGCTGCCGCTCCACAAACTCTCAAACCGACTGACACGTTGCACTTAACTGCTTCCGTGTGCTGCCGGGACTCAATTGCTACCTTTAGCAGTCTCACAGATCCAGGCTGTGTTAGACCCTGTGTAGTGTGTATTTTGGCAAGGAAATGTAGGCGAGCTAAAAATCACACCCAGATCTCTGAATTGTGGGATCCTTGTCATGTGTGGATGGGCATTGGCGGAAACGACTGGAAATACCGTTAGCCTTTCATGCCCCCCGACCCCCTCCTCCCACCCTTAGACGATCATGTCCCACTTTTCATAAACATTAATTGAATGTCTTCAGTTCATTGTCTGTTTGACCTTGTTTAGCAGTTTTCACGCTTATTGACAGTTTTTACACATGCAAGGACAGATGAGAACCGAAGTGAGCACACACAATCTTTATGCTAGGAAGCTGTCAGGAGGATATTTGAAGTTATTTGAACCTTTTTGTTCAAACATGATGGAAGTGAATGAAATGACCTCTCAGGAGAACAGTGGTTCCTTCTACCCTCTACCCTCAATACCTCCATTTAGAGGTAGCTTCAGAGAACATTTAAAAGGAATTTTTTGGACAAAGGTAGTGGGGATTCAAACTTTTTGGTTTATTTTATGTTCTTTTCTTCTATGTTCAACTTAGTACAAAATGTGGAGGGTGGGTAACTGTGAGAGTAAAGCTGTTTGGGGTTACCCTGCTGAAGATACCAGTTTCTCATTTGACATAGTTTCTCTGTGAGCTTTGGGGAAACTTGTGAAGGTTGGTATTTAGGTTCTGTCCAATGAGTTCCCCTGTCCCTGCAGCTAGCCAGGTAGTAAGAATGTTAGAGAGCATCTTTGTGGTGATCTGGAATGTACATTTCACTAGCTTCAGTTGCAGACTTTATAGCTTCTAGGGTTAGATCTCTGATTCGCTCAGTGTTAAGGTGAAATTACAGGTGATGTGTGATATTTAAGTTGAGACCTGCAGAGACTAGGTTTGGTAAAATTCCTTTTCTCTTATATTCCTGGGCTGCTCAGTGGGAAGGAGAGTTGTTGATTGCTGAATCATTTCCCTAAGCCTTCCCCACGGTGGCCTGTGTGAGATGGATTCTGTAATCTTATTTGTTCCCTCAGACTCTGCTTCTTGAAGTTTTGGGAATTATTGTATCTTAGAAATATTGTTTCCCATTTTCACTAGTCCTTAGGCTATTAATCTAGGAGAGTTCGTTTGTTTAATTATAAAAGAGGAGACTGTTAAGACTGAGGGAACTTTATTTTAAGCTAACATGCTTCTTTTACAGCTGAAGATACTGAGACCTCAGGTCAGGTGACTCACCTTAGGTCAGGTTAGCTAGCTTAGGGAAGAGGAAGGACTGGGGACCAGGATTCCCCTTACGTCATACCAGTTGCAACATCGATCCAAATATTCTTGGCAAAAATCACTAAGAATGAATAACCGTTATAAAGAAAGGCTCTCTGTAATAAAGACGGTTTCCATGCCCTGAGTTTTAGGCCAAAAGAAGCTGAGCAGAATCAGGTAATATTAGACAACCGTGTATTCATGTGATTTTTTGAGATCTGTCCAAGCGTAAAAGTTACTGTTTCTAAAAACAAAAGTTAAACAAACAATTGTTTGGGATTTCTTATATAAGCCGTCAGGCTAAGTTCTTGGTACTTCAGTTGACCTTCCCACCTGTAAAACTTCTTTAATAAAAACAAACTTCCTAATAGTACCAAATAACACTTTGACCCCATCAGTTAAAACAGCAAAAATCTAGGAACAAGGAGAGTCACGGTGGCTGAAAGTGGTCTGTCCTCTTTTGCTGTACAGAATGATCTAAAGCATCTCTTTTTGCTTGTCACTTTTAGTCAGAAGTTCCATTTTGGGGTCTTACACTAGAATGCGTGTGCATTTTGAATGCGCTCACATTGACTGAACAATTTTCAGTCGAATAGTTTTCTAGACATTCTTTTCTCTTCAGTAGAAAGTTTTGATTGTTTTCAACTTAAGATGCTCACTTCACCTTTACCTGGATCAATACCTTAATGACTCTATTTTGAAGTGTAAGACTTCTACACTGAAAGGATCACACCTTTGCTCTGCCCTCCCTTTAAAAACAATCTTTATAGCCAGTGGGTGAGTTATGTATGGCAGGAAATTTATAGAGGTGGGAACCCTGAAGTGAGAGAAGTTGAATGACTTTCCATATGGGAAAAAGTGTAACAGGTACTAGCATGGAAAATTTAATGTTTAGTTCCCTGTTCTTTTTACTCAGTTACATTTCATTTTAAAATATATAGAAGGTTGAAAGTAAAGAGCCACAGGAGATGTAAATTGTAGATCCTGAAGTGTAGATACTCTGTTTCATTTCCACCCAGGGGAGCCCTGAGCTGTGCACATCTTAGAGTTTACCAGAGTTCAACACTGTGCCATTCATTCTCCAAGAGAAAGGCTCACTTCTTTGGAAGTACAGATGAAGCATCTCATTTCTACCTGCATCTTAACTGAAATTTTTGCCATTAATAAGACATAAATCCTAACAAGGAAATTACTTCATTTTTGCATTAAGAAAACATAACCAGAAACATGCTACTGTATAAACTTAAGAATATTAGCATGAATACCTTAGATTAGGTTTAGGAGTGAAATTTACTAGGTGATAAGTAGATTTGATGAAACGTAATAGTTCCTTGCATTCCTAAACATTCCAGATCCTCTTCTTTCCCCACACTCCACTCCCACATTAAAAAGCATGGGTTTGAAGTCCCAAAATTGCTTCATTTTTTACGGCCAATTTTTCTTTTGATGTTGCTACTCCATTCCATTTTCACTGATAAACATTTTTTTTTTTTTGCTTTGGTTTAAGGAAGAGTTAAAACTTATATTTCCACTTTGCGCTTTGTAGCCTTCTCAAGATCTGAATCTGGTTATTTTCATGACTTGGAGAATATAATCATTACCTTGGAGAGGGGCCACATACCATTTCATAGTGTAGTTTCAACTCTCACCTCTGTGCAAATATTTACCAGCTTTTTATTTCAGCCTTGCCTGCTTCTAGTTCTATATTCACACCGTGGGCGATCCATTAGCAGCTGTCTCAAAGGGGCCTTAGGTTTCCCCAGATCAGAATTAATTCCTCCTTCCCTTTTAAAAAGGTACATTGTAGGTAGCCCTGGAAGAGCCTCACCAGGTCCTTTCATGGATTAGTTATTTGGATGTGCATCTAATACAAAAAACAATATAAAAATAAACAGTATACCTTGTCTCTAGGATTTAAAACATTCAAAGTAAGGAATCATTCCACTGAATTATGCCAGTTAGTTAATAGCTACCATGTGTATTTATATATATATATGTGCATGGAGTGTAGGAAGAGTTACCTTCTTAAAAAATCCAGTTGTTGGCTAACTAAGGGAGATGCTTTAGCTGCCCCAAAGAAACATGTGGTCTAAGTCAACGCCATGTGCTTGCTATGGAGATGCATCTTTGGACGCATCACCTAGCCCTTGCTTGCAAATATACTGCTAACTATAACCCATCCTATAGAGAAAATCTGGGGCACCACTGTGGATGGCAGCACAGTTGACAAAAATGGGTCTCACAAAAAGCAAGGGGTTGGAGGAAAAGAAAAAGGATATGAGTTTGAAAAAAAACCAAACAGGATATTAAAAATTCCTGGAAGGCATTTACTTCCAAAACAAGCCAGATTCCTTGACTTTCAAATCTGCTCCTGAATTACCTTCCTCAGCTTTCGAGGAAATATTATTTTGAAGTGTGAGCAGCTGAGACAGATTCACTCACAAGTATGGGGGAAAAATGTACTTCTTTTTAAGTTTTTGAACCACTTTCAATGCCCTGAAGTGTCATGCCTCTTTCCCTACCTTCTCCCTTTTGCTGCCTTTTCTCAGATCATAGCAAAATGATTTGAGTAAATGCCAGGTATCTAAAAGAATGTATTGCAGTGTTTTTTTTCTTTTTTCTGGCTTTATTGAGATATAATTAACATATAACATTGAATAAGTTTAAGGTGTACAATGTGATGATTTTAGATATGCAAAATGATTACCACAATCAAGTTAGTTAATACATCCTTCACCTCACATACTTACCATTTTTTTTTGTTGTTGTTATAATGAGAACATTTAAGATCTACTGTATACAAAATGGTATTAACTATAGTCTCCACGATAGAACTCAAGATCCCCAAACTTGATTATCATTTTTTTTAACATCTTTATTGGAGTATAATTGCTTTACAATGGTGTGTTAGTTTCTGCATTATAACAAAGTGAATCAGTTATACATATACATCTGTTCCCATATCTCTTCCCTCTTGCATCTCCCTCCCTCCCACCCTCCCTATCCCACCCCTCTAGGTGGTCACAAACCACCTAGCTGGTCTCCTTGTGCTATGCGGCTGCTTCCCACTAGCTATCTATTTTACATTTGGTAATGTATATATGTCCATGCCACTCTCTCACTTTGTCACAGCTTACCCTTCCCCCTCCCTGTGTCCTCAAGTCCATGCTCTAGTAGGTCTGTGTCTTTATTCCCATCTTACCCCTAGGTTCTTCATGACCTTTTTTTTTTTTTTCTTAGATTCCATATATATGTGTTAGCATACGGTATTTGTTTTTCTCTTTCTGACTTACTTCACTCTTAAGACAGACTCTAGGTCCATCCACCTCACTACAAATAGCTCAATTTCGTTTCTTTTTATGGCTGAGTAATACTCCATTGTATATATATGCCACATCTTCTTTATCCATTCATCTGTTGATGAACACTTAGGTATTGCAGTGTTTGAGAAGCTCTTTGTTTCTTTCATTCACTGATGTGCTACAAATGCCTAAAATGTAGCACTGTGGTTGCTCAATGAATATTTGTTGACTGACTGAGTGGTGATTTTTCCCCAGCTTGGTCTTATTTGCTGAGCAGTATCTATTGGAATGGTGGAGGGTTACAGGCGATGGAGGAACCATGATGTGGTCCTGTTGTTTGGCTTGAGGGAGTGTGTTCATTTCCTAGCGCTGCCACAATAAATTACCACAAACTGGGTGGCTTAAAACAACAGAAATTTTTTTCCCCAGAAATTACTCTGGTGGCTAGAATTCATAAGTCAAAATGTCGGCAGGGCCGACATTTGCTATGGCAGATAAAATTAGAGGACCTAATATGGAAGGATGCGGCCTATTTGCTCTCCCGTGTGAGATCAGCATTTATTTTCATTTTTCTGCTCTGAGGATACTGTGCTGCACTGAACAACCATGGTCTTCGCCTATCTGGAAAATCCTCTCTGGAGTTAGGCTGCATCACAGCAAACACTTAACTCTGTCAGGACACTAGTATATTAGCGGCGACACCGAGATTTAAAGTACCGTTTATTCTCCTCCAATGGATTCTCCTTTCATATCAAGTTATGTACAGGAAATGCCTATCTAACAGTGACTCATTTCTCTCTCTTTAGGACCACTGATGCCAGAAATAACTGTCTCCTACATTGCTGTCGCAACAATATTCTTTAACAGTGGATTATCATTAAATACGGAGGTACTGTCAACTATGGGGCACATGAAAAGCAGAGAGAAAAATTTAATTCGTGCTTACTCTTTTGAAATTTCAGATTCCTTTTGTAAAGCTGTGTGTAGGTACAGTCTGAAGCTTCACTATCACAGAAGAGAACTTGGACTGCAGCAAAGGACTTCCGTTTTGTACCTATATATTATAGATACTGCATAACTGGGCAACATGGAGAATAAGGGTGTGTTTATAGTGGTTATGTTTTCAGTACAACAGCTGAACTGAAACATCTACTTCAGGTCTTCCTCACATTGTGGTGGTCACTATAGTGGCACTGAGGCGCACTGGAGTTATTGATGTTTAGTTAGGTTTCCATAACTTGTGGATCATCTTTTGCTTCCAGGACTTATGCTGCTCAAGTGATGCTTGTTATAATTTTTAACAAATTTTTTTAAAGTATATTCTTTGCTGGTATATCTGTTACATATTAATAAATGTTTTAAGAGAAATGCTGGAATTTTTCATACTAAGCCACAATCTATTATGAAGACACACAGGTAATGTTATTTACTGATCTAGGTGTCACTAAATATGGGATTCTTATAGAATTAAACAAATCCAGGCATTTTTACATCCAAGAGAAGAATGAGTAGAATTTATGATTCTCTTTTGAATTGTAGTAGAAGAAAAAAAGAGGAGAAAATACCTATTTACTTTTGAAGAAATTACATTGAGTTTCTAAAGTTGTCATTCTAAGATGCTTATTCTTATGTAGATAGGGAAATCTTACTATGTCAGGATTTTGGGTTTTTTTAGAAATGGCTGTAAAATTTGTTTCAGCGTTATGTCTTGCCTTTATTTATTTTAAGTTTATTTTCTTTGAAGTGTGCTTTGAATGAAGACCAAATTTAGTTACCTTCATCTTTGACCATCCTAATAGTGACGTGGAAAAAGCATGGTTTTACTAAATTTATGTATTCTGTAGTTGTCAAGTTGGTATAAATCTTATCAATGGGGCATTTTTGATGTAAGTGGGATCCCCGTGTAGTGTCTGAGAAATTTTATCTCAAGAATTTGAAATATTCTCACTAATTACTTGCTCTTTTGAAAACTGACATAGAATGGGATTTCCTAAATGCGTTGAATTCTAGTTTTTGGAAATTATATTGCCATGAAAGGACTATGATTAGTGCTTAAGGGGGTACAGGCTTTTTCTGTCAACACCTGAGTTCTCCTACTGGTTCTCAAATGTGGGACCCAGTGATACAGAAAGATAGTTGCCACTCCTGTGGTGCTGGACTGATCTTCCCTGGAGGTCTTCCTGCTGGCCTTGGCTGATGCTCTTTGTGGAGCAGCTGCCTTACCCAAGTCCTCTACTTGGGACGTTGCTCTAACTACGTCCCCTGGTGGCTGCTTAATGGCTACAGCTGTTCTTTATGCCATGGGAAACCTGGCAGGATTTGATTCTCTCACTCCTTTAGCTTCTTGCTGAACGCTCTTCTGTCAAGCAGCCAACTTTGCGGGATGCAGGAGTTGAAGAAGGAAGAAGGTCTTACCAGCATTTCTCTAAGGACCGAATTCTTCTGTAAGCACCTAGGAAACCTTCAGAATCATCCAGCTAATTTGGATCTCACGATGAAATGCCTTGATCCTGTGCTTTATTGTGGTATCTAAGTAGCCATCAAAGCCACTTCTTCCATATTAAAGGCCCTTTTCAAACTAATACAGCATTAAGTCATTTTCAAGATCCGTTTAACTTAAAATGCCCTAGATTGCATCATTCTGTAATGTTAAACCATCTCTAAGCCCTGTTAATTTCCCGGGCAACCAAACAGTTGTAAGTTAGGAGGTAGTGAACTTCTTGTTATTTGTTTTCTAGTTAACAATCTTAAACTAATTTCCGCTGGGACTACTCTTTTTGTATCCTATTAGGTCCTGGGACAGTGCATTTTTGCACACAGGAGACGGTAGGTTATAATTAACTTGTGTTTATTTGAAAGCATTTACATTGGCCCCACTCAGGTTTGATTTATAGGGAACATTTCATGTAGTATTACTTATACATTGATGTAATGATGTGTATTCTAAAATTTGTTTTGCTCATTTATTAAAGTTATAAAGGACTCTGTGTTAATACTTCATGCTGAAAAGATTTAATGCTAAATCTTTGGTTTTATGACTGTTGATTTCTAGTTTGTGACATACCTGTTGAAATGGTTTCTGAAATTTTGTTGTAGTAAAATGAAATAAGGTCACATTCGAAATATATTTCATAGTTAGCGAACTTCAGACCTCCAGTTTCAGAGGATTTGTTACTTAAAAGACTGTGACAAGACCAATCTCATTTAAACAAGTACCTATTTAGCGCCTGTGGCCACAAGGCACTGCCACCTTGTGCACTTGTACTTGGCTCGGGACAGAAGCAAAGATGAGCAGGAAACTCAGGGCCTGAAAAGGGTCCCCACTAGGCCAGAATATACCGGCTTTCCTTTATTTTCCTAAACAGATCATTTTTTAAAAATCCCATCAGCTTAGAAATAAATACAGCAAATTCTAAACTTGAGGTACTTGCTGCTTGTTTCCAGCCCAGAGCTATGAGGCTGACTCTCAGAAAGCAAATCCAATAAAGGTCAAATAAGGGTTAGGAGGGAAATTGGTATGTAATGAAAATATTTCTAAGTCCCAGTCAGAGCTTCTGATTTTAAGCGATGCTTGATGCTGTCAGTGAGGCCCTGGTATGTGGAGTATCTCCTTAAGTTTATTTTAATGGAATTCGACCTGTATTACATGTGAATAAATAAAATGTCATGTGGAATCAACTCTTCAATTATTCATGATGGTATTTATTTGAGTATGTGGCCCTCAGTTCTACATGGATATGTATGGAATAATACTATTTTGAATTTTATAGTGTTTACTTGCTCTTTCTTTTCCAGTGCAAGCTTATTTTATCTTTAAGGTTGTATGAAGAAGATATAGAAAATATAGAACACTGGGTTTTTGTGACAGTCTTGAAAATCTTTCTTGGAAATACTTCATGTCTGTTATTTCCCTGTTGTTAAGAAGCCCCTGAGGACCCAACATAGTGGCCCCTTGTGATTCATTTTGCGGGGTTCTTTACTGTTCCATTATTTTGATACAATATCAGTTGCTTCTACTGTCATTTTTCAGATCAACTAGTGTTTTCTAACTACATTTTATTTTTTATAACTTTTTTCATGATTACAAAAGTAGTCTTTCCCCATGTAGAAAGATTAGAAGGAATAAAAATAACTATTAACATTTGTGTGTATTTTAGCCCTTTTTTCCCTAAACGTATTTTTTATATAGAGACTACTTTAAAAATAAAATATTTTAAAAATTGTATATATGTATATATGTATACACATACTTGCATAAATATACACATACCTACACACATACAATTTTATTTTTAATATGTGGCAGTGTATAATAGTAATTTTCCATGTAATATATTTCATTTAATTTTTCTTCATATTTGAAAATAAGATAATTTATATTTTACTTACTTTTATGAGCATAAATCAAAAGGTACAAAAGTATATATGATGAGAAGTCTTCTTTTTACCCCTCTACTAAATATTCAGTTCTCGTCTCTGGAGGCAACCAATGTTAACAGTTTCTGTGTATCTTTCTGGAAATATTCTATGCAAAACATACATATGTGTATCACCTGCTGCCCCTGTCAAACTGTGGTGTTTTATACCGTTTGCCACCTTACCTTATTTTACTCAAAACACGTATCTTGGAGGTTGTTTCATATCAACACATAAAAAACTCCCTGTTTCTTTTTGGATGCTGAAAAATATTCCATTTTTGAACGTGTCTTGATATATTTTCCTCATCTTCTCTTGAATGGCATTTAGGTAACTTATGGGGTTTTGCTATTATAAACATTCTGCAAAGGATAACCGCAAAATATGTCATTTCCTACATGTGGGAATATGTATGAAGGATTAATTCCTCGAAGTAGGATTGCTGGGTAAGATGATATGTGAAGTTTGAGTTGTGAGAGATAGTCCAAGTACCTAGAAAGGAGGCAGGTTCTGGGTAAGTGTTTGCTGCCTGAAGGAATGAGTTGCTAGGTTGGTCTACGTAGGCTGTGCCAATGAGACACCTGTTGGTTAAGTAGGGAGAGACCCTGAACTTCCACATCCTTGTCTACACAGTTTTAACATAGTTTCTAATAGCTCTTAACACTCTGTTGCTACCTTAAGTTATTTAGTTATTTCCTCACTTTTGGACATGTAAGTTGTTTCCAGATTTTACTGTAATAGATAATGCTGTGACTATCAACCGATTCTATATATAAATGCTTGTAACCACTTTTTATATCCTTAGGAGAAATGCCTAGACATAAAATTTCGTGGTCCAAGAGTATGAATCCTATTATAGTCCTTGAGATATTCTCCCAAATTACTTCTCAGAAAAGTTACAGCATTTTATATTCCTATGAGAAGTGTATGCAAATGCCTTTGTTACTGCCTTCTGGCTAATCATTTTATTTTCATTTTTTGAAAATAAAAAACCCACTGATATTTATTTGGTATTTAAGAATGCCTCTGAGTGTATTTGAGTGAGATTTGGTTTCAAGACTGCTGAGAATTCTTGGAACTGCTGGTGCTCAAGTTTTCTCTGGGGTGCAATTTCTGGTTCATTGTAAAGATGGCTCCTTTTATGTTAGCTCTGATCCATGGACCCAGTGTGGCTTCCAGTCTGCACAGTGTTTCCCAGTTGTCCTGCATTAGACCCAGATTTCCAGAAGTTCCATAGATGCCATTAGGGACGTATTGTGATTAAACTGGAACTGCTGTGTAACATGAAGGGAGATTAATGGTGGGAACTGATGAGACAGATTGCAGAAAGTGGTGACCAGTGAATGAGTCTGCATTAACCTACTGTTTATTACACCATGAACTTTGGCTAATGTCTCTGACGCTAGTTCATGACTTACTTGAACTAAGGGAGGTGGGGGACATGACAGTGCTATGTTTATAAACCAGTGAATCTTTGGCAACTTTGAATGTGTTTAATGACTGCCTGCATGTCTTATATTCTACTACTTTCTGAATTTGTTTTATTTTTGCTGAATAACCACATAACTCAAAGAAATTCAAATATAAACGCTTGTTGGTTTGTACATTTTGAAATCCCAAAGTTTACCGAATATCCTTTTTTAGCTGTGAGACTTATAATATGTGCCTGGTGTGTCATGATTCATGCAAATCTTTTCTCTCCTGGGGCAGCGGTGTGACATGGTGGGAGAAGCAGGAGTGAGTGGGTTTGATAGAATTCCAGAAATGGGTTTGATTCTGAGCTTCACTCTCAATCTCAACTTCCCCATCAGTACAATAGGGATAATAATATCTTCCTAACTGGGTTGTTGTCAGGATTAAATGAGATAACATACATAAAGTGGCAAGCTCAGAGCATGGCACAGAGCTGCTATTCAGTAAATGTAAATAAAGAAATCTAGTGAGTAGATTTTGGGGGAAAAAGCCCTTTTGAGTTGTAGAATATTGTTGGGGAAAACATTTTTAAAAATTATGATTTGTGTGTAGATTTAGTAACATCTTGCCAAATTGAGGCCTTGCTAGGTCTGGTGTAATGAATAGAGGTTAATTATCAAATTTAATTAAAATTCTAGGTCCTGCCAAAATTTTTAAACAAGATTTTGTTTTAGATAGTTAAACATACATGTTTGTTTGCAGTGTCAACAATTCTGAAATCTATACTAGTGTAAAGGTAGTTAGCTTAGTCCTGTTCCAGAATTTTACAAATCTGAATTGTTGGGGTATACTGTATTTGAAAGAAATTAGAATGCTTCAGAAATTTTATAGAAAAATACTTTATAATTATCATGAACAACTTTTTTTTTTTAACAACTTTTTTTTTCTTAAAGTCTGTCTCTTATACATATGCTTATAGGTAAAAATTTTAGCTCTGAAATGACTCCACATTGATGGATATTAACTAGGCTTATTGTGGTGATCATTTTGCAGTATACACAATGAATCTTCATGTTGTATACCTAAAATTAATATAATGTTATATGTCAATTATATCTCAGTTAAAAAAAAACCTAATTCATGTGATGTTGTTTTGGTAGCAGTCTGTCTTCAGGAATAGTTTTCTTACCTTTGTTATTTTGTGTCCTTCATTTTCACAGGAGCTGACAAGTGCTTTGGTGCATATAAAACTACATCTTTTTATTCAGATCTTTACACTTGCATTCTTCCCAGCAGCAATATGGCTTCTTCTTCAGATTTTGTCAATCACACCCATCAATGAATGGCTTTTAAAAGGGTATGTTTAAATATTTTGAAGGGTCCACTTTTAATGGGGTATCTTTAGTAACATTATTATTTCTGTGGCACTATACACAAAAGGGCTTATGTGTCATATAAGGAAATAAAAACACTTTTAACATTATTATTATTCTTTAAAGTGATAGTGTTTCACCAAGGAACTTCATTAAAGAATTTTATAACAAGAATCTTAAAATATACACTCCTGCTAAATGATAAGCTCCTAGGAGAGACAATTTTCTGTTGGGAGAAAAATGGAAGGCACTACAGGATGTAAGGTCTGTGTGCATGTGTGTAATATAGGCTGTCAATTGGGTGCTTTAACTTTTGTGTTCTATATCTTACCAAATGTATACAGATACTGGCTGACTATAATATGTGTTTTTAAAATGCATAGGAAAGAAAAATATATAGAGGGGACAAACATTTACTGTTTCCCTTGTTCTGTTTTATGATTGATAGGATAATTGAATTAGCAATAGATTTTTTTTCATGTTATTTTTTAATTTATTTTTTTAACATCTTTATTGGAGTATACTTGCTTTACAATGGTGTGTTAGTTTCTGCTGTAAAGCAAAGTGAATCAGCTATACGTATACGTATATCCTCATATCTTCTCCCTCTTGTGTCTCCCTCCCACCCTCCCTATCCCACCTCTCTAGGTGGTCACAAAACACCGAGCTAATCTCCCTGTGCTATGTGGCTGCTCCCCACTAGCTAGCTATTTTACATTTGATAGTGTATATATGTCCATGCCACTCTCTCACTTCGTCCCAGCTTACCCTTCCCCCTCCTCGTGTCCTCAAGTCCATTCTCTACATCTGCATCTTTATTCCTGTCCTGCCCCTAGGTTCTTCAGAACCATTTTTTTTTTTTTTTCGGTACACGGGCCTCTCACTGTTGTGGCCTCTCCCATTGCGGAGCACAGGCTCCGGACTCGCAGGCTCAGCGGCCATGGCTCACGGGCCCAGCCGCTCTGCAGCATGTGGGATCTTCCCAGACCGGGGCACGAACCTGTGTCCCCTGCATGGGCAGGCGGACTCTCAACCACTGCGCCACCAGGGAAGCCCCAGAACCATTTGCTTTTTTTCGATTCCATATGTATGTGTTAGCATACGGTATTTGTTTTTCTCTTTCTGACTTACTTCACTCTGTATGACAGTTTCTAGGTCCATCCATCTCACTACAAATAACTCAATTTTGTTTCTTTTTATGGCTGAGTAGTATTCCATTGTATATATGTGCCACATCTTCTTTATCCATTCATCTGTCTATGGATACTTAGGTTGTTTCCATGTCCTGACTGTTGTAACTAGAACAATAGATTTTTATTAGAATCTTTTCTCCCATTAAAAATGTTGCCATGTTTGTTAAAAGGATTTAATGATTTTTAAAAATTATTTGAAGTGGTTTAAAACTAACCACATTTTAGCATCATGGTATAACGACTATAACACTGAACTTAAAGCCTAAAGATTGCACTCTGACCTTGTCCCTAAGTTGCTATGTGACTTTTAGGAAACTCATTGAATAGTCTTGAACCTCAATTTCCCTGTGTATAAAGTGAGGATAATCATACTTTTATTGCCTGCTTAGTAATGCTGTGGGGATATTAATTGAGATCACTTATTCATTAATTTATTCAAGTCATTTATTCAGCTCCTTCTATATGCCAGGAATTATCATAGGTATTGGAGAAACAACAGTGAACAAAATGGGCAAGTTAGTTTTGCACGTCAAGGACACTCTAGGTGTGATTGTCAATAAATAAGTAAATAGATGATCAAGGTAGAGATAAGTGATCTGAAGTAAAACTGTGTGATATGAATGGTTGAGAGGACAGGCTGGTGATTAATTTAGGCTGCAGAGTTCTGGGGGCAGAATGTTCTAGGTAAAGGAAACAAAATATGTAAGGACTGGAACAAGCCTGGTGTATTCTAGGGTCAGGAAAGTGACAATGATGGCCAAAGCCTGATGATATAGAGGACAAATAATATGACTTGGGGTTGGAAAGATGGGTAGGATCCTGGTCATGCAGAGCCTTGTAGGCTTGTAAAGCATTCAGTTTTTATTTCGAGCGCTGCAGGAAGCTACAGGAGGGATTTAAATGAGAGAGTAATATGGTTCTGATTTATGTTTGCAAATGATTCTTCTAGTTCCTGTATGAAGCATAGATAGTAGAAGAGCCTGAGAGAAAGCTAGGAGACCAGCTTGGAGGCTAGTGTGATGAGGGAGCAGCTCAGAAGAAAGAAATGGATGTATGGAGGATATATTTTAAAATTAGAGCTCTCAGTATCCATGGGTGGATAGGTTGTGGAGAGAGGACAGGGAGGAGTCTGGATTTGGGGTATGAGCCACTGGCTGATTGGCAGCATCGTTTTCTTAGCTGGGGGAGAAATAGGTTGGGACGAGAGCAGGAAATCAAGAGTGCTGTTTTGGTCAGATCGAGTTTGAGAGAATGAATATAAAATTTCACCAGAAAGCATAAAATGCTACATAAATGTGATGACTTCATTTTAGAGCAACAAGATATGATGCATATAAAGAACCAGTATTTACCAAGCATCTACCCTGTAGAGAGCACTCAAGAAATTGGGAGATATTAACTCATTTTCATTGTATTCAGGGAACTTCCAATTTAGTTGGATATGTAGGATATATATACATATATATAAAACGGTAACCAGTAAAATGGGGCAGCATATGATTTGCTAGATAAGTGGTGTAATCAGTTAAAGGGGAGGAGGTTCAGCAGGGCTTGTGTACTCCTAAAGAAGAGAATTCAAACATGAGGCATTAGTGGGAGACAAAGATAAAAAGTTTCCTTAAGGCCAAGTTGCAAGACTGGAACTGCTGGGCTGAGGAGTTTGAGTTTGAATCTGTAGATGATGCAGAGTTCTTAAATGTGCTAAACAAGAGAACAACATGCTAGAAAATGGTCATTAAAGAAGATTATCTGATAGTATTGTCCTGGGTATATAAACAGAGCAGAGTAGAGTTTGTAATCACAGTATGCTAAATAAAAAGAAGCATACAATTCTCAGCTCAGGATAGAGAAAGCTCTTCCTCACTCACTTTTTCTCCCTTCCCCTCCCAATTTGAGAGTACACACTTAGTATGTTAACTGGAGGGAATTGCCGACTTCTACATCAAGGTCCTGTTTAAATCACTGAGATAAATGTATTCTGAGCACACACTCCTTACCTTGCTGTGTTAAAGGGAAAGAGTGAAGGTAGAGAGAGCACTGAGTAGGCATTTAGAAATGTCTAGACTTGGGCGAAAAGCATCTGAAGGGGGATGATGACAATAGTCATGGAAAAGAATGGAAAGTTGGTTGTGGCGATTGTTTGGTTTGTTAAGAGTGAGTGGAGCTCCACTTAACTCCAAAGTTTCAGACTGGATCATTAGGAAAAAAAACTGTCCCATTGGAAGAAATAGGTTAATTGAGAGGCAAAATTGACTTCTTAGAAAATACATAAATTCAACATTAGACATGTTTTGTGTATGGTGGCAGTCATAGGCAGCTACGGGTTTGGGAATGGAGGTTAGGGTTAGCAATAGAAATTTGTAAGTATTCATATAGATTCAGTTTTGCAAATAAGATTGAGAAGAAGACAGGAAAAAACTTGAATGGGCTGGTTTAAAAGACAGGAGATAAATTAGAATGATACTGTACTATGGCAACCAAGAGAATAGAGTGCTTTGAGAAGCAAGGAGGTAAGGAGAATGAATATAGGGAAAAAGATGTTGGATTTGGTGATTGGGAGATTGCTGGTTACTTATAAGGTTACTGCCTTTTTTTTTTTTTTTTTTTTGCGGTACACGGGCCTCTCACTGTTGTGGCCTCTCCCGTTGCGGAGCACAGGCTCTGGACGCGCAGGCTCAGCGGCCATGGCTCACGGGCCTAGCCACTCCGCGGCATGTGGGATTTTCCCGGACTGGGGCACAAACCCGTGTCCCCTGCATTGGCAGGCGCACTCTCAACCACTGCACCACCAGGGAAGCCCAAGGTTACTGCTTTTACTAGAAGGGGCATAAGTCAGATTCCAGGGGAGTGAAGAGAGAATGAGCTTTGGGGTCTTGGAGGTAGAGCACAACAGTGAACCACAGTGGAAAAAGTATTATTACATCCTGAGGAGGCAACAATACTAATTTTGAGGTTAGTTATCTACATTTGTGTGTTGAATATTCTGCCTCCTTGAAGGCAGGAATGATGTCTTATACTTTTTTTTTATACCCTTGTGTAGTGTCCTACCTGTAGAAAGTATATGTATTCAGTATATATCTTAGAGATTTTTTTTTTTAAGATATGGAGAACTCTCCTTCTTTGTACATAGAGGGGAAGAGGCCAGATGAGAGGGAAAGATTGAAAAAGTTAGGTTGAAAATACCTAAGAGGACCTGTTCCTTGTATTGGTGGTAGAGAAACCAGAAGGCAGAGAGCCTGGAGGGGTAAGCCTTGGTAAGCCTTCGGCCCTGGATTACAGAATAAAAGTTTAAGCAAAGCTAGGTGATTTTGTGAGTTTGGTCATATATTTAACTCCTGTCTTAACTTCAGTTTTCGTAAAAATGAGAATAATAATAGTATTTATCTTAAATACTTGTGAGGAATAAATGAGTAAAGTGTCTAGAACAGTATCTACTACAGATGGTAAAATCTCAGTAATATTAGTGATGTTGATGGTAATGATTACAAGGAAGGCTCAGAGATTGGGAATTCATAATCAGACAGACTACTTCAGCATCACTTGGGAAAACAGACCTTAAAAGAAGACCATGTTAAAGTGAATTGAACTGGAAGTTCCCTATAAGTTTTTCTTCTTAAGTTTTCAGTCAAAAATTAATGAAAACTTTTTATTTTTATTTTTTCTTACTTCAGAGCCAATATAAATTCATTGCATAAAGATTAGACAATATATTATTACAAAAGTGAATAAAAATGACCTGTGATCCTACATTCAAAATATTAGTCAGATACTCTGTGTCCTTGATTCCTTGTATAAACTTTCCACTTTAGTTGGGCTTTGTCCCCAGAATATATATTCTGTATGAATGCTGAGGAATGTTTTTTATCTTTAATACTTGGATTTACTACTCATAATTTCATTTGCTTGTCATGCAATGTGTTTTCTATTCTACACTAAGAGAATAGAATTCTTGTCACGATCTTGGGAGCAGACACATAGTTTAATAAAAACCAAATTTAGAATAGACACTAGAATTTACTATAGGGTCTGAATCTAAGAAGTACATGATTGTGTCATGCCTATTTTTATAATGATATTACAACAGCATGAAAATGTCTTTTATGAGATGAAAGTTTGAGAATTGCTGTTTTGTGGAAAAGAATCTGCAAGACGCTTTAAAGTTTTATTTTTGCCAAAAACCTTCCTATAAAAAATGTAAGGAAAAGATACCTGAAAATAACTGACTATATACACTTACCAAATGATTAACCATTTTGGTTATCTTTCAATGACTACACTTACCATAACCTGACTGTTTTTTGAATTGTATAAGAGCTTAAATAATTTAAAAAATAAAATCACCCAAGTCTGTGGAATGGAGTGAGAGCTTCTATTAAGCCACGTTGCCTCATATAGAATTGTCTAAACTCAAAAGGGCATGTGCATCAGTAAACATTCCCCTATTTTCATTTACTCAGCTCTGCTATTTTAGAATGAATGCAGTGAAAACTATTTATAATTGAAAACAAAAGCCTACTTATAGTTGCTTATTTTTTTTCTTTTTCAGGTTGCAGACAGTAGGTTGCATGCCTCCGCCTGTGTCTTCTGCAGTGATTTTAACCAAGGCAGTTGGTGGAAATGAGGTAAGTCACAGGGCTAACTTTGTTTAAACATAAGTGGGTGCTATGCTCTTATTTTATATTTTATTTATTTTATTCTATTCTATTCTATTCTATTCTATTCTATTCTATATTTTATGACAGAGTCATGTCACAGAAAACACATAACCATAGCAGCTTATGAAAGAAGTGGGTGAATTCATGTTTCGGATGATGCTAAAATTGACAATAATGAGTGGAATTTAGGATTTCAAAGAGAAGAGCAAGGGAGGTGAATGAAATAGAGATGGTGATTTTTCTACCTCAGTGGGAAATGAGGAGACAGAAGACAGTGAATCCAAGGCAAGGGACTTTTACATCCGAGACTCATCAACTGAGGACACCTGCCACGGCCATTCCTTAGTTCTTAAAAGAATTGTAGCAAACTAAATTCATGGAAAAATGGTCAATATAAGTTTAATGGCAAATGAAAATGATATAAAAAAGGAGAAATTAGGCCAGGTTTCTAAGATGAGTTCAAAGAAATTATTCAACTACTAGGAAACTGTGGCCAAAGAAGAGTGCTTGTATATTGGGATGGCAGTTGTCCATTTCGGGAGCTACTTATAGGTGGTTTTTCTTGGCCGAAAGACCCTACGACTTTATACTGAGGGACTCTGCTTTGTAGTAGCTTATTCCTCCTTTTCCACTAATATTTTATCATTCAGAAAACAATACTATAGAATGAGGGAGGATATAAATGTTCCCACTGCAATTTGTTCTTAGGATTTTGCTTTCTTTGCATCTGTTTTCATCTTTATTCACTTTATTCAGTACCTGCTATATTCCTTTTAAAAAAAAGTTTATTGAAGTATCATCGACATACAATAAACCGAACAAATTTAAACAATTTAACATTTTGACATATGTATACATTGGGAAACCATCAACACAACTGAGATAATGAACGTGTTCATCACCCTCAAAAGTTTCCTTGTACCGCTGTGTAATCCCTCCCTCCTGTCGTCTTCCCCAGGCAACCTCTGATCTGTTTTCTGTTACTATAGATGTTTGCATTTTCTAGTTTTATATACAGTAAGTCCCCTACATACGAACCTTCAAGTTGCGAACTTTCAAAGATGCGAACGTGCGTTCCATTGATGTCAGGCGTTAGTGAAATTGCCGCTTGCCCTCCGTCTCCTATTGCTGAAGATCCTTCAGCTCTATCCTCTCCCACCTCCTCTTCCTCCTCCAGTCAGTAACTCTTCTTGCCTGTTTACTCGATGTCAATCCCTGTATGCCAGCTGTTGTACTGTACTATTGTACTTTTCAAGGTACTGTAGTGTAAGATTAAAAATGTTTTCTTTATTTTTTGTGTTTGTTTTTTATGTACTATTTGTGTGAAAAGTATCATAAACCTATTACAGTACAGTACTATATAGCTGATTGTGTTAGTTGGGGACCTAGGCTAACTTTGTTGGACTCACGAACAAATGGACTTACAAATGTGCTCTTGGAATGGAACTCGTTTGTATGTAGGGGACTTACTGTAATGGAATCATACAGTGTGCACTCCTTTTTTTTCCTTTTCTTCTCTTACTCAGCATAATTATTTTGAGATTCATCTATATTGTGTGTATTAGTAATTCAGTCCTTTTTATTGCTGAATAGTAGTATTTTGTATGGATATGCCACAATTTGATTATCCATTCACTTGGTGATGGACATTTGGTCAGTTTCCACTTTTGGGCTATGAACATTTGTGTACAAATCTTTAAGTGGACATATACTTTCTTTCTTTTGAGAATACTTAGGAATGGAATGGCTGGATCATCTAATAGGTGTATGTTTTAGCACCTTTCAGCCAAGGGAAGAATCACCAATAAATATAAGTCATCTATAAACAGCTTCTGGAGTAGATCATGTCTGTCAATATATAAACACTCTTCTTTTACCACCAGTGTATGTTTAACTTTTTAGAAATTGCCAAAATATTTTCCAAAGTGGTTGTATCATTTTCCATTTTAAATAGCAATATATGAGAATTGCTGTGTTCTACATCTCATCAATACTTGGTATTGTCATTATTTTTAATTTTAGACATTCTAATATGTATGTAGTTGTATCTCATTGTGGTTTTAATTTAATTTGCATTTTCCAGTGACTAATGGTGGTGAGCATTCTTATCTTTCCATGTGTTTATTTGCTATCCATGCCTTTCTTGGGGAAATGTCTATTAAAATTTTGTTTTTTAAAAAATTGGGTGTTTTGTTTTCTTATTGATGAGCTTGGAGAGTTTTATATATTCTGGATACAAGCCCTTCATTTTATCTATGTGCTTTTAAAGTGTTTTCTCCGAGTTTGTGTTTGTCTTTTCATTTTCTTATCACTGTCTTTTGAAGAGCAGAATGGTAGTGGAAAAAGTAAAGGGTGGTTGGATTCTGTATGTATTTTGAAGGCGCAGGGTATGCTGATGAATTGGATGTGGGGTATGAGAGAAAGAAAGGGGTCAAGAATGACTTCAGGGTTTTTGACTGAGCAGCTAAAAGGATGGAGTTTGCTGAGATGGAAAAGACTACTATGTGAGAGCTGCTTTTGGGGGGTATTTAGTCTGGGTAGGCAAGGCTATACTGTGATAACTAAGAACTCCAAAATCTCAATGGCTTGTTAAGCATATAAGTTTATTTCTTGCTAATGGTACCTGTTCCATGTTGGTCAGTGGGAAGGTCTTTGCCATCACTAAGGAAGCCTGGTTGGTGGAGGCTCCATGTCTTGAAGTACACCATCTGGATGGAACACAAAACATTTTCAGTTGCCACAGCATGGAAAGAGAGAGATTGGAGAATCACAATGGGCTTATCATGTCCAGACTGGAAATGATATATGGCACTTCTGCTCACATTACATTGGCCAGAACAAGTCATGTGGCCTTATCATGGGTTGTCATTCCTGTGCCCTGAAGGGGAGGGGAGCTGGACGTTGATGAACACTTGTAATGTCAGCCATATGGTAAAGATCAAGAGCTTATTTTTTTGATGTGTCAAGATGCCTATTACATATCCAAACGAAAATGTCAGTGAGCAATTAGAGATACAGGGGTTGAGAGTTGAGGGAGTGGCCTAAACCTGGAGCCATAAATTAGGGAGTCATCAGTGAATAAACTGTATTTAAAGCCAAGATTGAGGATGAGATTCCTTAGGGAGAGAGCATAGATAGAAAAGAGCAGAGGTTCAAGGACTGAGTCTGGGAACCCTCCAACATTAAGAGGTCAGGACAATGAGAAATAACCAGCAAAGGCAACAGAGAGTATAGTTAGTGAGACTGAAGAAAAAACAAGAGAGCATGGTATCCTGGAAGCCAGGTGAAGAAGGGGTTTGAAGGAGGAGGGTATGATGAGTGGTACCAAATTCTGCTGATGTGAGTTGTGTAAGATGAATTCCGAGAATTGACCATTGAATTAAGGTACGTGGAGGTTACTGGTAACCTTGACCAGGGTGGTTTTGGTGGAGCGTAGGGGCGAAAGCTTGTAGAGTGGGTTCAAGGAAAACAGGAAGAGAAGAATTAGAGACAGGAGGTCTAGACCATTGTTATGAGGTCCTTTGTGATAAAAGGGAATAGAGAAATGGGACTATGTTTCGAGAGGGATGCGGGGTCAAGATTTTTTTTTTTTTAATGCAGAAAAGACAGTGTATTTTTATCATGATGAAAATCATAGAGAGCAAGCTGTGGATTTAAGAGAGAGTGCTGGAGTAGTTTATTTGATCAAGTGGGAGACAATGGTATGGTATTGGGTTGGATGAACTTCAGCAGGAGCTTGGACCATTTGTTCATAATAACAGGAGGGAAGGCAGAGTTCTTGGCTATAGATCCATGTAGATGGGTAGAAGGGGTACACTTGGGAGTTTTTTTCTGGTGACTTTCATTTTTTGTCAGCAGCAGAGAGTGATGATGGGGGTAAGTGCTATTAATGTTCGAGATGAGAGGAGAAAATGCGGAATTGCCGTGTAGATGGGGAGAGTGAGTCATCTGGAGAAGATGGTAGCATTGCCAGGCAGCACCAAGGACCCAGCTGAAATCAAGCCATGTATTTAAAGTGAAGCCAGGCATCATGGATGTGTGTTTTCTCTAAGCCACATTTAACTTCTCGGTTTAGGAATGGAATTGGCAGATAGTTGGATTTAACCAGCATTTCAGTATGCCAAGTAATTCTTACAGTTGCCACATAATTAGTGAGGTAGAGAAGTTATTGGAGTCTTGGATTAGCACCTGCTCTGATTATCTTTCTATTGCCTTGAAAGAATTTGAGGAAAGGGTCTCCTGTGGTATATCTGAGACTAATGGTAATTGGTTTAAAGGTGTCATTTATCTCTTTCTTTCTAATGTGATTCCCTTAAAAAAACTTTTCTTTCTCAAATGACTTTTGGCAGAAGTTCAAAGTTCACTCATTTTCTTGACATTAACATATAACATTTGAAATTGTATCTACATGTTCATTCCCCAGTAGATATTTAAATTATTTACATTAGTGTTGCATGTTAATAATGCTGAATTTATGAACATCTCCTTTGTTTTCTAGCATCATTGGTCTAGTTCTTTAAATGTTTATATTTTGCAGCTTCATGATTGTCATTTTTTTAAAAATTTGATCTATTTATTTTTATTTTTGGCTGCATTGGGTCTTCGTTGCTGCGCACGGGCTTTCTTTAGTTGCGGTGAGTGGGGGCTACTCTTTGTTGTGGTGCGCAGGCTTGTCATTGTGGTGGCTTCTCTTGTTGCGGAGCACAGGCTCTAGGCACGTGGGCTCAGTAGTTGTGGCTCACAGGCTCTGGAGCGCAGGCTCAGTAGTTGTGGCACATGGGCTTAGTTGCTCCGCAGCATGTGGGATCTTCCCGCACTAGGGCTTGAACCCATGTCCCCTGCATTGGCAGGTGGATTCTTAACCACTGTGCCACCAGGGAAGCCCTGTCAAGCATTTTTGAAGTCCTGGGGAATAAGACACAATTTTTCATAAATATTGAACATTGAGCTTCAGAAACGAAGCTTTCAAAGTCCATTTTGGTCATGTCTTCCGATGTGCAGTGAATAGACTATTTTATATTTATGTCAGATTATGGAAGAAAATGATCGGTAGGTAAAAATATTAGATAATTTTAAGTTTCATGGTTTTCTAAAATACTGTTATAAGGTAACCGAATATAGGCTTTTGTTGAAATAAAAATAAGGGAAGATGAATCTTTTGTATCATATATTGGAAAAATCTAAGGATAGAAAATGAATTTTTTGGTGCATGTAAATGAAAAGATCCAAAAGCGGAGTGCAGCGTCAGGTGCCATTAGGTGAAGGTTTTGATTCTACTTCACCGTGGTTGTCTGCTTTGTCTCACACACAGCGGCTATGTACCCACATGGATTTTAGCATGGGGGGAAAATTACTGGGGCACATTTCCATGTTACACTGTTCTTTCCAGCTGACCATTCTTTGCAGTGTTTATACATGTAAGAAAACTTTTTTTCTTTCCAGATTTTGTGTTATTAAACTTATGGACCTTGAGTTTATGCTCTCAAATACTTATATATACATTTTTTAATACCTGTACACATGTTTAGCATATGCTTTCATGTGTTAAAATGTGCGACTGTGTAGCATATTTGTATTTAATGATTTTGGGGACATATGTAGAAACAATAGTGTCATTTGAAATGATTCTCTTCATTTTGTTTTGTAAAGTTGTCGTATAACTTAGAAGGAATTTTTTTTTTCTGTTACTGATATACCTCTCATTGTAAATGCTTTTTTCCGTAAAACTGTTGGTTACTGAAAGGTTTTTGTCATGGATTGAAAGTTATTGCATCCCTTAAACTCACATCTTGTACTTTGGTGAGAATAGCCTTTTTACTTTTTGTTAGAGTTAAAAGACAATTTCTGTTTTTATAACTTAGATTGTTTTTGTTTCAGTGAGCCAATTAAAATTTATAATCATTTTTAGTAGCAGAGGGAACTCAATGTATGTGCATAACAATGCATGTACACTGGAATGCCAGCATATCCTTTAGGTATTAAAGTGAGAATGTTTAAGGGTATAGCTGACTGGCAGTCTTATTTCGTGGCTTTTAAATTTTAAACTACTTTCAATTAAGTATTGGAAACTTGGTTAGGTTCTTTTTTGTGATTGTTATTTATTCATTCCAGTGATTTAAATGCAATTTTTCAAACCTGCAGGATTGTAGTGTGTGATGTTGACATGGTCTGATTGGTGGCGATAATGGTAGTGTGTGTGTGTGTGTGTGTGTGTGTGTGTGTATGTGTCTGTCTGTCTGTCCTAATTACATTGCTTAGTATAAAAAAGAAGATAGGTCAAAATGTTTTTTATTCTAACATGGGAGACATAGTATAAACACATATTTTTTTGTTTAAAACTGTATACAGGTCTGTTCCAAATGTAAAGTTAGGTGGTAAAAGACATGATTTTTTTCCCCAAAAGCCTTATGTAGGTTTTAAACTTTATGAGATTTGCTAAGAAAATCATTGTACTTAAATTCAAGTAACTTCTGCCTTATAGTAACTACCACAGGGATTTCTTTTATAAAAGGCGTTTCTTTAAAAAAAAAAACTGGAAAATTATTTCCCTTAGTTTGGAGAGAAGGTATCATGTGGTTTTTGTGTTGTTGTTATAGAGGTATTTTTATTTCGTTTGACACTTATACTGTTGTTTAATGAAAAAGCAAGAGAGGTAGGGTTTGGGAAAAGATGCACTATCTCCTTTTACCTCTATTTCTTTTTTTGCAAACTGAGATATGGAAGGATTCAGCTAAAAGCCCTTCCTCAAAATATGAAGTAAATATGAGGTCTTAATTTCCAAGTAAAGTTGCGAAGCTGAATAACTTCGTAAAATTTTGTGAGTCTGGGCAATAAACCAAGTAGGAGGGAAATGTAATTAAGGATTTCTATCTTAAAATACCTGAAGGAAAAAAGAAAAGGAAAGCAAAAGCATTAAGACTTATAATAGAGGAAAATCAGAGCAAGTTAGGAAGGAATTTCCAGGCATATCTGAGAGTAATATTTTATGCTAAATACTATGTTCTCTGTGTTTAAGTCTGAGCCTGATAATTTGAACCAGGAAAGTAAAACACCTTCACCACTAATAGCAGTGTACTGATAACAGGCATGTTATTTATGTTGGTCTGTTTATTTATTTATTTTTTGTTTTTTTTCTCAAAGTGAATTCTATAGATCGCCCACATCTGCATTACCTGGGGTGATTAGAAAAAAAAAAAAAATCCCTTATCTCCACTTTAGACCTATTGAATTAGAATGTGTAGTGGATGGGCCTCAGGATTCTCCCTCTTTTTTAAAATCATGAAATATCATATCTACAAAAACCACACATATATCCATTTTAAAGCATAATAATAAATACCACTGTGCCCACCATCCAGCTTTAGAAATAGAATGTGCTAGTCAACAGTAGTTTAGCACCCACTTTACGTAAACAGTGCCTTTTACCATAAGGAATAAAAAAGGAGAGTAAGATCTGGGGCCTGCCTTCAAGAAGCCTACATTCAGTGTCATGTTACACTATTCAAAACCTCTATTTCATATTAAAAACCTCACAAAAGTAGGCAAAACAGAGTAGAATGGCTTTACATTGGCCCATGTCATTAAAATCATTGTTTTTCTTTCTTAGTGTAGGAAAAAACCAAAATGTACCCCAAGTGAGTTCAGTCTCATTCAGCTGTGTAGGGTAGCCAGAAGTTCCATTTGGGGATGTAGACTGTGGTTGCTTCCTGTAGGCATTAAGCTGTCCTCTTGCTTAGTCTAGAGTTAAGATGGTGTGTTGCTTTTAGTGTAAATAGATTTAGCTGACGTTTTTATTGTGTTTTAGTTAACAGTCTGAAGGATTTTAGAGCCCTTTGGTAGTCATGCAGAATTCCAAGTACATTTTAAGGAAAAGTTTTGATTTCAGGTATGGTAGAAAGGTGACAAGTTGAAAATGTGTGTGTGTGCATGTGCGCTTAATTTCATCGATGGAGTTATTGCCCAAATCTCTTCAAAGAAAACTTAAGAATGTCTCCCGAGCAAAGAAAATTATTACATGTGGTGAACTCTTTAAGTCATTGACGAAGGTCATGGCAGTCTGAGTGTATTTAAAAAAGGTGTTCTATCTGCTTGGAAAGCAAATGAAGCACTCATTACGAACTTTAAAATTATAGCTATGAGAAGATTTTTGCTAGAGGTGAAAGATCAAGATCATCACAGTACAAATGAAGACGGAAAGTTCAATTTCTGGCTGATCAGCAAGGCATGAACCATTTCAGGGTTATTTTGCATTATCAGTGGGGAGTTGATCTTGCTAATCCAATGCATGAAGATAAGATTCACTGAAACATTTATAAAGGCATTTAGAGTAGATCTGATCAGCAGAGAGAGGACTTGAAGTGAGAAGGAAATCTGATCTGTCAGTCACTGTCTCAGCTTCAGCCATCACTGGACTTCTGTGTGCCTTGCATTTCTCTCCTGTTAAATGGGCTTGGTCACTGCTTTTGCTTGCAGTGGGAGTTTACTGGCCTCCTGGAGCAATCTTGTACAGCCTGAAAAGGCTGTCAGCGTTGAGCCCTCTTGCAAGCTGGCCTATGTGTACTTTCTACCCTCCAGCCTCCTGTGCTCTCAGAGAAATGGTAACAGTTTTTCCTCTTTGACAGATGAAAGAAAGGAAGTCATAGCAGCAAGAAATTCCATATCCCTACTAGTCTTCCATTTCTACCTTTTAACTTTAGTCTCATTATCTGGATTGGGTTAGCATTCTTAGGAGCCCTCAAAAGAGTGAACTGGGTTTGTTTGAAGCTGCTATAAAACTGGCTTGAAACATGCCTAGATTTCCCCAGATTTTTGTGTGTAACTTAGAATTCTCTTATTTAACCCCTTAAAGCCTCTCAAATTGTCTTCTATTTCTACCACTCCAACCACATGGGTCCTCTCAGTGGTTGGCAGTGATGTCTGTTCACCAAATCCAGTGTCCAGTTCTCATCCTTCATGACCTGACTTCAACCTGTGACATCACGCCTACTTGCTTCCAACTTCCTTTTGCTTCTCTGACCCTCTTCTCTCCTAATTTTCTTCCTATGTTTCTCATCACTCCTTTTCTTCTTACCTGGCTCCTTTCCCATCTGAATGGGAGTGTCTTCCAGGGACTTCATCTTGAAACACCTTGTTCAGCATCGCCAGATTCCTGTTTCTGAGCCCTTCTTTCTATAGCTGAAGTCATTTGACCCCCACCTTTGGGTCTAACTCTGCCTCAGACATAAGGACAAGTCCTGATCTTGGGTGAGAAGTATTTAAACAACACCAGCTTAACATGCTGGGTGCAGCATCACACCTGAGCTGCTAGGCCACCTGACCTTTTAGCAAAGGATACACTTGCCAGGAAATCAAAGCAGGTGTTTGATTCCTGCTTTTGCCATTACTCACCTAGTGGTCTGAGTGGTCACCAAGTAAGCCCTGAACCTTTCTGAGCCTTGGTTTTCTCATCTGAGGATCAATAGTGTTTGCATCCTTATTTCATAGAATTGCTTACAAGGATCTCATGAAGTCATATGCGGAAGTACTTATAAATTGTGAGGGCACGTATCAAGCAAGCATCAGCGTTATCCTCATTGTACAGGTTTGTCACTGATGAAATCACCTAGTTTTCTGAGTCATTATCATTGCTTCCTCAAAGTTTGATCTAAGTCTATTCATTTACTCCATTCATTCAAAAATATATGTTGAGTACTTACTATAGCTTCCTATATATCGTACCTTCATAGAATTTTCAGTTGAGTAAGTGATATAAAACATAAACAGTAAATTGCAATATAAGAAGGTTGGGGTTTAAATAAATTTACAAGATGGCAGGTGTCTAAATAAATTTAACAAACTGGGTAATCCCAGTTTAGTAGTTTGTATTATAGATCCTCAACATTTTTGTATAAATATTTCTTACCATAACATGGAATATTCATGTCAGATATCTGAGATTACCCCCTCTGGGAACTAAAGGGCACGGGAAGTCAAGTTACTTATGGAAAAATTGCTTTGGGAATTTAGAACCAGATAAAGAGGACTGAACAGACCTGCAGGATGTTTCCTCTAAACTGTAATGCCTGGAAAACCACCCCGGGTTCCACTGTAACTAACAAATAAACAGACCACAGAAACAATCAGGTACCATGTGTCCTTTGAACAATTCTTCATAAACATTGGACATTTGTTATCTAATTCTTTTTCAGTGTCAGATTGTCTGCATATATTATGACTAACATAAAATATTTTTCAATAATTTGGTTTATTTCTATTAGTTACATTTTAATAATCAAACTTCCTTTTTTAGGGAGGTACCCTGGGTCCATTAGTGATTTTGAGGAAACACTAGTCTAAACAACAACACACTCATAACTTTTTTCTTAGTTAATTTTATTTGATTAATGTTCACATTTGTTGTATCTCATTATAGAGAATTTGATTATTTATACCTTCATTTCCAAATTCTGGACAAGTACCTTTTTTAGGTTCTTTGGCTTATCGGTGCATTGACTACATGCCAGTTAACATATATATTTGTATGTGTTTATAAAGTTGTTACTATTGAAAAAGGAGACGTATTCTCAATAATTTGTTAAACCATGGAATTATGGTAATACTAATAAATTAAATCTGAGAAGACTTAGTTTCTTCTCTTGGCCCCATCGCTAACTAGCTCTGTGATCTTGGGTAGTCTCTTTTTCAGCTTTTTAATCAATTGTATGTAGGCAGGGTTGTTTTAGATGAGTATACTTTGGGAAAAAATATATAAGGACTTATATAAATGAGAGGAGGTAATCTGTCATTTTAAGCTGTTTACTTCTTCGTGAAATATGATCTACTTTATTGTGTTAATTGTAGATCTTTGTGCTTTCTCAATTTATTCTCCCTATGAGATTATCCGCTTCATAAAAGAGAATTACATTATCCATGTATCTTTCATATGAAGATGCTTAGCATCTGTCAGTCTAAAGGAAACAAGCATAATCTTTACTGCCTTGCTATGAACTTTGGAAATGACTCTTTTAAACTTTACTTGCTTTATGAAGACGTCAGACTGTGTCTTCTAAGTATCTAATGAGAACATCTTGCTTAGTGCAGTAAGATTTTTTAAGTCAATTATTCATGACCAAGAACACTTAGACCCAATCTAATGGTCTGAATATATTGAGTGAGACTGAGCTGCATTCTAATCAAGTGCCAAGATATTAGACCTGAAGGGCCCTTTAAATGAGTGATTTCCATTTTTTTAAAAAAACACAACCCACAGCTAGAAACTGAAAAGTTACTCTATGTGTAATTCACTCTCTCCTCTCCTCTCTTGTCTTCTTCCCTTCCCCCCTCCTCCTCCACCTTTCTCCTTTCCTTCCCTTCCTTTTACTTCACTTTCTTTCATTTTGTAAAATAAATGCCAATTTACTAATTGGTTTGGGAACTACAGTTTGAAAAATGCAACCCTAAACTGGAGTGGAAACATGCCACCTGTATTTCCTCCTGAGTCAGTTCCTCTGATCCTCTGGACAGATTTTCTAGCCTTTGGTCGATTCTCAAGGAGATTCCTGGCCTCCTCTTACTTGCAGACAGTCCCTTTGATGTTGGCCCTCAGACCAGAGTGAGAACTTTGTGTTTCTGAGAAAGTCTTCTGCTGCTTGTGATCAGTTCACTTGACCAGTCTGCTCTATAATAGAGACCTCCTCATCTTCCAGTATCTGCTGGTGGAAGTCCTGCCCATCAGTCAAAGGCCCAGCTCAAATAATCATTTCCCTTGTAAGAAGCCTTGCAGATGCCCAGGCAGAAATATTAATCTTTTTTTTCCTTCCACAGGAGAGACTGTTTTTGTACCCTTAATCAGATACTTTTGCATGTATTTGGCTCTTTAATCAATTTTTGACTTTTCTTGGCAGGAACTGCTTTTCTTTGTATCCCTTTAATGCAGTACAAGAGTATCCATAATAAAAATGGCAAAGGATTGGGGAAGCTAGAGAATGACTCTAGCTTTTTATGACTCTTAGTCATGTACTGGTCCCAGCAGAGTTGTTCAGAACAACGTGAGGTCACTTACATTGCAGTAATTTTCATAAGTATATGTTCTCAATCTCTCCTTCAAGTATCTTTTTGTATTTACTGTGCCAGAATAAAGTGGGATAGAATTGAACAATGTTCTATCTAGATTAGACATATTTTCTCATTGATGCACGTACATTTTAGATCCCATTAAGAGTGCTTATTTATGGGAAGTTTTCAGAGTTTATGCTCCATAGTGTTTCTCATTAAACAGTCCTTTAGATCTGGACTCAGAGACAGTGTTATTACAAACTTCCAGTCTTATTACAAGTTCATTAAGTTCATGTTTGATAATGGTATAGTTTTTCAGATAGGGACATCATGGTACTTTAATTCTGAAAACCAGATACTGGTTTTAATTCTGAAAACCATGGTACTTTAATTCTGAGAAACTGTATGAGGCAAAGTGTATTTATATATTTATACATACTAATCTTTTTTTAAAGTGCATCATGAGTTAGCCTGTGAAAAATGCTTTTCAACTTTTGTGGCCCTCCTTATCAAGGACAGCGGGGACTGATATGCCTTAACTCTTGTTTGAGTTTATGTTAAGTCCTTGTCAAAATAAGCCGTCGTAGACACTCATTGCATTTATGCAATGGAGTTGCTGACATGCGTTATTCTTTTAGTTCCTCCAACATTGGATGTTTCCAGTTCCCAGATAGTTTTAATTACCAATTATTCTGCTGTGTGCTTGCACACTTGCTGTTAAATGTGAGATACATAGTCACATTTTCATATGAAAAATGGAAGCTGACATTAAAATTAAAACAGATCTACCATGCTCAAGTAGTTTATAAAGAGACACATGAATTCTGTTGGTTTGATATCGTTATCTCTTTATGGATAACCAAAAATGAAATTTTTGTGGGAGGATTATGTAGCTCTCTTGAAAAAATTTTTATTTTCAAGTTGTGTTTGAAATACTTCTGAGGGTAAAAAAAAAAGAACCTACTTCAAGAAACAATTTGCCTGTGGTTGATGAAGTTTTACAACTTCAGGCACAATTCATTATAAATTGATTGTCAATATAGAAAGAGGAAGGAAGTTAATTGAGGTAGAAGCTTGTGTGTTTAATTAAAGGAGCCTTTTACTGGTTGGAAGAAGCTTGACCTCAGGTTTTACAAAACCTCTTAGACATGTGAAGAACTGGTAACGTTTTTCTACGCTTTCCCAATTTCTGACCTGGCAAAGAAAATAAGGGCACAGCAGGACAATGGAATGACACAGGACGGCAACAACGCACAAAGCCGGGAAGCATTCTTAACTTTTGTGGGCACTTCCTCTGCCCTAAGTTGATTTATTTAGCTGCTGACCCATACAGCAAGAGATAACTGCAATCACGGTAAGGTCTTGCCATCAAAATAAGAGCATCCCAGTGCGTTTATAGCTCACGATATGTGTCAGTCCTTGTTCTCGGTGCTTTATATTATATATTAACTCCTTCAAGCCTTTTAACAACCTTTTGAGCTAGGTACTACTATTATTATTATTATCTCCATTTTATAGATGAGAACACTGACGCAAAAAGAGATTAAGAAACTTGCCCAGGGGCTTCCCTGGTGGCGCAGTGGTTGAGAGTCCGCCTGCCGTTGAGAGCTCTGTGTGTAGCAGGTGTTTTCAGGGTCCGTGGGACTCTGAATCATTCTGCCCTCAGCACCAAGATATTAGGAAGCTTCCTTTAGAATGTGTGACCCTGTTGTGCTTGCTGCTACTGTCGTGCTGCTACTGTCATGCACCTTTGGGCCTTTCTCCTTGGCAGCCACTTACTCTTTAAAGTGCTGCTTCCAAAGCCTTCTCAGAATGAATCATTGCAGCTTTATATGGATGTTGCAGAAGTCACGGAGATCAATAGCCAAATGAGAGGAATTTGGGCTATAAGTGGAACTCTCTAAAATCTCCAGTCAGAGTCAAATCATATAATCTTCTTAAACTCCCTCCTCCATGATTCTGTACAAATAATTCTCCATTTGATCTGGAAGATGTGCCTTAAGGGGAATTGGTTTGGTTATTCTGATTTTCACTCTTTTGCTTCTTTTCCAACATTTTTTTTCCTCAGTGGTGGCAAGGGATGGGGGTGGGGTGATGGAAAAACACTCTTCAATCCAGACCTAAAGTTACGTTTTCATCTCTACATTGACTCGGTCTAAGCCAACACACAATATTAACTCATTGGGAGAATCTGCCTGATTCATTTATTTAGTAAGTACTCTATTCATATTTAAGGAAGTAAATGGAATTCACTATGTTGCAAGGAAATGAATTGATTCCCTGTCTCTTTAATTGGATATTATTGGTATTTTCTCAAATTGAAAACTAATTTCAAATTTCTTTTTTTTCATCATGGTGATTTGTTGATAATTCTCATTCTTTTATATGAATTATACTAGTCAGATACCAGTAATAGTTAATGAATTTGTTTTCCCTTTGTTTTGACTTGTTTATTTACCTACAATAGTAGGTGTATTTAAGTGAGTATTCTGGTTAATATATGTGTCAGACACCTCTGGTTGCTTTCTAATTTCCTTTTCCCTTCATCTTTAGAGCAGAACCCAAACTTTCAGGTGGGCACACTGCCACCTAAATACTGTATTTACTAGACTTCCTGGTGTTCTAGTGGCCACGTAACTAAATTCTGACCAGTGAAATGTAAGTGAAAATATTGTATATCAACATCCAAGACATCTCTTTAAAAGTAGGTGGTACAGCCTTCATTTTTCCTTCCTCTCTGCTTACTGGAATGTTGACTTGATGACTAGAGCTTGAGGAGAAATCTTCGGCCATGCTAATGATTTGACCTGCTAATGATAGCAGAGCAGCAAGAATAGGATTCTGGGTCCTTTTGTCTGTGGAGCTGCCATTCCAGCCCTGGATTGCCTACCTCTGGACTTCCTTCACGTGAAAGAGAAGTGAATTTCTCTCTTGTATAAGCTACTATTATTTGGAGTTTCTTTTTTAGTGTGTGTATGTAGTTAAACTTAATCACAATTAATATAAAATATATTTGTATAATTTTCAAATAATAGAATAGAATAAAGTAAGCTTAGCAGTGGAACTACCCTGAATATAATTTAAAATAATATGATATTTGGAAGGCACTTGGAGAGCTGGATTAATTCCTGGGTCCATTATATCTTAATAGTTCACAGTATTGTAAAAAAATCTCATTGGTTGTCTTGAATTTTCTACCTCTTTTAATTCTGGAAATGCAGATTAATATTGAGAAATAGTTTTGTTACTTAGCATCAGTATTCCTAATGTGAGGTCCAAAACTCTAGACACCTAGGGGAAATTTTGGAAATACGTTTTTTGGAATCCATTCTGCTAATGTGCTCTGGAACTGATTTAGGGCTTTTGTTTTGTTTTGTTTTGTTTTTTCATTTCTTGAGTGATGGTGGTAAGAGTATATAAATTAAAACATGATTATGGATGCTTCTCATTTATGTATCTTTGGTCAAGGAAAGACATTCAAAATAAAAAACCTCCAAATTTTCATTATCTTTGAGTTTTCATATTATTATATATCTAACATAATTCTTTTAAAAATTGTTGTAAAATATACATACATAACATAAAATTTACCTTTTTAATTATTTTTAAGTATACAGTTCATTGGCATTAATTACATTGCTGTGTAATCATTACCACTCAGAACTTTTTCATCTTCCCGAAATAAAACTCCATCCCCATTAAACAATAGCTCTCCATTTCTCCCTACCCCCAGCCCTCAGCAACCAACTTTCTTATTTTGTCTCTATACATTAGACTGCTCTAGAAACCTCATGTAAGTGGAATCATACAATATTTGTCTTTTTGTGAGGGGCTTATTCCACACTAACATAATTCTTTTGCTTTACTTGATAATAAATGAATTGTTATTGCTTAAATTGTATTTCTTACGTTCATCCTCTGAAAATTTTTGTCTCTAGTGGTAATTATAATGGATGTTAACAGAGTAGATAATGTTAAGATAAAATAGGATATTAGAATCGTTAACTTATGAAGTACACTACAAGGTAGAAGTCTTTATATAGTTATGTGTTTTGAATATTACAAAAAAATTGAAACATAAAACAAGGACTTCTTTTGACAGGTATGAGATGAATGCATCAGGTATTTTAGCCAGTCTCATGAGTTTTCTGTCACCCTATATAAGAACATAAATGTCATATGTAGTATAACACTTGATCTGAATGATCTGAATGTATTGCAAATAGATAAAATGTGATTTTAGGATAAAATATTGACATTCACAGATTAAGCCGTTATCCCACTTGGCTTATATTCTATTTGTGTAATAAATGGTAAATTATTATTTTTTTTCTCAGAATGTATAGACTTGGGGGATTAAACGATAATCCCTAAAAAGGAATTAAGATGTTGATGATAATTTGTTGCCTTGGGGGAAAAAATATTGATAATCTTTGTCATTTCAAAAATAACATTTTGTCCTTGACTGAATTGTTTGGCTTTTTGTTTTCTTTTTTAAGCTTACATCACTTCTTGCACCCTCTTGCTTTCCTCAGAGGCACATTACAGAAGTATACTTTAATCAAATCTTTCTGGTAGATTGGCAGCTAAGATTCTTTCAAAAAAAATCCCAGTTAAAAATAGAAACATGATAGGAGGTTGGCGTAATGAGAGGCATGCAACTGTATTTGCAAATCTTAGACATTATCCCACAGTTTTGGTGTAACCCTTCAGCTGACAGTTAAAATCTTTGTTTTATCAGTCATCACCCAACCCTAACAGATGGGTGAAGAATTAATCTGATTTGTATTTTTCCTCACAACTTTCTCCTACACATTGTAATATTCTATGATTAACATTCAGTGAGTTCTTAAAGATGATTGATGGGCCTTAAGGATATAATATATACATCCTATTTAAATTATGCTGGAGTAAAACCACAGAACAGAAGCACTCCTAAGACCACTGTAGAAATTTGAAGACAATTTTGATACTCTCGTCCACTCGAAAAGAAATCTGCTAATACTGTAATGTTTTTTCCCTTGCCAGGACCCTCCTTGCCTGGTGTCATTTCTTGAGCTCTCCTGGGAGGAGATTAGTCTAAAACAACAAAGTAGCCAGATGTCTGGTTCTGAGAGAGTCCCAGAGGCCAGGCTACGGTAGGCAACAGAAACCGCATGGGGCTGAAGATCAAAGATACCTGAGAATTACTTATGGGCACATAGTATGTGTCATTCCCATTATTAACAGTCTGAGAAAATTTGTTTCTCTAATTAACCCTTTTGTTGGAGTAACCTTAAATTTTAGTGAGTATATTTCTTTTTTGATATGTATTCTTTTGTGGAATTTTGAGAAGTGCACGTATCAAAAAAGAGAAATGAAAAGGAAGTCACATGCCTGACTGAAATCTCTAAGCCTTTATCCTTATCCAAAATAGATATGCTATCCAGTGTGTAATCATTTATTCATGAAATAAGTGGGCATTATGGTTCTAAGTTAAAATTACAAATTAAGAGTCTGGAACTACATGGTTCCTACATACAAATAGCTGTTCTTAAAGCCCCAATCCTTAAAGTACTGTTATTTCAACTTTTAACCCTTTCAGAGTGGAGATTTTTAAGATCACGGCTTTCTGGTCTTAAAATGAATTCAGAATAAATCCCAGTGGTGGGAAATCTGTCCCTTATTAATTGTTGACCTCTTTCTTTTCACATTGGTATTATAATGAAATGCTAATTAAAAATTCTTGCCATCCTTTACCTGTTTGCTTTATAGGTATAATTTTATATTGTTTAGACATATACGCATTTGGACAATATGAATACATTTGCTTTTTAGAGTTCGTCTTAATCCTAAAGCCTCTAAAGCCTTTTAGCTGAATTTATTCTAAGGCACGAGGAAAAATCTAATGATAACTTCCCATGTCTTAGCCCCTAGATGAGAGTATCAAAAGAGAGAACAAAAGATTTGGGTTGGCCTTGCCCCTTGTTTTGCTTCTGTTCAGTATCATGATGTAACAACAAAATCATGTAAATGCCTTCTTCCTGCTTTTCTTGAGATATAATCATAAACCATTTGTTATCAAGAGCGTGATTAGCCAGCTTTAGCGCTTTTAAGTGCTACCACACATTCTTTAACATCTGGTAATATAAACTTGGCATAAAAGCTGTAAAAATGTCCTTAAACCTAATTGGAGCTATGTGTTTGCTATGTAGTGCAGAGATTTCATCTCCTTTGTGTGATGGTCAAAGCTTCTGTTAACTCCTTGAGGAAAAGGAAGCTCCTAGGAGCAGTTTATAAGGATTAATAGATCTCTTTGTCTCTAGATTTAAGTATGGAAGCAAGAATAAAATATTGGCTTCTTGCACAAAGAACTGGAGAGGAAAATATTTTTTTTCAGAGCAGAATTTGTTGTTACTTCAGTGACAAAGGGCGATCTGCATGTTCAGTCTTTCCACCTGTGTTTCTCTCACTGGCTACCATTGTGAACACCATTTGCTATCACCAGTGTGCTTATTTGTCTTTCTTTTTTTTTTCTCTTTTATTTATTTGCATTTATTTTATGCTGAATTTATTCCCAGGCCATAAGTTTTTGTTTTTTCAGTTTCCTCTGGGATATCTTTTTCTCCTGTGCAAGCTCTTCTTCAGCTTTAGGAATAACCTGCTGTGTTTCAGTGAGGGTCAGCTCAGCGTGGCAGGGAAAGCTCATGCACGTGTTGTCTGTAGGTTCTGTGCCAAGGCTGTGTTCACCTGGATGTACTCAGTGATCAGAGAATCTGCTTCTAGGCCCTGTAGTTCAGCATTACTCTCTGCTTTTTTAAGCATATGCAGTAAAAATTCAGCACTCTTTGTGGGCCATTGACCCTGCGTCCAGCCCCTCTGTCTGGCCTGGGCACACCTACCAACTCCACCATTGTAACCACAGCATGGCACACATTGCTTCTGTAAAGTGACGTCCTTCACATACTTGGTGGCTTTTCGGATATGCATACCCTTCATGGCCTGGGTGGTTTCATGAGTGTTCTTAAAGTGAACACAAAGATTTGAACCTCTTGACTTGTATGACTCTGTGGGGTTTTCTGGGTCAAATGAATAGTGAACCATTTTCAGAGGTCACCTTGCTGCTTATGGGAAGAGGAAGCTCTGTTTTCCTATTTTGAATGCAAATTGTCAGCTATGACCACCATATCATAAATATTTTTCAGCCCCAGTTAATGGCTTACTTTAAGCAAGTAGTATTCAAGAGTAACAAAACACCTCCCAGTACCACAATATTAGTCAGTTCCTTGGAGTTGGTTATATGGCAAGATTTGATCTGAGGGAATGAGAGTCATAGTTCCAGGACTGAGGTCCAGTGGTAGAAGTAGCACTCCACCCTTTGTAGCCCAGGGGGCTGTTCATTTTTTTAAAATTTATTTATTTATTATTTATTTATTATTTTTGGCTGCATTGGGTCTTCGTTTCTGCGTGCGGGCTTTCTCTAGTTGTGCCGAGCGGGAGCTACTCTTTGTTGCAGTGCGCGGGCTTCTCATTACAGTGGCTTCTATTGTTGTGGAGCACGGGCTCTAGGCACACGGGCTTCAGTAGTTGTAGCACGCAGGCTCAGTAGTTGTGGCATGAGGACTCTAGAGCACAGGCTCAATAGTTGTGGTGCAGGGGCTTAGTTGCTCCGCAGCACGTGGGATCTTCCCAGACCAGGGCTTGAACCCATGTCCCCTGCATTGGCAGGCAGATTCTTAACCACTGCACCACCAGGGAAGCCCCCAGGGGGGGGTCTGTTCTTGTTTCCCTCTTTCCCCTCAGCCGCAAGACACACAGACTCATGTACACACACACACACACACACACACAAGTAAAATAGGGATTTGCTAAGGAGAAGACAAAAAGGTAACCTCTCTTTTTATCTTTCAGAAGTTACCAACGTTGCTGACCATGAACCTGTGAATGCCTTCACCTTGGGTTGCTCCACTGACATTTGGGGCACTCATCTCACTCCCTGCCCACCTTCTTTGCCTCCTCTGCCCCTCCCATAACTTATGAGCCATTGCTGTATCAGCTCTTTGTGGGGCATTTCTCCCACAACACTGTGTACAGAGATGTGTTTAATTATGTTTTTTAAAAATTAGATATTATCAAATTTGAGGAGGTGAAGAGTGTGGGTTTTCTAATTCCTGCTTTTTATCTATTCACTTGATCTTCTCATTCATAGATTTCTTTTTTTATGACCTCCTCCTCTACCCTGTCATATTTTCTCTTTTTCTTCATCTTTTACTTTTCTTAACTCTGTTTCAGCATTCTGCCTACAGCTTTCCAGGATGGGTTCTGATTTGAAATAAGAACTAAGTTGTTAAGAGCAGGCAATTAAGACCTATATTAAAAAATTCTTTTAATAACTTAATGCATAATGATTCAGTACTTAAGTGGGCATGGAGGGAGTAATCTATAAACTTTTTGTGATGGGATTATATGCTAAATAAAAATGCTTGCAATATAACTCAAGTTGGCTTTGTTAGAATGTGATGATAATACGCATTTTAATTCCTCTTAATTTTAAAAGCTTTGAGGTTAAAGGTAGAATTTTAAACTTTTCTTTTTAATTTATGATGGTCTGAAAGATCTTAAGAGCTCCTGACTTACTTACCTTTTTACTTGCTTGCTAAATTTCTTTAGTTTTAATTTAAAGTTGTATTTATCCTCACCTGAGGTTTGGAGTGATAGCCTTGGAACATCTGTTTACTGTTTAAAGTGGTGGTCTTTGACTTTAAGTTGCCTGAGAGTTTGAGGTTGAAAAGTGATAGGATTAGATCTTAGCAGATGGGAAGGTCCTTTCCCCAGGGGCAAGTGTAGGGTAGCATGCTGCTAGAGAGGGCGGTCCTGGAAGGAAAGTTATGGGTTGTTTTTTTTTTTAATGAAAAAAATATATATTTATTTTTGGCTGTGTTGGGTCTCCATTGCTGCACGTGGGCTTTCTCTAGTTGTGCCGAGCAGGGGTTACTCTTCCTTGAGGTGTGCAGGCTTCTCATTGCGGTGGCGCCTCTTGTTGTGGATCACAGGCTCTAGAGTGCAGGCTCAGTAGTTGTGGCGCATGGGCTTAGTTGCTCTGCAGCATGTGGGATCTTCCCAGACCAGGCCTCGAACCCGTGTCCCCTGCGTTGGCAGGCGGATTCTTTACCACTGCGCCACCAGGGAAGCCCCAGGAAAGTTATGTTTTGAATACCAATGATCAGTTCTTGAATCCTTGTGACTTCTAACTCTATTACTAAAATAAAAGAAAAATTTTTTTAAGAAGTTGTAGAAAATTATGTATTGTCATCGAGGGTATCCAGTATGAGCAGTTGACTGAAGAGAAATGTTTACAGTGGAGTAGTTTTCCTTTTTCAAGTAAGATTTACATGATTCACTATGAAATGAAACTACAGCCCATAGATAATCAGATACCTAAGAATAATGTTTGGGAAGCTGGGTTTCCTGAAGATATGAGACTTAGTTATTTTAGCCTGGGGATTTTGCCTGGGGAAAAATGTATGTGCCTCAACAGCTGAAGGGCTATTCAGGAAGAAACAAAGTAAAATGGCATCTATTTTAACGTGTAATTTCGATATTTCATACTTAATCTTATCCTTGGCAGAAATGTCAGAATATACTAGCTGCAAACTGTCTCTGAAGCCGTATCTACACTATCAAATTGAACTGGGTAAAGTCTTTAAGAATCAAGTAGTTTTCCATGGGGAGAAGAGGGTCCTTTCTAGGTAATTCTCTTCTGGGAAGGGACTACTCTAGTAGAATAAAAATGAAGATGTGGTGTATTTCAAATATAGGAATGTACAACCTAAAGGAACGGCTGCAGGGAGGAGGGGAAAGAGATTTTAAACTTTGGTGTATCATGGTTTGTTTTGCATTATTTTCTATTTCTATTTATTCCCACTTAAATTTGAAATAGCACTTTCTTTCATTTTTGCTTAGGTTTTTTTTTTTTAACCTCATCCAAAATTGAATATCTCATGCTAGAAATGATACTACAATTCTATCCCTTATTTCTTTCTCTACCATTCTTTAGAGGCTAAATTATTCTAGCTGTATAACTTGCTGTTTAAGTTAAAATCAAGTTCTTACTAATGGAATAGCTAGATTTCTATTTTCTATAAATGCTTTTCTTTTGTTTATGCTAGAGTAGAAACATACTCCTTGAAGGAATTAAAATGGTAAAGTCTAGGCTGCCATTTATTCTGTCACCACATGGCTGTTGTTTATTGTTTTTTAATCAAAAATCAAGCTTCTGTACTTAATGCCTTGGAAGATGCATTACATTTTGTCAAAATATAAGAATTCATGAAGAATAAAGAGCCTCTGGAATCCCCAAAAGATCAAGGAGGGGATGTGTGTAATTTTGCTGTTTAACACACATATAAGCAGTAATATTTATTATTGAGTTTAGTATTTTGCATTTACACTCCCATCAACGTATAATATATTATAGCGTATTGTTTAGAGGCCGTTAAACAGCTCACGATTTATTCACAGAAGAGGAAAAAAAAAGTTAGTTTTTTTTTTCTCTTTTATTTGAATTTTCCCAGGTTGTTTGGTAAAGAGCAAACAGATTTCTTCCTGATGAGGGAACTTACATTATATAAAACCTGGTCTGGTATGTGTGGAAGTAATCAAAGAACTGACAAGTTGCTGCATGGTCACCATCATCTGTTAATGTAATGCACAAACTGTTCATGCTAAGGTAACAGAGGTAACCTTGACAGTGAAAATCCGTGGCATGTGCAGATATGACCCTTGATACTTAATTTTTACTTAATTATTAGAATGCACATAAAGCACATCAGGTTGGTTGGCTTAAACAATAGTATTAGTTCCGTATCATTTAAAATTCATAGAAATGTTAGATAAATGCACTTTTGTTTGACTAGAGGATTCATTTTTTATTAAAATAGCCATTAAAAAACCCAAAATATAACATTTCTAGAAACTCAACTTTTTAAAGAAATACTTGACCAGTAGAAAATGCTTCTCTAGCCAAATTGGTAGTGTCGTGATCTTTTAAATAGCATTATTTGGAATGCTTCTAAAAGTACTTTTTCCCATCTTAAATTAAATGTCAAATTATGCAACCTTTTTAAGGAGAAATTTCATCAAAGAATGAGACTACTGTGTTTAATTCACTGAGGTGAATTATAATTTCAAACATATGTTTATGACGTGATAAAGGTGATCTTGTGTGACTTGTAAATAATATCTTTTTAGTGGAATATACCCCTGGGCTTTTCCTGATTTGATAGATATTGTGGCTTGGAAAGAAAACCACACATAGAGTAAATCAAAGACTCCGGGAACCGAGCAGCATTATATCAAAACATGCTTGGGTTAGAATTAAGAAAAACTACATTTCGAGAAGTCATGGGGATAGGATTCCCCCCAACTCTGTCCCCTCGAGGAAATAGAGATGGCAGCCTTTCAGGTCTTCCCCACACCTCTAGTCCTCTGTATTGATGAGGAAAGAATCTTCCGACAACTGGTGACCAAGCAGTTAGCTTTACCAACCTGGGCTCTTGTATTTGAAATTTGGTTTTCATTCTCATTCCTGCCTACTGCAGTGATACGGCCTTTGGACAACTAGACTTTCAAAAGTTAAAAGGCAATAAGTCAATCCCCTGGAAACGATGCAGAAACGTAGATTCAAATTGTAAATAAGGAAATGCATTGAGTACATTAAGTAGACATAGAAAAATGGATTTCTGTCTTTTGTAGTAAGGTAATTGGGCACCACGGCTTGGCAGGAGCTGGTGCTATTGAGCCCGCTGTAGCTGCCACAGGTTGATAGGCAGGTGATCAGGCAGCTTCCACCAGGGTCTGCACAGGAGGCCTACCTAATATGCTGTCTGCCCTAAGGGCCTATGGGAACACAGTTGGATTATTATGTTAATGCATGAGCCTGCTGCCCTCTTCCTATCCCAGCTGGGTTCCCTGTTGTTAGGAACTGCTTTGCACTGACAGTGGAGTAATATGCTTCATGATTGAAAGGGCAAAGGGGCTAGGAAGGAAAAAAAAAAAGAATAGACCTGCACAGATATGTAAATGAAGGAAGGCAATCTGTAGGAAGATTTCACTCTAAGTGTAGAGAGAAAGTTTATTACAAAGTACTTTCTCTCATAGCACAATGAGTGGTTTTACTCATTTCTTAATTTCTGGGCTTGCTTTCCCCTAACACTGGTATATACAGCACAGGCAATGTTTTCCAAAATAGGCACTTAGGTTGATTTGTTTTCAACTCAGATGCTCTAACACATTGCTACCCAGGTAGAGTGCTGACAGTAATGCATTTTTTTCGCACCTTCATTATTCTTTAATACTCGTCCCTTAGTTATTGCACTATATTTTATAGAAAAGTTATTTTTTTAAGATGCTGAAGGATTTATATTTTGTGTTGACATCACTTTAATTTCTCTTTATTTTTGATGCAGCTTTAGAAAACTGCCTAAACCTATCTTTTGGGAGTAGGTAGGGGTGGATGTGAGGAAATGATTGAATGAGCTGGAGGGATATTTTGGTGGGTTATGAGTTTGATATGAGTAGGGGTTCAAATTGCAGTAACATTTTGTTTTCAGTTGAGATTTTTATTTTTATTTATTTTTTTAATTTATTTATTTTATTTTTGGCTGCATTGGGTCTTCGTTGTTTCACTTGGGCTTTCTCTAGTTGCAGCAAGCGGGGACTACTCTTCGTTGCGGTGCACGGACTTCACATTGCGGTGGCTTCTCCTGTTGCAGAGCATGGGCTCTAGGCATGCGGGCTTCAGTAGTTGTGACTCGCGGGCTGTAGAGCGCAGGCTCAGTAGTTGCGGTGCACAGGCTTAGTTGCTCCACAGCATGTGGGATATTCCCAGACCAGGCCTCGAACCCGTGTCTCCTGAATTGGCAGGCAGATTCTTAACCACTTCGCCACCAGGGAAGTCCTCAGTTGAGGTTTTTAATGTTGCCATTGTAACATAATAAAAAGAGTATGGGCTTTGGTGTCTCTAGACCTATACAAATCCCAGCTCTACTAATTACTAGTTGTCTAACTTTAGATAAATTACTTTACCACTCATCTACCTCACCTGTAAAATGGGTGTGATATGAATTTTAAATGAGAGGATAATGAATATGAATCATTTAGTCTGACCTAGAGTGAGTACTCACAAATGCTTGCCATAGTAATGATACTTAATTGCCATCATAACAGTAATAATTTTCAGTTATTCGATGATTATTTTAATATGTATGGCTCTATACTTTGAATAGATTTCAATGGATTGAAGATTTTTTATCTTTCTCCTAGATTATCTACCTTTTTATCACCAAGCCTCACGAACTGGGAGTAACTTTAGCTTCAACCAGAATTTGAGACAGAAAATTATTCAGTTAGACAATTATTTAACTGAAAGGGTTAATGCTAGAATATGCTCTTAAACAATTAGTTTTATAATAAGTCATCCTTCAAATGCTAAAGAATATTGAATGGAAAAGAAAATCTAGTTGGGCCAGTGTTCTAGACAGTTCTGGAGGTACTTTTAGTGTTTGCCTAAATTCGGAAAAGTTTCCAAATATTCTTGTATGTGTAACTTTCTAATACATACATTTAAACTAGCTTAAAATGGCAGTATATGATTGGGAACTATTTTAAGTATATCTCTTGTGTTTATTACTTAGCACCGTACCTATTGCACGAGATGATTGTGTAAAGATGATCTGTGCACAGTGCCTGACACACATGGAGGGATTGGGAGATGGCGGTCACTGATATTAGTGGTAGTGCATGTTCCATACTGACAGACCAGCCTGTGTTTGTAACTTTCCAGATGAAAAAGGAGGAACTTCAGGGAGATTCTCAAGGTCAGCAAATGCAGAAAGTCTGGGTCTAATATAGGCTCTTCAGGCTAGTAAGACAGTTACCATATATATCTGGTGAAAAAGGGTCTACATGATTCTTTGTCATTTTTTCAAATCACTTTACTACTCCATTGAAAACTTTGTTAAAGTTTAAGATAGGTACCTTGTGTTATATTAGCAAAAAGATTCTTTTCTAAAAAGGTAATTGTGCATTTACATACACAGAATGAAGGGAGAAGGAACCAGTTGTAAGCAATCCTTTGTGGTTATAGCAAAATTTTATAACATGTTTTCATATTGTGGGTAATGTGTTATATATGTTATATGTAATGTGTTTTAGGTATGGGGTGTGTGTAGAAGCAGTAAGACCATGAGGTAAGTAGAGAAATAGTCGAAGGATTACCCCTTTCTTTACGTCCTTGTTTTCCCACCAACCAACAGTTCAGGCTGTTTACACTGCCTATTGTCAGAACACAGTTATACATCTACCCCAGACTTAGCCACTGTGCACAGAAAGAAGCCCATCACAGGGTAAATAACAAACTGTTTTAAAGGACGTCGACTTTGAAGAAAATCTATGCAGTCTATTTGTTTTAAATAAACATTTGTCCAGTGCCTGCTTTTCTCTAAAGGAGCTTTGGATTTGATACATCCTATACTCCCTTGTAGGTTGAAATATTCTTGAGGACAGGGGTCACAGCTTATATTTTTAAAAAGGAATCCCAGGTCCTTATACACAGAAGGAATTCATCAAATACTTGTTGACCAGATAACTGGGTTGGTTTTGAAGGTAATACTCAGATTTTAAGTCCATGGATCTGAGCATTCCTTGCTTTCTCTTACCTTTCCTTGGTATTGCTTTCAAGGAAGCATTATCCATGTGCCCTTTGGCAGCTTCATGAAACTGCTGACTGAGTTCAATTTTCAACCTTTCTGACGCCAGTGTTAACTTCTCCTGACCACCTTGCTACCTCTACCGGCCACGTCCACCTCCTTACCTCCTCCCCACATTGTTATTTTATCAGAGGTGCAAGAAAGGCCAGAGGTGGAGAAACGATGACTGGATTGAGATTCACTTCATAGAAAGATGCAAAGATCTTGCCAGATGGGTTGGTTTCTGTTCTCCTGGAAGCCATTAGCTTCTCCAGTGACCGTGCCATCCCTCTGGTTGTGTTCCCCATTCAGCCTTTGGCTTTCAGGAGACTTTATGAGCACTGTGAATGATTAGTTTATTCCAAACCCCAATCCTAATTAGAATTGTTAGGACCCACTCTGCTATAAAGGTTCATTTCCACCTCTTCTCCCAACCCCATTCCAGGGCTTCTTTCAGGTTTTTACCCCAAAAGTGGTAAAAAAATTTTTTTTTGTTGAATATTTTCTGAGGTCTGACAAATCTCTAAATATTACCAAAGAATTTTACATAAGGTTATAATTCTAAAACACAGTGAGTTATGTTGTAAAACATAAACACTGTATTGTTTTTTAACATCTTTATTGGAGTATAATTGCTTTACAATGGAGTGTTAGTTTCTGCTGTATCACAAAGTGAATCAGCTATACGTATACATATATCCCCATACCTCCTCCCTCTTGCGTCTCCCTCCCACCCTCCCTATCCCACCACTCTAGGTGGTCACAAAGCACCGAGCTGATCTCCCAGTGCTATGCGGCTGCTTCCCACTAGCCATCCATTTTACATTTGGTAGTGTATGTATGTCCATGCCACTCTCTCACTTCATTCGAGCTTACCTTTCCCCCTCCCCGTGTCCACAAGTCCATTCTCTACGTCTGCGTCTTTATTCCTGTCCTGCCCCTAGGTTCTTCAGAACCATTTTTTTTTAGATTCCATATATATGAAACACTGCATTTTAAAAAAGGCTTGCTTGCCTCACATCCCAATGTTCATCTTTCTTTTTCCGACCTTAAGTTGTTTGTCTCTATTTTTTTTAATTTACCAGAAATTTTATCTCTATTTCTGGATTTCTAATTTGGCAAGTCATTGATTAATGGTTCTTACCACTTAATAATATGATAATATTGATGATATTATATATCATACAATATATGTAATATAATATAATAATATAACATATATAATAATAACTAATCTTTATTAAGCATTTAAGGTGCTAATATTTTACATGAATTGTCTGATATAATTCTCACTTAGTACTCACAAGTAGATACTAATATTACACCTATTTTTGAGACGAGGAAACAGGCATGAGATGGTAAAACTGATCTTGTTGGAGGTACCTCTGGCTTTGGTGCTGGATTCGGACCTTGGTCAGTTAAGTCTAGTGCCCTCTTGTGTGTGCCTGCATATCTCATGGCTATTTTAGGTGGTAAACTACATACGGAAAACATAGCCCTCTTCTCCCACCTGTCTCCCTTCAGTCTTTGGGTTCTGTCTGTATCTATTTTTGCACAGGAGGTTGTGTCACATTAGGCATAATCATGTCACATAGGTCTAAGAGGATGGATCATGGATAAATAAAAGGAAAACCACGCTAGTAGTTTTTTTTTAACCCTACTTTTCTGGGTTGACTGGGTAGGCAGCTTAGTAACTTGGTGTTATCTCATAATGATGATCTCAAAGGAAAAACTATGAGCTAGGCTGACTAGTCCCTCTTTTACTAGCAAAGCTCGACAGCAAATGTTGTGTGGGTAGTAAATAGCTAACAGGAAGCTGACAGTTGAGGGGAATGAAATTTTTATTAGTTTCCTTAAAGATAAACCTCACGTTGGATGTAACAATCTGCTAAGTGCACAGACAGACCTTGAAGAGAAAAGTTATCAAAAGGAAACCGGGTATAAGTTAATAAGTCAGATCTTGACTTCCTGATAAAGCCTGTCCTGATTGCTGGACACTGATTGAAAAGGCAGTGAAGTAAGCCTGGCTTTCAGCAAGCTTTTGGATTTTGCAGAGAGAGCCCTGAGAGTCCCAAGAATGAAACTTTTTGAATCACTTTATCCAGGCTCCTAACCCGAGAGGAAGGTGTCTGCTGGGGCGCCTGAAATCCCAGCTGCCTGTTTGCGAGGATTCTAGTTAAAATGGACAATTGAAAACAGGTGCTTTGTCCTGGGCTTTCTTCCTAAGGTCTTATATTTACGTTACTGTCCTTTTACAAGAGCATGGGTTTAGGAGTCCCAGTGTCACCACTGATTCATTGCACTTATTTCTCTCAACCACTTTACTTCCCTGAGCCTTATTTTTCACAATCTATGAAATGGAATAATACCTCATAGGGTTCTTTTGGGGATTATGTGAAATATCACTTATTGTTTGGCACATAGAAGATGCTCAGAAAAGGTCAGCTTTTTTTTTCTGCTTATGAATTGCTATTTTGAAGAAAAAGTGAAGTAAAAGAAGTCATTTCACTATAAATTCCTGGGTCAGCAAACAGGTTTGATCTCCTGATCTTATAGAATATTATGCGTCATCTCTCATTTAAGACCCTGTGAGCTCCTGATGTAGGGGAAAAAATGAAATTTCGTTTGGTTAATGAAAACTCTTAGAAGGTAGTTTTTAAACTGTGATGAAGCTAGGTTAAATGGTAGCCAAGTGGGGCCATTTCCAGGGGTCTTGGAGGTGGAACAATTTGTTTTTGTACTTGTATCTGTGCTTTTACCCTTAAATCTCATTTCTAGTCCCTTGGGTTCCATAATAAAGTCTTCAGTACTATACATTTTTATTAAACATCTTTTTTGGACTCCAATTTGTATTTCAGATAATATAACAAAATGTATGTGTTTCAAGTATTCACTGCCTAATTGTGATTAGAACATGTAATCCCTCAAAAGATGTTAATTGCAATTTAAATTCATGCTGAATTTAATTGAGTTGGGGATTAGAAAGTAGATGTAAGGAGTAGTTAAGGGATTACATTTTGAAAAAGCATCCATATTTTTTCTGAAAAATGTAAACCTCTTTCAAGTTTAAGGTTAGAAAGATAAAGGACATATGGAAGAGAAGGGTAGGAAGCAGGTTAAAGGACATATTAGAAAAATTTTAAAACTGTTCACAATATGGGTCTTGAATTTAAGCTACTTGTGGTTAAAGAAGGAGGGGTGGTTTGAGTAGCCTTCTCATTTGTATCCGTAGAGTCCTCCAGTACATATTAACTTGCCTGGTGTCTGATAAAGACTTCAGTTAACCTGAGCTCTTTAAGAACTGCCGAGAATGATTGGGAAGGAAGTCGATAGAAACAGAGGTCTTTCAATTCACCTGTTACCTGATGCTTCAGTTTTCCTTCCAATATTCTGGTCAAGGGGGTGTCTTATGAATAATTAGGTGTAATAGACACTTTGTGCATAGACAATTCAGATTTAAGCAGTGCTTTCCTATGATAACTTCATTATATTAATGGAAATAAAGAGTAGTATTGGAAGAAAGACAAATACCTTATTTTTCCCCCTAATTTCTATAGAATACTAAAATTTGAGATTTAAGGTCTTAAAAAATGTTGAGCAGTCATATGTCTCTGATTGGGAGAAGGAAGTATAGGAATTAATTACTTGATATTGAATTTGAAAACAGTTTTTCAAAAGGAATAACATTGTGCCTCATTTTATTCTTAAAATTTCCCAAGAACACATTTTATTTTATTTTAATATTTATTTATTTGATTGTGCCAGGTCTTAGTTGTGGCAGGCAGGCTTCTTCATTGCGGCTAGCTGGCTCCTTAGTTGCGGCATGTGGGCTCCTTAGTTGCAGCAGGTGGGCTTCTGAGTTGTGCCTCACCGGCTCCTTAGTTGTGGCATGTGAACTCCTAGTTGTGGCATGCATGTGGGATCTAGTTCCCTGACCAGGGATGGCACCCTGGCCCCCTGCACTGGGGGTGCAGAGTCTTAACCACTGCACCACCAGGGAAGTCCCAAGAGTTTGTTTTAAGATGATCTAAACAGTTTTTTTGTTGTTGTTGTTTTTAATTTTCTGTTTTTATTTTAATTTATTCTTTTGGCCATGCCAACAGAAGAATTGTGGGATGGCTTGCGGGATCTTAGTTCCCCAACCAGGGATCGAACCTGGCCCCCCTGCAGTGGAAATATGGAGTTCTAACCACTGGACCGCCAGGGAATTCCCTAAACACAGTTCTAAATGCAATGGTATTATTCCTACTTTTAAGTCATTTCCTTATTTTCACATGTGTCTAGAAGAGGAAAATATTTACTTCATAAACCTGTTTTGAATGAGTCATACCATAAATGTGATATACAAACCACAGTGTGTATGTGTGTGTATGTTAGTTACACACATTGGCTACCTGATGTTTATTGGACTCTATAAACATAATATAAAAAAAAACAAATTTCAAAGACTTCTAGATTGTCTCTTAGAAATATTTCATGTGAAAATTCAGGTGGGAAGCTCTGTCTTTGTTTCATTAGAAGTTGAACATCCTTAAAATAGAAACATGAATCTGACTTTACATCTGGAACAGAGTTCTTTGACTTTGTGCTATATTGTAAGGAGTATTTAAGGGAACGCATTTTTTTAAATGAGTAAATACTAAACCCTGTTTTAAAGGAAATAGAAACTCTGTTTTTACTTAAAGTACTATTTGTGACTTTAAGTATCTAAACCCTCATTCATTTTGCTTGCAACCTAAAATCATTCCATGTAAATGTCTTCATTTATTTGCAATTTAATTTCCCCAAAATGACTACTTTGATAATGACTGTCATGGTTTCTTTTTCTAATAACATAAAATTACTGTTATTCTCAATGAAATGATTATTTTTCTTTTGGGTTAGATTCTCACTATCACATAACATAATTTTTTTTCACATAAACATAATTTTTGACCAGTGGCATATCAAAGGAAAGGCTTACCATTCATTCACTGCCCTAAAGCACATTGTATTGTGGCATTTCGAAGTCACATACAATATTCCAAAATGACTATATAGAATTTTATATTCTTGTACTGTTTAAAAAATTTTTAATAACTTGTTTTTTTCTTATTACAAAAGCAGTATGTATTCCTAGTGGATAATCGAGAAAATATAGGTAAACAAAACAAAGAAATACCATAATCCCACTGGTCTGACAACCATAGGGATATATGAATGTGTATTTTCCAGACCTTTTTATCTGTACATATGTTTAATAAAATGAGATCATATAATATACACCATTTTGTAATCCTATTTGTCCACCTAACAATACATTGTGAACCTTGTGAACAGGGTTCTAAAACATTCTTTTTAAAGACTACTGACCATTCTCATGTATGGCTGTGCAATGGTTCATTTCAGCCCTGGATAACTTTTGCTATTAAAAAAATAATAATAATGTTAAAATGAAGATCCTTTTAGTAATCTTTTCTTGTATCTGTATTATTTTCTTAGATAAATTGTTTAAAGTGGAATTCCTGGATTAAGGGGTGTGTATGGACATTTTTAAGGCTTTACTACTTACTGCAGCACATCCAGTATGGTTATAAAGGACGCAAAGTGTCTTTTCCCTGAACTCTGATCAGTCATCAGCATTATTAATTTTTTAATTCTTTGCTCATTTGATATTTTCTTCCCACAAGACTTTGGTTTTTCTCTTCCCATTACAGGTTGGTCCACATTGTAAAGGTGAGGAGTCCATGTAATATTTTATAGAACAGTGTATTTAATAAATATTCTCATTTCATTCTCCCCAGTCCTCTCCCAATTTCTACTGCTCATATTTTAGAGTAAAATCTTGAGGCCAACATTTAAAAAGTTGTTCTATTTCTTTTATATCAATCAAAAGAAAGACACAGTGTGGTTGCTGAATGAGTTGTTTAACTAGATCTCTAACCATGTTATAAATGGTGCCTGTAGAAGGATCTGGGGACAAGACCTTTAAGCTTTTTTTTTTTTTTAATCACATCTTTAGATCTCGAAGAATCTGAACTTATATAAGAATGTTTGGGCTGCTGTTATTACAGTGAAACCTTCTGAGAGTATCTTCTCAGGTAATTTTTTTAGAGAAAGTCACTTACAGACATAAAACATTTGACCAAAAGAAAGCCTCAGGTTGTCAGAGTTACTTATACACTGTTGTTCAGCTGGGCCTCTTTATTAAATCATCTCTTGGCAGTCCATTAGTTGTGGTGCTACAGCTATTGTATGGCCCACTAAGCTAATATACCTTCAATCACTAACAGAAGGATAACCTTAATAAAAATTTGAAGTCGATTTAGTGCTTCACTGCTTGCTGACTAGTGTTTTACGCTTTAGTGTGTCTATATAATTTCCATTCTGTGTATTTTTGATATTCACATAGATCTTATCTACCTAATGTATTAGAATCAAATAAAGATTAATGGCCTAGAGAAGGAAGAGTGTTTGGGAGCTCTTATAACCCCAGCTTGGCCACTGCCAGAAACTATGTGATCTTGAGCAGGTCACTTCCCACGCTGGGCTTCTGTCTAAACCTTATATGTAAAATTTAGGAAATTGGGAAGATATTGGCTGATATTTGTTCCTGCATTACTCTGTTATTTGTAGAAAATATAAATTACGTTCTGCTGAATGTAACACATTGAAACATTTTTAACTTCAGTGATGCTTTTATAGGAAATAAAAAGAATTGCACTATTCTGCCCCCCCATAAAAGTGTGAGTAACTAGAACAAAAAAAATCCAGTTATTCAATGGTAAATGACATAGAAGAAAGCTCACTTAAAGTCAACGAACTTTAAAAAAAGAATTAGCATTTAGTAATAATTACTGAAAAATATTAGTTTTTAGTTTGAAAAAATGGAACTGTAAATTATGGAAATAAGCTTATTTTTTAATTTGTTGAACAAAATTCAGGTTATATTATAACTGTCTGCTAATTCTTGGAGTGAATGAAGAAAGAATCAAGTGTTGTTTTGGAGGGTGGGGATCGATGTATTTTCCCCAAGGAATTGTATGATGATGACATGATGTCACATCTTTTTCTCCTGTTTATTTTTGTAACACAATCATAAAGATACAAATATGCAAAACAAAATGAGGCTTCATCAATTTTCACAAGTGCTCTCACTTAAAAAATATTTCGATTACTCTCCTTTTAATACCTATCCTGTCATTTTTTTTTCTCACTTGTCATTGACTTTGTTCTGATTTCATTGACTAATGAAATCCTGAATCTTCTATAGGACTTGCAATTATATTTAGCAACCTATTTGTGTTTTATTTGTGTTGTATTGTCAGGTGGCTTAAAGTACCAGACAATTGGTGAGAATAAACCAACGAAAGCTGAGGTACAGAGATAGATATTATTGCGAAGTAGTTGGGGTGTGAGTGTGGGAGGAGAAAATATTTTCTTGAGAATCATTTTAGAAATGGTCATTTCATTTGTGAATCTTTCCTTGCTGTGATGTCTCTGGTTTCCCTGTACAACCTAAACCTAAATTCTTCAGGGACTTGGAGAATGAATACTTGTATGATGAGGGCTTGCTGGGCCTTTTGTATATTAGATTTTCTATGGTTGTAGAATACCCAGGGGGTCTATATTTGTCATCTTATTTAATCCTCACAAAAATTTTACGAAGTGGATGTTGTTATTCCCATTTAATAAAGTGAAGAAACTGAGATTTAAAGAGTTTTCATAGCTGAGTATGTGATCAGGTTGCTTTGAAACTAAGTCTTCTGACTTCACTATCATTGCTTTTTCTACTTTTTCAGAGATGTCTCTGTGATTATTTTATTTTATTTTTTACCATTTCTTTTTTAAAATTAATTTTTATTGGAGTCTAGCTGATTTACAATGCTGTGTTAGTTTCAGGTGTACAGAAAAGTGAATCAGTTATACATAAACATATATCCACTCTTTTTTAGAGCCTATTCCCATATAGGTCATTACAGAGTATTGAGGAGAGTTCCCTGTGCTATACAGTAGGTTCTCACTAGTTATCTATTTTATAAATAATAGTGTGTATATGTCAATCCCAATCTCCCAATTTATCCCTCCCCCCGTTTTCCTCTTGGTAACCATAGGTTTGTTTTCTATGTCTGTGACTCTATTTTTGTTTTGTAAATAGGTTCATCTGTACCATTTTTGTCTCTGATGATTTTAAATTAAAAGTTATTTAACATGATATCTTTATCATCTTTAAAACAAGGGTATCTGTTTTGAATATCAGATAAGCCCATAGAGTCTTTAAGTATCCACATTATGTAAATGTTTAAAACAATGACTTGGAAAGACATTTTTACAAATTACACGTAGAGCTCTGAAGCTTCAGTTTTTATAGGTAGTAACAGTAATTCTGTGGTTTTGATTAATTTATGTTTTTATTAAGTAAAGACCTATTAATGCTTATTTATTGAAATTTTCTCTGTAAACCTCAAAACAAAGTAAATATGAAAAAGCTAAATCATAATATTATATAGTTACATTTCTCTACTTTTTTGTTTACTTTCAAAATTTTTATAAATCTACAAAGTCAGGTTTATGGATGCATGACTTACAGATATTAAAATTCCCTCTTTTAAAGTATGTAGTTTGATTAGTTTGGAAAATAAATAAAGTTGTGTGGAGCATTGCTATCATGGTAAAAAATTCTTTTGTGCCTCTTTTCCTTTTCCCTACCTGCAGTCCCTGACAGCTAGTGATCTGAATTCTGTCTATATAGTTTTGCCTTTTCCAGAATGTCATATCAATGGACTCATATAGTACATAACCTTTTGTGTCTGGCTGCATTTGACCAGAAAAATGCTTTTGAGATCCATCCATGTTGTTGCATGTATCAGCAGTTCATTCCTTTTTGTTGCCAAGTAGTATTCTCTTGTACGGATGTATCATAATGTGTTTATTCACCAGTTGATGGATATTTGGGTAATTTCCAATTATGAACTATTACAAATAAAGCTGCTCTGAATATTTGAGTACAAGTTCTTATATGAACATATTAATATCTGTCTCTTGGGTAAATAAATACCCAGTGGTGGGATCGCTGGGCAATATGGTAAGTATATGTGCAACTTTAAAAGAGACTGCTAAACCTTTTCCAAGGTGGCTGTATCATTTGGATTCATTCCAGCAATATAAGAGTTCTATCTGGTCCACATCCTAACCAGCCCTGAACTATCAGGGGTTTTTTTTGTTTTGTTTTTAAGTTTTTAGTAGGTGTGTAGTGGTATCTCATGATTTTAATTTACATACCTCAAATAACTAATGATGTTGAGCATCTTTTCTTGTGTTGATTTGTCACCCAAATCTCTTCTTTAGTGAAGTGTCTGTTTGAATCATTAGCCCACTTTTTTATTGGATTGTCATCTTATTATTTACTTGTAAGAATTTAAAAAATATGTTCTACCTACAAGTCCTTTATCAGATGTGTGTTTTGTAAATATATTCTCTCAATATGTAGCTTGCTTTTGCATTTTCTTAACAGTGTCTTTGAAGGAAAAAAATGTTTTAAATTGTGATGAAGTCTAATTTATCATTTTTTAATTTTAAAGTTACAAGTTTTGTGTCCTGAGAAATGTTGTTCTAACCCAAAGTCACAAATATTTTCTCTATGTTCTCTACTAGAAGTTTTATAGATTTAGTTCTTACATTTAGCTCTATAATCCATTCCAGCTTATGTTTTGTGTACAGTGTATAAGGGTCAAAGTTCTGGTTTTTGTTATTGTTGTTTTTTGCATAGAGATGTCAGTTACCACTTACTGAAAAGATTATTCTTTTCCCATTGAATTACTGTAGCACCCATGTCAAAAATCGATTTACCATTTCTATATAGATCTATTTCTGGACTTTCTATTCTGTTCCATTGATCTATATACTTGTCCTTAAGCCAGTACCACACTATTTTAACTAATATAGCTTTTTTTTTTTCATTCAAATAGAAAGTCACAAAAATTATAATCACCCTCATCAGTTCACTCAGTCCCATGTAATTAAATTTTTTTCATCTTGATCTTTTGTTAGCAATTTTATGAATTCATCAGTTAATATAGCTTTATATTAAGTGTTGAAATCAAGTTGTGTGAGTCTTCTAACTTTTTTTTTCTCTTTCCAAGAAGATTTCCAAATAAATTTTAGTCATCTTGTCATTTTCTTCTAAAAATCCTGCAGGGATTTTGATTGGAATTACATTAAATATATAGATCAATCTGGGGAAATTTGACATCTTAATAATTGAGGATTCTAATACATATGTCTCTATTTAGGACTTTAAATATTTCTCAAAGATTTCATGGTTTTGGTGTCCTATTGTAAATGGTATTTTTATTAATTTCAATTTTAATTTAGTCCTTGCTAGTATATAGATGTTCATTGATTTTTACACCTTGTATGCTGCAACATTGCTAAATTCACTTATTATTTCTTGGAGTTTGTTCTGTTTTGTTTTTGTTTGTTTGTTTGGTTTTGGTCAAGGTTTTCTAGGATCATATAATTTGTGAAAAAATGGGTTTATTTCTTCTTTTCTGATCTCTCTGCCTTTTATTTCTTTTTCTTGCATTATTACATGGCAAAGACTTTCAGGCCAATGTTGGATAGAAATGGTAGTAAGAGTAGAGATCCTTATCATGTCCCTGGTTTTAGGGGGAAAGCATTCAGTCTTTTCTCATTAAGTATGATGTTATCTGTTTGGTTTTTTTTTTTTTTTTTTTTGCGGTAGGCGGGCCTCTCACTGTTGTGGCCTCTCCCCTTGCGGAGCACAGGCTCCGGAGCACAGACTCAGTGGCCATGGCTCACGGGCCTAGCTGCTCCGCGGCATGTGGGATCCTCCCAGACCGGGGCACGAACCCGTGTCCCCTGCATCGGCAGGCGGACTCTCAACCACTGCGCCACCAGGGAAGCCCTATCTGTTTGGTTTTTGATAAAGATGCCCTTTATCAGTTGGAGGAAATTCTTACCAATTCTAATTTTCTGAGAGTTTTTATCATGAATATATATGGACTTTTGTCAAATACTTTTTCTCCATCTATTGATCTGATCATAAGGTTTTTCTTTTAATCTGTTGATGAGGTGAATCGCCTTGATTGATTTCAAATCTTAAACCAAGTTTGCATTCCTGGAATAACTCCACTTGGTCATGATATATTATCCTTTTTGTATATTATTGAGTTTAATTAGCTAAAATTTTGTAAGTTTTGTGTTTGTCTATGTGCATGAGAATTATTGTTCTGCAGTTCTTTTTTTTTTTTTTTTTTGCGGTATGTGGGCCTCTCACTGCTGTGGCCTTTCCCGTTGCGGAGCACAGGCTCCAGACGTGCAGGCTCAGCAGCCATGGCTCATGGGCCCAGCCGCTCTGCGGCATGTGGGATCCTCCCAGACCGGGGCACGAACCCGTGTCCCCTGCATCGGCAGGCGGACTCTCAACCACTGCGCCACCAGGGAAGCCCCTGCAGTTCTTTTATGATGTTTTGACTTGGTTTCAGTATCAGGCTAATGTTGGTTTCATAAAATAATTTTTCCCTCTTCTTGTATTTTCTGGGTGAGTTTTTACAGAATTAATATTATTTCTTCTTTAAATATTTGGTAGAATTCACCAGTGAAGCCATTTGGTTTTGGAGATTTCTTTTGTGGGAAAATTTTAAAGCACAGATTCAATGTCTTTAATATATAATGGGCTATATTTTTAATTTAAAAATATTTTATTTATTTATTTATTTAGGCTGTGCCAGGTCTTAGTTGTGGCATGTGGGCTTCTTTTTTAAAATAACTAATTAATTAATTAATTTGGCCATGTCAGGTCTCAGTTGTGGCACTCGGGATCTTCGCTGTGGAATGCGGGATCATTCGTTGTGGTGCATGGGCTTCTCTAGTTGTGGCGTGCTGGATCAGTAGTTGCGGTGCATAGGCTTAGTTGCCCCATGGCATGTGGGATCTTTGTTCCTCGACCAGGGATCAAACCTGCGTCCCCTGCATTGGAAGGTGGATTCTTAACCACTGGACCACCAGGGAAGTCCCTATAATTGGCTATTTGGGTTATTTATTTATTCTTGAGAGAGCTTTGGTTACTTATGTCTTTTAAGGTACTTGTCCATTTCATCTAAGTTGTCAAATTTGGGGGCATAATGTTGTTCACAATATTCTTATTCTTTAAATATCTGAAGGACCTCAAGATGTCACTTCTTTTATTCCTGAAATTGATCATTTCTATCTTCTCTTTTTCTCCTGGAGCAAAGATGGGCAATCTATGGCTTACAGGCTAAATCAGGCTTGCAGCATATTTTGAACAGTAGATGACTTAAGAATGGTTTGTGCATTTTTTAAATGGTTAGAAAAAAATCAAAAGAAAATAAAACTTCATGACACATAAAAATTAAATGAACATGAAATTTTAGTATGCATAGATGAAGTTTTATTTGAACACAACCACACTCGTTATCTTGTACATTATCTATGGCTGCTTTTGTGCTATAACAGTAGCACATATGGCTACAAAGCCTAAAACATTTATGATGTTGCCGTGGTATGATAAAAAATATATCTAATCTCTGTTCCAGGTTCTTGATACAGACCTTCAAAAACCCTCGGAATTTCCTGAGTGATTAGAGTGTCTTTGTTATTCTAAATAGGTGACTCTCATGGGCCCCTAGATAACTTCAGGAAGGAGGCTGGTCATAAGAAAGACCAAACATGTGATTACGGTATTGGAACTTTTAACCACTTGACCTCCTGGGAATGAAAGGGGGCTGGAGATTGAGTTCAATCACATAGTCAATGATTTAATCAATTATGCCTACATAATGAAACCCAGATTAAAAACTCTGGACACTGAAGTTCAGTGATGCTTCCTGGTTGGTAAACACATTGATGTGCTGAGAGAGTGATGTGCTCTGAGTCCATGGGGCCCCAACCTGGAAGCTCTCAGACCTCACTCTATATGTACCCCTTATATAAAACTATGTTTGGAAGTATAGCACTTTCATTGAGATCCATGAGTTGTTCTATTGAATTATTGAACAAGAGGGGGTCATGGGAACCCCTAAATTTATAGCCAGTTGGTCAGAAGTGCAAGTGGCCTGGGGACTCTGAAAGTTCAGCTGCCATTTGAAGTGAGGGCAGTTTTGTGGAGGACTGAGCCTTTAACTTGTGGGGTCTGCAATAGCTCCATGTGGTTAGTGTCAGAATTGTATTGCAGTATATTCAGTTGTGTTAGACCAGTTGGGTTGAAATGGAACAGTAACCATTAACAGAAAAAGTATGCCAATCCCTGTTCTAAAGGTATATTAGTTTTATTGATTTTTCCCCCCCAGAGAACCAGCTTTTGATTTCATTGATCTCTATAATCTTTCTCATTTTGATTTTATTAGTTTCTGCTCATATCTTTATTTAATTTCCTTCCTATGCTTATTTTATGTTCAATTTGCCCTTCTATTCCTAATTTTTATGCCTTCGGAATTATACCATCTCTTTCCATCTTGGTGTTCAGTGACATCATGTTTGCAGCTTGAAATTGGCCATGGTGGGAGCACTTATAGCACAAAAATCAGCAAATATTGCAAACTGGTGGTTCTCCCTTCAGCCTGAGAGCCAGTTGTTAAACTTACCAGCATACTACTTATAATAGTGATAACACAGCTCTTTTTTTTAATTAAAAAAAATTTTTTTAATTGAAGTATAGTTGATTTATGTTGTATTAGTTTTAGGTGTACAGCAAAATTATTCATATATATTTACATATATTTATATTTTTTTTCAAGATTTTTTTCAATTATAGGTTATTACAAGGTACTGAATAAAGTGGTCCTTGTTGTTTATCTATTTTATATATAGCAGTGTGTATCTGTTAATCCCAAACTCCTAAGTTATCCCTTTCCCCCCATCCCCTTTGGTAACCATAAATTTGTTTTCTATGTCTGTGAGTCTATTTCTGTTTTGTAAATAAGTTCATTTGTATCATTTTAAAATTTTTTAAAAATTTTTTAATTTATTTATTTTTTTTTGTGGTACATGGACCTCTCACTGTTGTGGCCTCTCCCGTTGAGGAGCACAGGCTCCGGATGTGCAGGCTCAGCAGCCATGGCTCACGGGCCCAGCCGCTCCATGGCATGTGGGATCTTTCTGGACCAGGGCACAAACCCGTGTCCCCTGGATCGGCAGGCAGACTCTCAACCACTGCACCACCAGGGAAGCCCTGTATCATTTTTTTAGATTCCACATGTAAGTGATATCATATATTTGTCTTTGTCTGACTTACTTCACTTAGTATGATACTCTCTAGGTCCACCCATGTTGCAGCAAATGGCACTATTTCATTCTTTTTTATGGCTGAGTAAATAATATATTCCATTGTTTATATATACCACATCTTCTTTATCCATTCATCTGTCGATGGACATTTAGGTTTCTTCCATGTCTTGGCTATTGTAAATAGCGCTGCAATGAACATTGGGGTGCATGTATCTTTTCGAATTATGGTTTTCTCTGGGTATATGCCCTGGAATGGGATTGCAGAATCCTGTGATAGCTCTATTTTCAGTTTTTTAAGGAATCTTCATACTGTTCTCCATAGCGGCTGTACCAACTTACATTCCCACCAACAGTGTAGGAGGGTTCCTTTGTCTCCACTCCCTCTCCAGTATTTATTTGTAGACTTTTTGATGATGGCCATTCTGCCTGGAGTGAGGTGATACCTCATTGTAGTTTCGATCTGCATTTCTCTAATAATTCATGATATCGAGCATCTTTTCATGTGCCTGTTGGCCATCAACACAGCTCTTTTTTAATCCTCTCAGGGCACCTAACACAAAAAGATGATCTTAAAAGTTAATTCAGAAAAGGAAAAGACTTGTTAGTGAAAAAATATGATTTAAAATATAGATTTTAAATCTAAAATTCTAAAAGAGATTATGCAGCCTTGATCCTGAAGTCATGAAGAATAGGATAGTAGGCTCCATTTGTTAGTGATTTCAGTGTAGTCCTTTTTGAGGAAAAGTGCCTTGATTAGATGATCTGTAGAAGTCCATTGCAGTTCTGTGAGTCTATGGTAAGTTATTTCCCAGAAGATGGTAGGAAAGCTATTTTATTGCTAATGAAAAGCTGATGAGTGAGTTATTGCTGAGGGATTGATCCACTGCCCTTTTAAGAAGCTCTGAGATTCCCAGACCTAATGGATGGAAAAGAGCAGAAATAACAGAGTTAGGTAGCTCAAGTCTAAACTTTGTAAGAAACATTAGATGGTTTGACATAAGTTGTCACTTATGTTTTGTGGATGCCCTTCTAAGCAAAGTGTTAGGCGAATTCTTGGCCAATTTCTCTGTTGGTGTGCTGAGAGCTTAGTTCATGTCTTTGGCATTAAATAGAGCTTCCATTAATTGATCAGAAAAGTGTTTGTATATCACCAGGAGGTATTGAAAAAGCCCACTTAAAAGGAAATTTTAGTAGTTAATTTCTGTGCTGCCATAGCTTTGATCCCATTGATCTTCTTGTGTTATAGCCATTATGATGTCTCTCTTCTAGCCCGATACTGTGAGCAGATACTCTATTGTATTTGTTTTTGTATTCTCAGTGCTTAGCGTTGTAAACTGCTTAATAAACTTTTGTTGAATGAATGAATAATTAAAGGAACATTTATTTTATTCCTTTTTGGCAGGACATAGGGAACCCAAAAGATTAAGCACAATTAAATTTCATGAATATTGAGAAAACTGGCATTAAAAAAAAAGATGTAATGTCAAATCATGTGTAATATTTCAAGTACGTTTTGTTCAGCTTTATCCTAGATATTTACGAGTGTTTAATAAGCTATTAATAAGTAAGTAACATATATTTTCAATTTAATAGTTGATATTCTGAGTTACAATCACACTTTGTTCCTCTGAGTATTCAGCATTAATATAACAAGTAGGACTGTTTAGGTACTTTCTTCTTGGTATTATCCTCAGTATCATTCAGCTTTTAGTTAGATATTGATTGAGTGCAACATTATTCAAGGTTTGCCTAAAGATTAAAGAGAGAACCTCTAAAATGCTAGTTGTATTTAACATATAACATTTATTATATGCTTTTTTTCTAATAAATACAAAATCAGTACAAAAAACCTTGAAAATCTGGGAAAAGCATGAAGGAAAAAAATATCCCTAATCCTATTACCCCGATATAACCACTATGAGTGTTTTGGTATATGCCCTTTTTACACTATAAATCTACAAATATCATATTAAAAATAATATATAAAATAGGCCATGTGGCTGTTATAGAGAGGGTAGAGGGAACATCTGGAGATGAGTTCTATTCTGGCTTTGCCACTAGCCAGTATGACCTTAGGAAAGATCCTTTATCTCTAGAGTTCTGTTTCTTCATTTATAAAGGGATTGTCATAGTATCTAAGGACCTTTTCTCACTTGAAAATTCTGATTTCATTGAAACTGAACACCTTTGAAGACAGATTTCAGAGGATGAAATCGAAAGTGTTTAAGTCTGTATTCATCTTAATTATGAGGCAGATTTAAAAATCTTAAACTTGTATAAATATTTCTTGCTAATATCATTAGGTTTTTGTTATTATGAAGAAGTTATACTTCAAGTAGCAAATTTCTCTTGGAACAAGAATCACAATCTGAATTCCAGGTGGAGGTATTTGAGCTGATAAATATGTTTGTAGGAAAGTGTTAAAATAATTCTCATCAGCCTTTAGGTATGTGACCAGAAATAAGATATACAGTATCGCCACTATTTTCAGTACATGGTATTTTATCAAAAAAGCATACCAAGGAGGAAAGCAACTCTTTTACTTGACTCTTTTTGCACCTCAAGAAAATTGATTTTGTCTTCCCTCCCCTCCTCCACGCATATTGTAAAAATGTAGATTGGTACGCAAGAACTATTGCATATGATGGACCAAAGCTTTAAAAGTGTTCCGAGGTGTCTGGTTTATCTTACCAGGGTCCGTTTTCACATTAAACAATTTTTGTTGAACAGTTAAGATGTCCTTTTACTTTTACCATTTCTTAGTAGGATTTTTGGTATGCATTTTAACTGTTATTTAAGAGTCCCCATATGCTTAGAAAGGAATCAGAATGTATGTGCCTTTTTTTTTTTTTTTTTAAAGCCTCAGCACAATGTAGGTTATTCCATCAATACCATCAAATGACTGGGAGCTGGAGTTGGAACAATATGTAAAAATACAGCTTGCGAAAGATTTCCTTTATTAGCTGTCATCATCCGCAGAATATATGTTCAAATAAACGTTGTGTAATAACTAAATTTGAGATTAATAGGCCCCTTAAGAAACAGCGAAGTCATTCAGAATTGTCAGTGAAAAATAGGCTGTAAGACTGTAACATGCACATATTGTCCTGCTTACATGCTCTCTCTGGTGTCATTCCCATTTATCACTGTCGGCAGGCTCGGTTCTCATTAAAACACTCTTGCACAAAAGCAACTTAATTTTCTTAAGAGGAGAGGACACCTGATTCAATTTGGCATCCAGAAGCAGTAACTTGAATATATTTTTTCCTTGCCTGAATTGAGATGAATAGTTACAAACAAGAATAGCCACCCCCACCCCACCATTCACCTCAAGATTAGGGATGTTAAATTTTTTTTCCATTGATATCAAGAAATGTTGCTTACTCTCAAAAAAGCAGCTGGATGGCATTTTCTCATAACTTGCATATAGATGAACGTCTCTTCATTCCTGTAGTGTTTTCAAAACAAAGAATGAAAGTGGTCATTAAGATGGTGAATTTTAATGGTATATTAAACAATCTTTCTTTAAATTGGAGAATGCTTTGTAGCAGTTCTGTAGTCTTCACTTCGATGTATTTGTTGAGAAGAAATATTCAGTAATGATTTTAAGACAATATTCTACTTTTTAGCCATTGCTGCTTAAAAAATGCAACACAAATAATGGAATCAAATGATAATGCCCCTTTAATATTGAGCATGGTAAATAAACTCGCATTTAAATTGATGTCTTATATATACTTTTGTGTGGTATGGTTCAATAATATTTAAAGGTAATATAGAAATGTATAACTCAAATTTTACTTGCTATGAGATTTATACAGTGAAAATAGTGGTAATTTAGTACTAAAATGTCCTAGCAACTAAGGTGCTTGTCAGCCAATTATAATTTTTAAAAACAGGCAGAATAAGCTTTTCTTAATTCTTCTTTTTTTTTTTTTTGGCCTTTCTATAGCATTTTGCAAAATACCTTACAAGTAAAAAGAAAATGTTTTGTATTTCCTTATTTAATTGGAGACCAAGGATAGGAATTCAATCTTTGATGTCTTTATGCTTTTTCCAACTACAACTATGCTTAGAAAGGGGATAAATATTTAGGCTAGTTCTCCTTCTTGTGACTCAGAGGCAGGGGTGATATAGATTCACATAGTTGAGGAACTTTTCCAGGTTAGGATAATGCAGCTTTGATATCCAACAACCGTCACCAATAGTCAATTTTTTTTCTGTTGGTTTTTCATGATGTGTTATGCCATATGCAATGGGAACAAAAGATTATGCTAAATAAAACTTAATAGCCTAGTCAAGTTTATGTCTGGGAAACGCTTTTGATTTATCTAACTGCCTGATTAGTACTTTATTACTTACTCCTTTGTTTAGGAACCTGATTGTATCAGTTAGGCTTCAAGTAATAGAAAATCAGACTAAAAGTAGCTTAAACAAGCAGGGACTTATTTTTCTCATATACCAAGATGCCTGGAGGTGCGGCTGGCTGGCACTTGTTCCGTGGCTCAATGATATTAGAGTGGTTATCTCTGCGTTGCTCTTGGCCTTTCTCTGCTGGATGCAAGGTAGCTTTCACTGCCCTAGGCAGGAAGAACGGAAGAAGGGCGGTGCCAGAAACTAACTTCCCTATCCCCCAACCATCAAGTGGAAGCCAATTTATATCTCACTGGCCAGGACCTTGTTGCGTGGCCACCCTAGCTTTTCCTAGTTCACGTGTACTTTTTGTGTCTTATTTAAATTTTTTTTTCCTTTTCAGGAAGTGAGTCTCGTATTTTCTTCTAAGAGTTTTAAAGTTGTGCCTTCCAATTCTAGGTCTCTAATTTATGTTGTATTTTCTTATCCAACATATTGTGAAAAACTCAGCGTCTCCTCCTTCCCCAACTGTGTTACAGTGGAGCTGCTGTCATATACAGCTTTCTCACATTGTTTGTACTTTTTTTATTGTAAACTCCTGTTCATTGGGGGTCGTTTAACTGGGAATCTGCTTTGTTCCGGATTATTGCAGTGACTCCAAAGAGAAGTTCTGCGTTTGCTTCTTTCCGGGCCTCAGGGGTTCCACCGGTCTTTGATCCGTTTTGTCTTTCCTTTTCTCCGAATTAATCATTAGTTTGGGATTCTTGAGTTACATGGGTAGTGTAAATTCCATTCCGTGCCCACCCTTGATGCCAGGCCCTGTGTTACCTTCGTGACTGTCTGAGGAGAGTTTTCTAGTTGCCCTCGCCTGGTGGGCAGCCCCTTCAGCATCCTGCTCTTCTGGCCGCAGGTGCCTCAGCTCCGGTCCTCACCCTTTGCAGCCAAAGGCAGGGCGTCCTAGTGCTTCTTGCGCATGCGTCAGTATGGCCTGGGAGAGTGCAGCCTCAAACCCCCTGTTTGACCACTCTGTCTTTGACTAACTTCCATATGTCTCCTACCAGGGTTTTTGTTCTGTTTTGGCTCAACTATACATTTAAAATGTTATGTTCTTGTTATCTACTGAGTGGTGTGAATTTGAGGATTATATACATGAAATGCCGTCTTACATACTCCTTTTCCCCACCCTTACCTTCTCTTTGGGCAACATCTCTGACAGATCTCAAGGCTTTTCTGGTCACTTTTTGTTACAAAAACAGTCATATATTTAGTCATTAAGTTTAACTTTCTGGTAGTATATGATTCGCGGCAGTCTAGCTTAAACAAGTTCTCTTCTTTGCCAACCTAGGCCTAATCTGTGTTTTTTGTTTTCTGAGTTTTTTTTGGGGGGGTGTGGGGGTGGGCGAGAAGGAAGGATTTATTACTTGCATCAAGTAAGGAGAACACCAGGGCTCTTTTCCCAAAGCAGTGTCTCCCTGAACTGCAAAACTGGGGAAGTTTTAAACTACGGGTACGTGCATATTCAAAAGAGGGCTTGAGCAGAGAAGAATTCAGCATAGAATTGGGGCAAAGGTCGACAGAGTCCAAGCTTTAGTTTATTGGAGTCAGGAGGGTCAACATCATCACTCCATCCTCCACCTGGGTGGGAGCCTTAGTTCCTGGTGTCAGGACTTTACTGAAGCTCAGGTTCTTTGTCTCGTTGCAGAAAGAATTCAGTGAGAGACAAAGTGATAGGTAGGGAGTGGATTTATTTAGAGAGGTCACATACCATAGACAGAATGAGGTCCTTCTCAAAAGGTGAGAGCAGCCCTGGGAGAAACACACTCCACAGACTGAGGACCAGCTCAGAAGGCGAGAGGCCCTAATCCGTGTTTGTAAAGCACAGAAAATTGTACTTTTTTCTTAATGAATATATACACGTATACAAATATAATCTTTTTTTTTTTTAAATGAACAGATAGGTAGAACCAGTGGGGAAGAAGGTATGGTCTGTTTCACTATTTTTTTTTTACTTTCTCACCCTCCCTACTCTGTAGAGTCAGGGGTGAGAGTAGGACCACTGGATTAGAGGGAGAGGGACAGAGTCTGATCTTACTGGTGCTGTTCTAATCTGGTCCTTAGTGCCCTCTGTCATAGCAGGTGTCCACCTTCTATTTCTTTTTCCAGGACAGGTTGGGGAGGGAGTTCTTCAGAGTACACCTGCAGCTTCCAACCCTCAACACAGCCCTTCAGCCTCTCACTGCTGGAGTCTCTTCGCCCTGGAAAGCTGCTATGTAGGGTCTCTCACAATGAATCAAGTTTCATGGCAGTCCTCTGAGGCACCTGCCTGGCCCCTGCGATTGATGGAACCTTGCCCCATCATTGAACTGAAGTATACTTTGCCCAACTGCTTACCTCCGTCCTTGCCCTACCCTTGTGGCCTGTCCTAGACAGCCTCCCCAGCTTTGCTGTTTCTAGTCGGGGAGCAAGTACCTGTCTCTGGTTCATTACACACCCTCCCTGTCCCCCCAGCGCAGTTCTAGGGAATAGACCGTGATGGTTCCAGGAGCGCTCACAGAGTGCACTCCACTCCTGTGGCAGCCTGGCGAGCACTTTCTCCCTCAGTAAACATCCGTCCCCAGTTTGGGAGGCATGGCAGGCACATCAGCTTTCTCCCCTAGAGGAAGAAGAAAAAGTCAAAAAACCCACTACTCCTAGAAATTTCCTTTTATCAATCTCCTCTAGAACGTCTAGGCTTTTCTTATATTGGCTGTATATGAAATGGTCCCTAGCTTAGTTTTCATGTCTTTTTATAAGCTCTGCATTGATATCTCTGGAATATTACTTTAGACTACTGGGATACTTGCCACACATTCTCCTTAGCTTGGAGCATTATTAGAAATTCCGAGACAACCATAAGTGTTCCATTTTAGCATTTTAGTAAGCATTGCTGTATACGTTGGCTGGGGAAACAGGTTATGCAACAGCGAACACTGAACACCAACAGGAAGTTTCATAAGTTAATTTGTAACAGATCATTCACACTCAGTGTAAACAATGGATCTCATTTTTTTTTTTTTTTTTTAGTGGACTGATGAGGGAAAGAAAAAGAGGGGTGTTGGGCTAGCATTATGAAAACTGTAGATACAGTGTTATGAGGAGAAGACTTGGGTAGGGCCCAACAGTGTCATATATTTGGAGTGCAGTCATTTTATAAGAGGACCATATGTTTATGTAACTCCAGAGCATGGAACATGGTCAGTGCACAGCAGTTATGGAAGGTGAAGGTTTTGGGCTTACTGTCAGGTAGGACTTCATAACATTCAAGGGCATTCAGCAATGGAAGCACTTGATTTCCTGAGTTAGAGAACACTCTGTTGCCATGCTTTTCAGTGTTTTTTTTTTTTAATTTACCTTTTTATTTCAAATAATTCCAAGTAGGTTATGAAGAAATAAATTTGTTATTGAACTTGCTCAATTTTCCAAAATAATTTAATGAAGACATGCTGTAATATATAATGAAACATTAGTAAAATACCATATTTCAAGTAAAACTGGGCTGATACTAAAAGCAATATATTATCTAAAAATGTACAATATAAAGGAAGCCAATCTACTCAATATTAAAAAACCACCTCAATATGAACTTTTAGCATTGATCAAATTATCCATCAAACATGATTACGCCAAGGTATGTACTTTTCACATGGGATTCCTGAGTTAATAATGAAAACATTACTGTGCAGGACATTCAGTTAACATAAGAACTATTCATTCATTCATTCATTCATTCATTCATTCTCTGGCTCAGTAATATTCGTTGAGGGTTTACTACAAGTCAGGTGCTGTTCTAGGCAGTGAAGATACAATCTTGTACAAATTAGACAAAATTCTTGTGATGGAACATTCTAGAGCGAGAATGGGTAATTAAGTTGTTTCTGGCAAAAGAGATAATAAATAAAATGCACTATTTAAAAATCAGAATGGATGAACAACAAGGTCCTACTGTATAGCACAGGGAACTATATTCAATATCCTCGGATAAACTATAATGGAAAAGAATGTGAAAAAGAATATATATATGTATAACTGAATCACTTTGCTCTACGGCAGAAATTAACACAACTTTGTAAATCAACTATACTTCAATTAAAACTTAAAAAGTCTTTAAAAAAATAAATAAAAATCAATGAACTCCCTCAGCTGTGGCTTCTAGAAGACAGAGGAGAGGAAACTCATATCCTAAGACAGTCTGGTCATAAAATCTGAGGGGTCCTCCCTTCAGAACAAATTGTCTTTGATGGTTCATATTTGATCTCAGTACATGAAGTTTGTACACAGGCATGTTTGTTTTAATATAAAAATGAAAGTGCATTTTTGGATTATTTTCAAAACCAAACATTCACATGCTACAGATACTTGTGGAAGGTGTCCTCTGTTCATCCTGTGGTTTCTCATACCCCCAGCACACTGATGTATGTTCCAGAGTGTTCTCAACCTCCAGCTTGTCAGGCAGCCATCAAGAGATATCACTAACGTGCAAAATAGGGATTGAAATCTTAATTTTATTTAAAAATAAAATATGTATTCCATTTTTAACACAAAGGGATTTAAAATGCGAACAGTAAATGGCTCACATCTTCCTGCCCAGATATAGAAATGCAACACATTTAAAAGAAGAAGACAAACAGGACAAACAGAAGAAAATGAAAAATAAAAATGACCCTTACTCAATTCCTTTCAAACAAATTTAATCATAGTTAAGAGGGTTTTTCTGTGATCCCTTTCAGAAAAAAAAAGTGTTTTTTTGTACTTGTCTGTGTATATGTGTGTGTGTGTGTGTGTGTGTGTGTACACATTTACACAATAGGAATGTGATATTATGATTATAATAAGAAATATATATTTGGTCTTTGTCTCAATTCCTGGCACAGAGCTCCTAAAATGATTAGATTTCCTAAGTGAAGAGAGCTGGAAAAAGTGTCTTTTGTTATGCTAAATAGATGACTTTTGGAAAGCCCCTAGCTAACCTGAGGATGGGGCTGGTTGCCAGGGGAACCAACCAGAGATTAGAAGGTTGGACCTCTGGGGAGGGGAGAGGGGCTAGAGATTGAGTTCAGTCACCAATGGCCAATGTTGAAATCAATCATGCTATGTAATGGAGACTCTATAGAAACCCAAAGGATGGGTTTGGAGAGCTTCTGGGTTGGTGAGCACTGGAGGTGATGAGAGAGGCCTGCGATCAGAGGGCATGGATGCTCCACAGCCTTGCCCCATACCTTGCCCTCTGCATCTCTTCCATCTGGCTGTTCCTGAGTTATAGCCTGTTATGATAAAGTAGTAATCTAGTGAGTAAGCTGAGTTCTGTGAGCTGCTCTAGCAAATTAATCAAACTGGAGGGGACTGGGTTGTGGAACCTCCGATTTATAGTCAGTTGGTCAGAAGCACAGGTGACAGCCTTGACTTTTGATTGACATCTGAAGTGGGGACAGCCTTATGGTTCTGAACCCTTAACCTGGGGAATCGGATGCTAGTTGAGGGTAGATAATATCAGAAATGAGTTGAATTGTAGAAAACCCAGCTGGTGGTGGGTGAATTTCATGGTGGTGTGGAGAAACACATACTGAAGGAATTACACACAGTTTTGAAACTTGCTTTTTTTAATTAAAATATCTTAGCCTGCTTTAATATCAGTATATGCAGGTCATCTTTTTAATGGCTACAGAGTATTCCTTGGTAATTCTAGATTTTATTTAACTAACTCTATTGCTATATAGTGGTGGCAAATTGTAAAATTTTTTTATATTACATTAAGTGTGTATATATAACTATATAAGAATAGGGAGGTTAAGAGAAGTAAAATACGATGCTGTGAGAGAGATACTTATACTGGGTGAGAGACCAAAGTCTAAATGTCATTTCCACTGCTTGGCTGTGGTGCCTGGTGGCAGATCCAGTCTTCTTTGTCTGCCAATCCTTGGATTCTGCCAAACACATAGAATAATGTAGTTGGAGAAGTAGACTTTGGACATTTCTGGGAATCCTACTTATTTTAGAAATCCAATTAGCAAACATGGAGGTGCTCAGGATGAGCTTCATTAGATTCCTTCCTTAGAAGACTTGAGCCTCTCATGGGGCAGGGAGGCATGTAGATAGGTCATTCAATAGTGTGACAAGTGCCAGGGCAGAAGTATGCTCAGGATGTTGTGACAGCAGGTATGGGGACACTCAGGCCACCCAGAAGTATGGATGTGTGAGTGTTGACGAGGTGATTGAAAGCTTCTTGGAAGGACGATGCTTAAGCTGAGTCACTAAGGTAAATGGGAGTTCCCTGGCAGGCAGAAGGGCATTCCAGGCCAAGGCGCAAAGAGGTGAGAAACAGCATGATGAGTGTGGAGAATCGCAAGTAGTTTGGTGCTGTCAGAATATAAATTTTGAGGCAATAAATGAGATGGACAGAGACCTGTTCATGGACGGCCTTGTAGTTCATGCTGAAGAGCTGGGAATTCCCCCTTAAGTCAAAAGATACGCTTGTCTTTATATATCAATTAAAAGCTCTCTATATATTTGTCATCACTTTTTGGAACTCTGGAAAACGTAATGGCTTCCTATGCTGCAATGGCAAAATTGAGCCAACTGTTAGCTTAATTATCTGTTGCTATTGAGCCCAGGATCCTTGGTTCGGTGTCCCATTTCACATGGTTCTTCAGAGAACCCAGAACCTTAATCAGCCAAGTCACCAATGGTTGCCAGAGCCCACTGCATGGTGAGTGATTTCAAATCCATCACCACTATCAGGAAAATAGCTAAGAAGTTGGCCTGCAGCAGCTTTGGATACCTAAGATGTCTCATCACTGTCATCACCATCATTTTATAAAATGCAGGAAGATAGCCAATCCACATAAAATATATTGCTTGGGTTTGGGTTAAAAGAGAATAGGATGGAGTGGGAGTATAGTGATATGATCTAATGAGTAGTATTTAGTACTTATTTTACTTTGGCTTCTGAGTCTTTTTGTTTCTAATGTTCCATGTTTGTTTGTTTGTTTTTTTAAATGCTAGGCAAAACTATTAGTGATCTAGTATAAGGCTGGTGAAAGGCACTGGAAAGAAACAAATCTGGAAAAGAGGAGCTCAAACAGGAATACCTCATTTCTTTACTAAAAAGAGAGAAACTCGTTCTAAGCACAAAATAGGGTCTAGAAATAAACATTGTTTGTGGCGAAGTACATTTTTATCAAAAGAAAGGCAGTGTTCCCTATCGATCTCCCCACAACTCATTTATTTTTACAGTTTTACTTATTTTTCTCTGCACATAAAACTTTTTCCTGAATCATCCATAATCGGATTCTAGGAAGATGTGTTAAATATGTTGCTACAGTTTACATTTGTCATCTGTGATGTTTTATTTAGCCGAATCTTTTTTTTTTTTCCTTCACTGCTCCCTGTACAACATGAAATACCATATGCCATTGCCCCTGTCAGGAAGCAAAGGTTTCCCTGGTCTGTGCCTGTGCCTATGTTTATGCCACAGCGGAGCTGTGGTCCAGTGCCATCTTTTATTGATAAGGCCAGCAAAGGAGAAATCTAATGAAATTATCAAAGCTTTGAATTAATTATGAACTTGAATAGGAGAGCTAAGCTCTCTGGAGCCAAGGATCTCATTACCCATGCATTCTCATTGCATTCTCTTCTGGAGCAGAAGGCATTTTCAGCTACAGCTCTTAGCTTGGCTTTGGACTTTATTCAAACTTGCTAAACTGACATCCTCTTCTTACTACAATGTGGCTGCTAATGTCCATGATGATTAATTTAATTCTGCTCTGGATCCACAGGAGTTGTCAATAGGTTTTCTCTGCCCCACCTTCTGCTTTTTATTATTTTCCTTTCTCTCTCTTTTTTTCATCAAATTGGATATTATACGAGTTTTTATCTTTTGGAAGTCATGTGAGAAGCTTTCAGAATTCAGGTGTAGCTTCATGGACTATAGTGATTGAATTAAAGTTAAGGACTATATTATATCTACTATGTATTCCCGGGATATTTAGGTAAGCTCAAAGTCAAGTATTTCTTCTTTTTTGAACACCAAACAGAAGTTTTTCTTGCCTGTTTCTACTTTAGAATTAATTGTGTAGCAATAACTTCCATGGTCTTAACAGCATTGTTCATATTTCTAATGTGCGTTGTATGGGAACTACAGATCTCACTTTGTGGGTGTAGCTCATAGGTCTTATGCTCCCTGATGGAGAGTACTTAATGTTTGCTTTACAATTCTGGTATTCCTTTTCCCAGTAATATGAATTTTCTTCCTTTCTTTTCTTTTTCTTTTCTTTTTTTTTTTTGGTGAATAAATCAACCTCTGATTGTTTTAAGTCTAGTAGCAAAATCAATAACAACAAGGTTTCAATTTGCTATTGGGGATGATTCTTCAGTACTGTCATATAGGTTCAAAGCATCTTATGGCAAGCCTTTTCTGCTTGCTTTTGAGACCCATTATTTATGGATTCCTAAGCTGTAGCTCATCTATCTTAGTAAACTACAGGCTACTGGCAATTTTTGTAAGCAGTGACTAACTTTGCTTTAGAGAGTCAGTGTTTTACGGTTTTGAATAGTGGGGGATGGGAGAATGATAGTCTTTGCTTTCCCTTTTCCTATTTACTTTCAGTGAGTTTTTTTCCCCCCATTTATTTTCTCTATAGGCAGCTGCAATATTTAATTCAGCCTTTGGAAGTTTTTTGGTAAGTAAACATGGTTTAATTTGTCTTTTATAACTTTTGTTGTGATGTTTGTATGAAATATTTAGTGAAAATTGGACTTTTTTTTACTATTTGGTTAAATATAAAAGTTCTTGAATCCTGTCATATACCATTATCCATACCCTAAAGAAAATTAATAAATAAAGGAAATGTTCTCTTATAATTTAGAGGCTTGGGTTTAATATTCCATTTAATGGATTCAAGGAATCAATTAAAACACTATGTGTCTCCTTATAGAGGTATGTCAATATATTGATCATTTAATGAGGTCTTCTAGATTATTATTATTTTGTGTCATGGGACTGAGGATTTTGAAAAAGAAAACATGACCCAGCTGGTCAGAAAGGGAATGCTAATTTACTTGTTGACATGTCATTTATTTTGTACATTTCACTTTTAAAGAAGCTACTGTCTTAGATACTTCTGAGAAATCTATGTGAAAAAAAATTTGAAATGAGGAAATAACTAATGAGTAATTTGCAAGAAAATACAATATTTTTTGACATGTGAACTATCAATTGTATATAAAAAGATTAAAAATAGTTCATCTTTCATAAGTAGAACAAATATAGTTATAAGGACAATATTATCTTAGCATTTTTTAATCATTATCTTTTAAACAGATGATATAAACAAAGACTTTGTTTGTGTTACGAAAGAATGAGAAAGAAACTGAGTTTTCTGTCAACTGAATATTTTATTTATACCCTCCCTAAAACTTTGCTAAATTGATGAAAACAAATTGGAATATTGTATTTTTAGATATATAACTCATTAACAGATATGTGGTTACAGTGATTTACAAAAAATTGAGAATGAAATCAGCGAGGTATATAAGCTGGTTCATGAGTCTAGGCAAAATATCAATTACTTCTGTTTAAAATGCTCTTTATGTCACTTATTATTGTATGTATTTAAATATACTTGAAGCTTTAAAACATACTGTTACATAGTGTTAACTCTGTATAGTCCTATATAGCTTTTAATGTCCCAGTGTTACAGAGCTTTTAAGGATGTAGCTTCTGCAAAATACATGCTTAGATTCTATCTTATTTTTAAAGAAGTAGTAATATTATTCCCGATGCTGTATTATTATTATTGGGTTTTAGAAGAGAGGTAATAGAGTCCATTTAATGCAAATGATCTCTTCAGCTACTTATTTTAGACTCAGTGATATTTTCTTGTCATTATTTCACATATCCAAGTATTATTTTCTATATGTTGTCACAATTGACAAAATAATATCTGTAAGATATGTTCTTGCTGGAAGACAGTTTTTTTACATGGTTTGGATTTGTATACATCCACTGTCGAAACATGGCTTCCTAAGCTGTATCTCCTACTCTTTAAAATGTCTGGTGTAATTGAGAAAATAACTTTGAGGCAATTGTCTGAGTAACTAAAGCAAAGTATAGTCCTTTAGCTGGAGGACAAGCTCACTAAGTACAGTTTGAGCTTTGCACTGACTGACTGTATGAACAATAAATGTATCATGTTATTTGTTCTACCAGGCCCAATTCTTTGATAAGATCCAGTGAAGTCAAACTTGTTCTAGGGATTCTTTTGGATTTTTGTTATGCCCTTTCACTTTTAAAACGTTATGCATTCTCCTTAGCCTTTTGCTCTTTTTCCTCTCTTCACCTTTATTTCTTACATTAATGAGTCAATCGAAATTATTTATTGATTTCCTGCACACAGAGGTGGTTTTCTAATAGCTGTAGAGGTGCAAAAAAATACAACACGGTCCCACTCTGCTGTGGAGATAACACATAGAAAAGGAAATACAATGTAAAAGCTAACAAATCAAACAAAAGATGTTACTAGGCGATGTATGATTGTCAGACATGAACTCTGGGTTGAAAAGTCGGACAGAAACAATTTCGCTGTTGGGCCTTGAAGTGTGATAGGACTTAGCTAGTCGAGAAGAGAGGAGAGGAAAAAGGCGTGAACAGTGGCAGATAGGTAGAAGCGTCTTCCATTGTTTCCCCTTCCCCTTCCTTTCCCTCCTTTTTCTTTCCCAAAGCTGAAAATTACCAGAAGGGGTTGAGAATAAAAATTATGATTGGAAATGTTTTGCTTCAATGTTGTAAGAGAAACAATTTTATTTATTTTTCTTCCCTCTCCACCATAGTTACAACAAACCTTGGATTATGAACTATGTGCAAGTCTCAACTAAATCAGTTAGAATTAGGCTCAGCTTACTTACCAGGAAAAAAAAAATAGTGGCTTGGACAAAGGTAAATGTTTATTTCTCTATTATGTAAAATCTGGAAGGAGGCTGTCATGGGAGCTTCATGGTCTCATTGTGTACAGAGACACCCATCTTTCTCCTGTACCATCCACAGCACACAGCTGCCTTCATCAATGTTACCTTATGGTCCAAGATAGCTGCTGGAGCTCCAGCCAAAAAGAAACCTGGATAACAAGGTCTTTACCTTGGGAAAGCACAAAAGAGCTCCCCTAAAAGTTAAGTCTGCTTTCTTTAAACAGCATTCCTGGAACTCCAACACCATACTTGCAGTATTATCTTATTGCATAACTTAGTCATATAATCCTACCTAGCCACTGGAGAGGCTGGGACATGTGGCAGTTTTGTAAGAGCTATAAACTGAATTTCTGTAATTAAGGAAGAGGAGAATGTATAAGAGGCAGCTAGTGCTTTGTGCAAAAGAGCAGTGTATAGCATTTGTCAAGAGTTTGAAGAAAGAGATTAAGCTTAGTTGAATGATATGAGAAGCCTTCAGGGAGAAGTTGGTGCTTGAGTTGCGCTTGGGTAAAAGGACTTATTTTAGAGGAGGAAAATTCCAAACTATAACCTTCATGTTTTATTTTGTTATTCCTAAAGGGTGGTACTCGTTAAGAGTTATTTTTTTTTTGAATTTTCTTTATAAATGAAAAATATTCACCTATCCTTAAAATTTAGGATTATTGGTAGTAGGATGGTTTCTAGAGTCAGACTGGGTTTAAATCCTTACTTCACTGAATACTATTCTAACCACAAAACCTTCCATATATATAAAATGGGGTAATGATAGTACCTAAACTATACAGTTGAGGTAAGGATTAAATGGGATAATCTATAAAAAATGCTTGAATGATGTAGTAGAAATAACTGGTCTAGGTTTTCTCCAAGTTCTACCATGAATTTTTTGTGCATGACCATGGACATTCATAAAATGAAGAAACTGGTTATCTGTGACTAAGCCCTATAATTCTAAGATACACTGATTCAATGATTATTCTCTGGTTATGAGTGACCATTTCTTTTGTATTTAAAGCATGGAGTGTGAAAAGGCTATTTATTTTGGATTACATTAAAACTTTGAATGAAGGCCTTTTACTAGAAAAATTTTTGAAGAAAGAACTATTTGGGCATTCTTGTTGATTTTCAGACATCTGGGTATACCAAATAAACTACTGTACATATTTATTAGCTAGTTTAATAATGTCCCAGGTCTAATTAAAACAGTGTTTTTAAGAACTAATTGTCACAGATAACTTTTTTAAATGTAGCTAGGCTGATAATAACTAATGATAGTTGAATTCAATTTACATAAATTTCAGGCCAAGAAAATATTTTAAAATTATGTCACAGAGGATTGCTTTAAGTTAAGAAGTTAATGTTATTATCTCCTCCTCTCATTTAAATTGTTTGGTTTATAATAATTGTGGAGCATAATAAGTGTTTTGAGATTTCCCTCTTGATAAAATTTTAATAAAATTTGATAGTCAACCACCCTGAATAATGAAAATGTTATCAAAATTTATATGTATATATGTTTTTTCTATGTAAAACCATGTATTTCAAGTTCAACCATTTCATATGTTGCTTCCTCATCAAAAGAAAGATTTTTTAAAAATCGATTTAGATATTGGCAACTTTTTGAAAAATTCCAATTGAAAAATCATTTCTTTAACTTAAAAAGATTCAACTATGTTGGAAAAAAATTGATCACGTGATTTGTTAGACCCTGAGCATTTTTGGTTTGGAGGCTAAATTCAGTGTTTCCATGTCCTCAAGAATTATAAGTTAAAGTTTAATAGGAAAAAGTAGAATTTTTTCTTTTTAGATTTCTTAGCCTATTTTATTATTTTTGGTAACTCCTAATCTTAAAAGGAAACCCTAGTGAGTAACAAAGTCGATATGTCAAACTGAGTTTCAAATAACTATGTTATACAGCATTATAGCAATTCATGGCAACATAAATGTAAGGAGTTCTGAAACAGCAGCAAAGAATTCTAAGCAAAGTTAAATCATTTTTGTGAATTGATAACACCTAGTCTAAAAAAGATCTTTAAGAGTCACTGTTTACTTTCTAAATCTCCTCATTTAAAGTATCAAGAAATGGGTTTCTTCTACATAATTCTCCTTTAAAATAGTCATTGCCAGAACCAGCAGAAGCTATTCTAAGATGAATAATTTTATTTTTTTTTATGCCAGACCAAGGGTTAAAAGAAACTCCTTACCTTGAGCTGAAGAACTAGCCAGCACATATTTTTCTTCCCTTACCTAACTGTTCTGTCTTCCTTCTTTGCTTTGGCTGATCCTCCATTACTACCCATCTTTGTAGAGAGATTTAATAGTTAACTGATGCTGAAAGAAAATAGTTGCTGAAAGAAAAGAAGTCTCAAACACAAATGCCATGTTTTAATAACTTGGGATATATGTTTATCACTTTCTTTATTCTTCCTTTCTTGTAAATACAAAAATGTGCTCAGCCATACTCAGAACGGTTAGAGAGGAAGCACATTAACTTTGTAACTTGTTTGATTGCTGTGCAACACTGCTTTTTAAAAATCGGATCAAGAATCTCAACTATTAACGAAGAAGGTTAAGGGTGGTACCATACAAGGTTTAATTGTTAATTTGGGTTTCCTTTCATCTAAATCTAGGATGTCAGTTTTAAATTCAGTTTATGTTTATGGAATACTCATTTTGTGCAATACTGAAAACTATGCCAATTTTTTTCCTTAATTTGTTTAAAATCTTAACCAACCCGTATTATTCAGTTGAGATCTTTGTTTCCCCTCAAAAGTTCATGACTTGTTTAAAATACAGGTTTTTATTTTCATTAAGCTCAAACACCAGAACAAACAACTGAATTTTTGAGCAATATTCAGTATTATCTTACAGGATGTTATTTCTTACATTTATCCTTTCATTGCTAAGGACTCAATAAACCCAGGATTTTAAATAACCCATCCTGGGCTTTAAAGTAACTTTTGAACTATGTTTGGACAAAAGGAATTTAGTTTCTACCTTTATAAAGCAGAATCCATCATCATTCTATGCCTTTCATTTGTTCACCTCTTTGGGCAAATGGACACCATGAAAGCTGGATTGCTGAGAACAGACTACTTTCTCTTTAAAAAATGCCATTGGGTCAATTAGCAGTATGGCACAAAATAGGAAAATAGCATATAAAATTAACACACATATACTCAGAGTCAATTAGATTCAAGGCACTTTTCCAGATACTGAAGCAAATGCACAATACATAAATATGTGAAAAAAATAAGTAACAGTAAAAGAATTAAGAGGACAGGAATTGCCTTGAAGGCAGTGTCTTCCAAATTTCAGGCACCTTTATGACTTTTGCCATGTCAACGTATTATTTGTATTATTAAGTTAAATAAAACTCACTTTTAAAATTTAACTTTATTTTAAAGTGAAACTCTACATCAGCATGTCAAATAAAAACCAATCTTGTCATGAAGAGAAGGTAACTGAAGTTAAATCAAATAGGAAAAAGCTATTATTAATTTGTACTCTGCTGCCTACACAAGGCTCTGAGTCCATGCCTACCCTCCTTTTGATAAGAAGTGGAATTAGCATCAGTACCTAACCAAGAACTGTCTCTTCCTGCAATCTGAAGGACTGAAAAAGATTTTTTTGTAAAGAGAGTAAGTTTTATTACTAATTCTCTGTCTCTGTGTCGTTTGCTTTGACTTCCGCTTTGGGCTTCACTGTCCTTAGGCTCTGGGAAGCACCGTTCTCTAGGGTCATTTCTCAAATCATTTCAGCAAAGAGATGAAATAAAACCATTTGGGGAGGTCAAATGAGGAAACCCCCAGAATCAGGGACTCTGGCAACATGAATATGTTCGTGTTTCTTTCATTAGAATATTTTCTACCTAACACTTGTCCAGAAAAGCAGTATGCATGTGTGCCAAACATGTTTGTAGACGTAAAAGTATGCAATATCACTTGAGTAAGGAAAACCCCGTGATAGTTGCATTTGGATTCATTTCTCAGACAAATTCTTATCTGAAGTACAATCACTGTAAATAAAAAAATGGTCTTCGTTACTTCATAAAAACGTATAGAATCCTTACCTACTCCATTATAGCAGCATAATGCTCTATGCCGTCTGACAGGACTTGTGTAGCAAATTAATGCATTAGTCACAGTGACCATTTTTCTTGCAAATTTGTGACATAGATTTAATTATAGGAATGACCAGCAACTTACAAATCTAATTTTGGTGGAGGCTGAGGCAACTTTTTTTTTTTATTTTAATAATGATGGATTTTTTTAAAAGCAATGATTTCATTACCATTTAAAGAAATCTACTGGTGTAGAACTAGCCAATTGACTGAAATTATTTTATTACCCTTTAACATATGCCATGTACTTTCATTTTTATTTTTATTAATTTTTAAAATGTCATCATTCCCAAACTGGAAAAGTACTTGCTCCTATACCGATTTAGGTAAAAATAAAGAAATATAAATTTGGGGGGTGGGGTGCAGGATATTTGTAAAGGGCCTCCTAAGAAACACAATCCTAGTAGTTGGTTAAAAGCAAGACTATTTCCTTAATTTGAATCCAACCTAACTACAGAATTGCTTAGTCTATGGCCTTTAGTAGGAGATACCCACTAACTGCTAAATGATGATAATGTGTTAGATAGTTCTCATTTCTCTGTTTCTGTTTCTCCAAACTAAAAATTTACCATGATTAACTCAGTTATTAAGCTAATATTTGGGTGATCTGGGGATAATAGTGTGGTGAGCCAAACAATTAAGTTTCATGTCTTCATCTGCATTAGTGATTCTTAAGGTGAGAATATCAAGTCCCATGGTGGGGGGAAGGGAGGAGGTAATCATCTTCCATTCTCAATATACCTCATTGATTCAGACCGAACTGCCATTCCAAAATAAATCTGGGCATGGGAAAAGAAACAGGAGGGCATCTGAGCATGCCTAAACTGTTTAAACTTGTGGATTCTACCAACCAGAAAGAACCTTCCCTTTAATTACTGGTCTTTAGGAAGAAAGCAAAGTTAGACATCTAAACTCCATTGTGGACTCAGGTTTTCAAGTAAACACTTAGCACTTCTAAAAAACAATGGTCTGTGTTATTGGAAATGGCAGATTGTAGTTTGAAATTAAGAAATCAAACTTTTTTTTAAGCTCAATTCATTGTGTATCATTGTTTGCCCTTATATCAATTTTATTAATTAAACATTTGTAGACTTCCTCTAGGAAGTAACCTACTATGTGCTGGGCTCTGGGCTAGGTTTTAGAGCTAACTAACTAAATTTACGTTAGGTTTTAGAGCTAACTAACTAAATATGTATATATATATATATATATATATATATATATATATATATATATATATATATATATATGTATATGAGGTCTTGGCTTCAAGGCATATAAAATTCCTGGATTTTAAATGTCATTTTTCACAGTGTGATTACCCAGGCAACCTGATTCTTAATTACCCCTAAATGATTTGCTCTCACAGAGTTTGAGGACCACTTATTCTGACTATATAACTTCAAGTAAAGCAGAAGATTAGCATCTCCAATTATTAAAATAAAACTCTTTCATTTTTATTGAAATTCCAAAGAAAACTGAATTTTAAGTTTATGTGTCTGCCAATATAGATGTTTTTAAAAAGCAGCTTATCAGATACTCGATTCAGTTTGTAAGTATATCAAAAGCTGACTTAGAAAAGTACCTTAAGATATATAACTTATTCTGTGGGAACATTGTGTTAAAAATTAACTTTTTTAAAGCTATTTTAATTGTAGTATAGTCAGCCCTCTGTATCCTTAGGTTCCACATCAAGAATTCAACCAACTGAGCTCAAAAATATTCAGGAAAAAAAAAAAAAAGATTCCAGGAAGTTCCAAAAAGGAAAACTTGAACTTGCTGCAACTATTTACGTAGCATTTACCTTGTATCAGGTATTATATGTAATCTAGAGATGATTTAAAGTATATGGGAGGGTGTGCATAGGTTATATGCAAATACTACATTATTTTATATAAGGGACTTGAGTGTCTGTAGAGTTTAGCATCTGTGGGGTTCCTAGAACCAATTCCCTGCAGATACTGAGGGACACCTGCATATGTTTAATATCATATGAAATCACCAAATTGTTTTCCAAAGTGGCTGTACCTTTTAACATTTCTATCAGGAATGTTTGAGGAATCTAGTTGCTCCATATCCTGGCCAGCCCTTGGTATTAGCAGTACTTTTTATTTTAGCCATTCTAATAGGTGTTTAGTGATACATCATCATATCTTTAACTTCTAGTTCCCTAATGGCGAATGATGTTGGACATCTTTTTTTGTGCTTATTTGCCACCTGTGTATCTTCTTGGGGGTGTCTGTTCAAATCTCTTGTCTATTTTTTAATGGGGTTGTTTTCTTATAATTGGATTGTAAATTTCTAAATATGTTTGAACACCAGTCATTTATCAGATATGTATTTTGCAAGTGTTTTCTCCCAGTCTGTGGCTTGTCTTCTCATTTTCTTAATGGTGTCTTTTGAAGAGCAGAAGTTTTAAATTTTGATTAAATCCATTTTTTTTTCTTTTATGGCTCTTGGTTTTTGTGTCCTCTAAGAAATTCTTGTTTAATCCAAAATCACAAGATTCTTTATGTTTTCTTCCAGATGTTTTAAAGTTTTTGTTTTTATATTTAAGTCTGTGATCCATTTTGAGTTAATGTTTGTACATGATGCCTTATACGAGTTGGGATTCATTATTTTGCATATAATTGTAGAAGTTTAAAGTTTTTATGTCTGTCAAATGTATCCATATTTCCCTTTATGGATTTTTCCATAGTCTTTATACTTATAAAGCCTTTCCCTAATCACAGTATCAGATAAAATTTCACATGCATTTTCTTTTAGCTTTACAGACAAAATGCATACATAATGTATGTTTAAAAGTAAAGCCTGTCATACAGGAGTTAACAAATACAAATAACAGTTTGAAAGTACTTCACCTGATTAAGGTACCATTGGATAAAGAAGTCAGTTTCTGTTGTTGATGGCCCAACTGTTGTTTTTTGTTTTCCTTTCATGTAAGTCCATCTTTGTAGTGATACTCTCATATCTACATAGTGACATATATGCTTGTCCCTGAAAATAATTAGATAAGTATTCATGACTGTTAAAAGTGGTTTCTCTATCTTAGGATATTACCCATGACATTAATATAATTACCTAAGATAAAATTATTCGTTTGAAGTATAAAATGGAGATGTACATAGAATAGTGATTGAAAATTATAGAAACCTCATTTTGATCTCTATCAATTTAATTTGCAAATATTCACACAAACTAACAATAAAATGTTTCTACTTGGAGGATTGTTGAATAACGCGAATAGCTCTCTTAGTTGCAGAGTTTCAAATAATAGAGGACTTTTAAAAAATAAAATATGATTTTAAAAACCCTGATCAATTTGATTTTAACTTTTATAATTGAACAAACTGTACTGGTCAGGGGAAATAAACTTTTCATAATGAGAACATGGTATCTTGGAAATTAAAGTCAAAGCATCACAGCTCTCCAGGCTCATGAGATGAACATTGATTCATATTTTACATGTCCACTGATGGTTGTACTCCGAGTATGCAGTTTGTACATTTTCTTTCTCTTTTGACAGAACCACATACGTGTTTACTTTTCCTGGGTAGCTTTTTCTGTGATGTTTCTAATAAGTAGAGTAATTAAATTAAAAATGTCCTCTGTGTTTATAGTTTTACTGTAACAGTGCTTGGTCTAGTGGTCAGTATTTGTGGTTTAGTTTTTCATTATTCAGGCAACTCTCTTAAAAGTAGTTATTTTCAAAGTGTTCCTACGTTTTCACTTGAAAGCTTATGATATTCTTTTTATCCATTTATTTAGGAAGGATAATGTTTATTAATATTATTGTGCTTTTGGTTATTCTCAAGAACCAAAGTGGTGCATCCTATATTCTTTCTCACCATCCTATATGTTATTGTAAGATAAACTATCTTCACATACTACTTTTATATGTTACTCCTATGCCTCAATGCCTTCAGTGGCTCTTTATTGCCCACCACCCAGTTGGCCATTCTGGAGTCTTCTCAGTGCAACCCCATCCCCTCTCTCTCCAGCATCCTTCTTACATTCACATTTTAACTGTTGATTTACTCTTTACTCCCTTTCCCCCAACACTTGGGGCTCCCACCTCTTTGCTTATACTATTCCCATCCTTTCCATATCCTATCCATCTCTCAAAAGCCTGTCTGCCCCTTCAAGCAAGTTCTCCAGCTTTTCTTTTATGGTTATTTAGCTCTTCCGATGACTTTCCATCTAGATTGCAACTGCTTGATATAGTTAGCTTAAAATTCTAATCTTGTCTCCCACCTCTGGCTCCTCCTGTGATCTTGCCCTTATCATTTTTTTCTAAAATACATATCTTCTAACATTATATATTTATTATTTTTATTGTCTGTCTCTCCTTATTCCAATAAATGCTCCATGAAGGTGGGTATTTTTCTTCTGGGTGGTTTGGTTCACTGCACTATCCACAGCACATGTAGTATCTGGCACATGGTCAGCACACAAAAAATATTTGTTAAATGAATAAGTAGGTTCAGTGAATGTTATTTTAACCTCTCTTCTTCATGTATCTAAGATTATAAAATATCTTATGTATAATATGCACTTAAAATGCATGCTAATTATATGTTAAATTAGTTTGACAAAAATCCCAATATTACTTTATTTAGTTATCCACCAAATTTTTCTTACTTATGTTAAAGTGATTTTAAATCATAAACTTTTAGTTTCAATAAAACATATGCTATAAAAAAAGAAAAAGAAATGCTATAGCCATAGAAATTCGTATTGTTTTATATTCACGGTATTGATTTGGAATGAGGATGCAAACTCATTCCCACATCTAAATTTGACATTGGGTGATTTGTAAGATTTTCTTATAATAACTCCCTGTGAGTAGATTAGGGCAGATCATCTCTATGTAATAGATTACCAACCCATATGCTATTATGATTCAAATAATTTATCTTAAATATCAGAAAGTTTTCCATGAAAAATTGCTACGTTTGATTACTACATATATATTTATAAAGAGCTGGATATTTGTAAATAAGGGGCTATAATAAGTGAGTTCATTTTAAAGAATTGTTGCACTGTTGGTATTCAGGAAAAGGATTATATTGTTAAAGTTTAACCTTTCACAACTTGTGAAATATATAATTAAATTGACAATTGAAAGCCAAATTTCTAGACAATGCTGAAAAAGAAATTGTACAGTATCCTAGAGAAGAAGTAAAAATGAAAGTAAGTCTGAAAACTAGAAGAACCAATTCAATGGTGTATAAAAACGAGGTCAAATCCATGACTGAGAGGCATTAGAAGTACTTAGGAAACACAAATGACCAAAAAAAGAAAAAGAAAGAAAGAAAGAGAAGCCAAGGTGATAATGAGGAGGCAGATAGCTTGAACTTGCAATATGATATGACAGCAAATGAAAGCTAATGCAGTTCCTTCTTTAGAAGCATCATGTTACAGCCGTCTGCACTTGAGTTTGGTAGATTCATGATTCAGAATATTACTTTGATGTTGGTCTTATTATCTTGTCAGAGGTTAAAATTTGTTAAGTGAGATACAGAAAATAATGAAGATGTGACTTTAGCTAGCAGAGCTTTGGAGAGTCTGAAATACCTCTATATAATGGAGTAAAGAAGAGAGAATTTTAAGATACTGAAGGAAGCAATGTATGGTTAATCAGACATGATTTTTTTCACGGAAGAGTTGGTTGCATTTTCTTATGATAACCTAAAAAATACCTTTGTGCCATTTATATTTGTTATAACAGCCTAATAAGCCATTCAGAATTCCTGATCAGTAACTGCTGAGGTATACAAATTTGGAGCAGGACAGCTTTTCAATCTTTTTCAATAACTAAAGCAATAGGAAAGGTTATTTCTTCTTTACTGCCCCCCACCAAAGAAAGTAGACTTACGTGTTACTTCCTTTTCTTCATTTACTTCTACTTCTTTAAACTAAAGAGGAAAAAATGAGTAGAAATAATGGAAAATATTAGAGAAATGTATGTGGAGGCTTCCTGCCTTTTGCCCTTTAATTCATAAATATTTTCCCTCAAAGATGGTTGAATCCTGATTCTGTATCATTAAGTGTCTCTATAGAATTTTGGATCCATATCTCATGTAGTTTCAAGGTAAACAACTGTTGAAGTCAAAACGTTAAATTTCCAACTCTTAAAAAAATTGAATAAAAACTCCCACCAGTGCAGACAAATGGTCTTAAAAAAAGGCTTAAATGTGTAACAGTAGAAAATATCTACATTAGGAAGAATGCTTCCTCTTAGAGTGCTTTTTTTTTTTTTTTTTGTATGAAGCTTCAAGATATATTTGAAAAGCAGCATCAAGATCTCCCTAAGGAGCAATCTCAACAATCGTTAGTCTTGAAATGAATCTTCCATTATGTCTGGCTTTTTTCCCCAAATTTTATCAACCTGATGCCACAATCACTAAGGGTTTTCTAGTGACAAAAATATCATAAACTAATGGAAATCTAAAGTAGCATTGTGCATCGCTGTCTTAGATTTCCTAGATGTTGTTAGCCTTTCATTTCTACATGGGAACTATATGTAGTGAGTCACCTAACATATATGTTTTGATATGTGTTATAAAAATAGAAACAAACTAGAAGGGGAAGTTTTTCTCCTTTAAGAAGTTGGGTGCCATATAGCCTTAAAGGAAGTTTTTCTTTCTCTGCTGGAAATCACTCTTGTTGCTTCAAAGATCTGAGACCTCTTTTCTTGGGTTAAGCCTTTTCTTGGCATGTCACCCTTAAGCAGAATCATTTCCAGTAACATTACTGTTTTTTTCTTTGTCTATTTGAATCATCCACTTTTAAGATACTGAGCTCCTCATTGCCAGAGCTCTAAGGGACACATACTTTGTAAATTTACTATGGTTCTGTTTCAGAAACTGATTTTGTGTCTCCAGCTCACAGGGATGGACTCACATTAATCATACTCATAGATAATGATATTTCAAGCAGATTGCCAATTTATTAATTGAGAGTGGGAATGATAATTATGAGAAGCTCTTAGACACTTGGGTTGATGCCTTCTCTCCTCATGGCTAAATTCACATGAGAAGATATTTTAATAAGAATTTTACTTAAAAAAAATAAAAAGGAAGTTTACTTGGTGGGACTGGAATTAGAGGAAGGAGAGATAGGGAGATAATTCCCAAGTTTGATTCTATCAGGCTGTTGTAAGTGAATGTGTCTGGCTCCACAACGAGGGTTATGCTGCCATTGGAAACAGGTCCATCATTTGGATCAGGGATCTTCTTTCCTAGATGGTGCTTAGGTAGGTGTTCTTAAAAATTACTTTAAGGTACTTTCACTGCTTTCATTGCTGACTAGTTTCCCTTTTGATAGACTTACCATACCTTAAAGTGAAATCTTGCTGACATTGAAACCATTCTAATGTTTTAAAGTGATTTTGCATGTCTTTGCTGTAAAGGCATTTCCATTATTACCAAGTTCAAAGAGGGAAGAAATACAAATATAAAATCCCATTTTGTATCATCTATGCTTAAACTGACCTACAAGGTAGCTACAAGCTACATGCAGCTATTTAAAATTTAATTAGTTAAAATTAAACAAAATTAAACATTCAGTTCCCCAGTCACACATTTCAGGGATTCAGTAACCACATGTGACTGCTGGTTACTGTAATGAACAGTGCAGGATGCTGAACATTTTCATCGTTGCAGAAAGTTCTATTGGACAACACCGAAGAGTTGTTTAATTGACAAAATAGTTTGCATTATCTATTTTAATATAATTTGGTGTCTGATATCTTTATATGTCTTCATTTTGTATACGTATTTCAGATATAGTCCAACTTACTATTCCGATCTTCTTTAGTGAATTTGAAGTCGATCAACAGGGATTTTGTTGTTGTTAAGATAATTGTTGGTTATGTATCCAGCACTTGACTACTCTACTTATTAACAAGTGCTCATGAATTTCATTTGCAATTCTCCTACAGTTACTGAGAGGACTGTTTACTTTGGAGTATTGGAAAAAACTCCAGTGCACAGCCAAAACATTTTTAAATGGTTATATTATAAGTTTCATAATTTTGACTTGTAATGGTAGATTTCTTTCTTTTTCCAACACTTTGCTATTTTGATAAATTAATAAAGCTCATTCAGAAATGCTGACAGTGCCAGGAAAATAAATGTGTAAGAGATATCCTTTGGAAAATAGTACAATGTTGTAGCTAGAGAGGCCTGAAAGTCAATCCATTTTCAAAGTCTGAATATGATTTTATTTTTAATTTGTGTGCCTTCCTCTGCATTTAACAACTGCTCTCATGGGATTCTTAGAATTTTTTAAAATCTGCTTTACCCTTGCACATTTGAAAGATCATACTCAGTAAGACTGGTCTTTCTTACATGGTAGTTTAACGAGGTCAGTGATTTTCGAACATTTGGATTTCTTGATCAGTAAAATTTCAAAAGAAATTTTGGGGAGTGCCCGGTGTCTTTAATTCTTTATTTTGCCAAATAAGAACTACCATTTATTATCATTTTCAATCCATGGAAGAATGGACTTTTTTTTTTTTTTTTTTTTTTTTTTTTTGCGGTACGCGGGCCTCTCCCGTTGCGGAGCACAGGCTCCGGACGCACAGGCTCAGCGGCCATGGCTCACGGGCCCAACCGCTCCGTGGCATGTGGGATCTTCCCAGACCGGGGCATGAACCCGTGTCCCCTGCATCGGCAGGCGGACTCTCAACCACTGCACCACCAGGGAAGCCCCAAGAATGGACAATTAAACATAAAACCTGAAAGGATGTATTTCAGACATCCTTGAATAAATTTAGCTTTACTTATTTTTCCCATTTATTCTTTTAGAGCTTCTGACTAGTCACAAGCCTAAGCTCTTCACTGTTAAAATTACCAACCTTTGTTGGTTTTCTTCTTTTTTTAAAATATATTTTTACCACCTTTTTGGTATTTTGAATTATAATTTTTTTTTTTTTTTTTTTTGCAGTACGCGGGCCTCTCACTGTTGTGGCCTCTCCCGTTGCGGAGCACAGGCTCCAGACGCGCAGGCTCAGCGGCCATGGCTCACGGGCCTAGCCGCTCCGTGGCATGTGGGATCTTCCCGGACTGGGGCACGAACCCGTGTCCCCTGCATTGGCAGGCGGACTCGCAACCACTGCGCCACCAGGGAAGCCCTGAATTATAATTTTGATATAGATTCTATGCTATTAGTTAGGCAAAGACTGTCTCTATTCAAGGAAATCCTATAATATAATCAGGCCAGTCAGAACATTTAATAAGTGGTAATAATTTATCAAAAAGTTATTTAAGTCTCAACCATGGCAACTATTAACCAAATTTTCATTTGTCTGAGTTATACTCTAAGTTTGTCCAAGTTATAGTCTGTAGGGAGTAGGAAGAAATAGATATCTCTTCCAGAACTGGAGGAAGATGAAAACAAAGGAATAAAGACAAAGTAAATTCTTAAGTAGACCTAAGAATTCATTTTCAAAGAAAAGTCTATTTGGGGAATATTTGGATAATATAGCTCACTTTTTAGGAACTTAGAATTTTAGAAAAAAATATGTAGTTTGGAAAAATATTTTTTAAGGTAACATATAATTCATATATATATAATTTTTACCTGTGGAATTTTTATGTGCTTGGTGGACTTGTGAAAGAACTTATTGGAGAGTATGTATATATACTCAAATAAATATTTATTCATCCATATTCTTATACACAATTGTTCTTATCATTAGAAAAGGTCACTTGTTATTGAGTACTTTAGAGGTAATGGATTCAGTGTAGCTTCTGGGAGACCAAGATGTCTCCGGGCACAGATCCTGCTCTCAGAGGGCTTACACTGTAGTAATCAAATACATACAAAAGTACATGTAAAAGAATAGCTACCATATGCGCGATTGGGAATATTTCCCAGCAGAGATGGTGTGAGAAGAAGCCTTGCAGAATAAATAGAATTTGGGAATATAGTGATGCTCATTCCAGACTAAGGCTCAGGGGATCTTACTGTTACTGATTCTCTAAGCAGAAGTCTACCTAGTAGGCTAAGTTTTTGATGAGTTATAATGATAGTGTCTTGTAGGCAAAAATCTGGTATAATACAAAATAATAATCCAACAGGGATGAGTAATACATAGAAGGAGGCCTGGTCTAATATTTGTCATAGCTGAATTTCTACAAGAAAGTTATAATTGACATGAAAAGCCTGCAAATTCATTTATTAGACTTTTTAGTTCCACTTTTACACATGGTTTAACTGTCGTAATATTCTTTTTAGGTAAATATAAAAGACAGTAGTCTCTATATATAGAAAATGAAAATGGTCTCTACATGTAAAATATTAATCTTTGCTTGCTTTGAAAATAGTTTTTCTTTTATAAAAGTTAAATAAAGACCTCATTTACTTTTATCAATATTATTGACATCTTAGTAGAACCCTATTAAATTTGGGCTATAGTATGGTCTCTATGTTATACAAAATAAATATAAAATACATGAATTAAAGAAAAAGACTGATGTTTCATAGAACTTATAAAGTATCACACATGATTGGGAGACAGTTATACCATGTAGGAGAAATTTTTCTTTTTGTTCCTCTTCTCTTTTTTTTTATATAACTGTATCTTTTATATACCTGTTCCTTCTCTAGAGATTTTCTTATATCTCTATTTGCAAAGATAAATTAGATCTTGGTCTTAGTTTGACTTAGTATTCTAAACTCTTTTCAATACCAAAAGCTATTGATTAATGACATGCTGTATACATATTCATGAATTCAGTTGAGTTACATTCAGTTGGGTGATGAAGAAAAGTATAAGACACAATTTCTGTTTAAGAGACTTAGTGTAATGGAGGAAATGAAACAGGCATAAGTAAAATGCTGGGAGAAAAACAAGAAAAAATATAATCAAGTGCTTAAATGTGTGGTACCATCAATTCAGAAAGGGAGAGCAAGACAGGGTCAAGTGATCAGGAAAGGATTCCTGGAGGATGTTCAATGTAAGATCTTTAAAATCGAGAACAACACAAGCAGAGAAGGTCAACCTGAGAGTGGATGTGGCCCAGCAAGGGCAGGGACCGTGCTCTTTATGCTCATTGCTCTATCTCTATATGTAGATGTAATGGCAAATATAGTGCCTGGTACACAGTAGATGATCAATATGTAATGAATAAATAAATGAATGGGTAAGTGCAGGCAAAACACCGTGAAAAGAGAGGTGTTTATGGGACTAAGCCAAATCTTGTTGGTGACTGGTAGAAATTATGTGAGATAGGTTAATGAAGAGCCTTGAATGGGAAGCAAAACTTGAACTTGATACCAGATGAGGCATTATTGAGGTGTTTTCTAGGAGTATATCATGCCAAAAGTGGTATCTTAAGATAAGTGGCCTGGCAGCAGTGTGTTTGTTGGTGAGTTTGTATGTGAAAGACGAACGTACACCATTCTGAGTGTAGACAAACAGTGATGAACGCCCTGGCTAGAGCCTTTAAATTTTCTTACAAAGAAAGAGCCACAAGCACAAAAGAAAAAGGAAAAACTTTCTTAGCCATTTATTAAATTATTTAGACAGCTAATATTAACCTAGTACCTACTGTATGAAGGTCCTGACATAGGAGTCGCACTACGAAGCTTTGAATCAAGGATATTTACCTCCTAGCACTGTTAAAAAGATTCAGTTAGATTGAGTCCCTGAGATGCTTAGCAGAATGTCTGGCACATTAGCAAGAATTATAAGTGGTAGTGGCTGTTACTATTATCCAACTTACTTTAGAAACCCTGACCCTCCTCATCCCTATGGCCAAAACCCTCTCTATAATGCTGTATTTAGACTTTTTATCTAGTCCCTAGAAACAGTATTTTCCTAAACCTCTGGACCCTTAAAAACAACAACATTTTTTAGTTAGAAACTCTGAAACTTATACAAAGTAGGTCAGATAATATTAATGAATGTTGTGTACACATCTCTCAGCTTCAGAGATTCTTAACTCAGCCCACTCTTGTTTCCTCTACACTCGCATCCACTTTTCTTCTCTCAGGTATTATTTTGAAGCACACCCCACACGTCTTCTCATTTCAACATGAATTTAATAAGTAAGGGCTCTCTTTAGTAAACATAACTATGATGCTGTTTTCCCACTTACAGACTTATACTGGTCCAGTTTTTCACAAAAGAGTTTGGGGTATCTTTATGGTAGAAAGGCCAGGAAATGCAAGGAACATAGACAGGAGACTCAAGGATCTTAGGATTAAAGCTGTGGTGTCGTGAAGAAAAACAGGGAATTTAAGCAAGAGACTAATTTTGAGTGAGATGACTAAGTTTGAATTGATACCTATTAGTTACATGGTGGTGGTGGGACGTTCAAAGGCAGGTGTCCAGGGATGGACATGATTCGAATCTGTTTTCCTTCATGAATGGAGGATACATGGGTCTTAAACCAATATAGATTCTTTGGGGTTGACCATTAATGCCCTCCCCCCCCCTTTTTTTTTTTAAAACTTCTGATCTCATCCTTTCCGTATCCCAGCCTTCACCTCTCTATTGCCACTCCCCTCTATTCCTATAAATTTTTTAACCTTACTTTTCTATTAATTGTGTTTATTTGAGTTGGTTAGGTTAAAGTTTTTTTTTTTTTTTAATTAAAAATAGTTTGGGGGCTTCCCTGGTGGCACAGTGGTTGAGAGTCCGCCTGCCAATGCAGGGGACACGGGTTCGTGCCTTAGTCCGGGAGGATCCTACATGCCGCGGAGCGGCTGGGCCCGTGAGCCATGGCCGCTGAGCCTGCGCATCCAGAGCCTGTGCTCCGCAATGGAAGAGGCCACAACAGTGAGAGGCCCGCATACTGCAAAAAAAGAAAGAAAAAAAAATAGTTTGGTCCATCTGACAGTACTTAGAGTCAGTGATGATTAGGTAATGAATAAATATTCAAATGGGATGGATGATAGCTTCAATTTTGATTTTATAGTGATTTCAGCTTAAGATGTTTTTCAAAGGAAAAGTATAAAATAGTATCATAGCCAAAGTTCCATTCCTCAAAGGGAGACAAATAGTTGCCACTGATTCCTGAAATTAAATTAGAACACAAATGCTCATAAATTCATAACTTCAATTCTTTTTTTTTAAGTTCTTAGCTTTCTAAATACCTCTTCCTATTTCACTTTGAAAATAGTAAACAATTTAGCTCATAGGCCAAAACAGGGATCTTATTATTCTTTTTGACGCATAGGTGTCATGACATTAATGCTAATTTGGGTTATGTGTGTTCATTGAGAGTGAGAATCAGGCTTATTTTAGCACCTGATTGGAGCCTGCAGCTGACTTTCATGTTCGAATTAGAAATTTAGAGATGTGTATAGAAAGTGGAGGTATATATGGTTAGGACCTACTTCAGTTTTATAACAGGCTCATAATTATTATCAACGGGATCCTTGCTGTTAACATTGGATGCTGTTGGAATGTTCTGTGATAATTTATAGGGTTGATTACTCCAGCTTCAAGTGAAACCTTAGAAGGAAGAGCAGCAAATGGTAAATCTCTGTGATGGTCCCTGGAGTAGCATTTCAGTTTGAGGCTCTGAGTTATGTGGGTCTCAACCTCTTTTTCTCCCCTGGCCTTTCCTGTGGCTCATCATCATCATCATCATCCGTTCAGATCATGCCTGTTCAGAAATCACAGATCCCCAGGGAGGGGAGAGTGGGGAGAGTCCTGTTATAAGCACACTCGCTGCAAACCTTTCACCTTGCTGTCAAGGTGACAAATGTTTGTCCTTAAGGGAACACTGGAGGTTAAATCACCAGTGTTTCTCTCACTTATCTTCTTTCTCGTACTACCAAAGCTGTTAGCCAAATTTATAGCAAAAAGAATCTCAGAAAATTAGGCTCCTCATAACCTTTATTCACCTTGTGCAGAGATATGTTTTGTGTAAGCTCAAAGTACTGACTATGTTATGCATTGGGGGCTGAGTAATTAGAATTTCCTAAAAGTCATTATATAAGTACATTGCAGGGCTTATTCAGAAGGAAAAGATATAGGAAAGAAATATTTAAATTTTGAGAGATAGTATTGGGAGCTTTGCAAATATAATTGTGATAAGGTGAGCAATGCCTTCTTTTTACATCAGCATGTGTTAAGGGTGTACACATCCTCATATGAAGAGACACCAAAACATGCATTAACCCCAGAAATGGAAGTTGCTCTGGATTTCTCCCTCTCTTTTTTGGCCCATTCCATTCCATTTTCTATATAGCAGTGAGAATGATCTTGAACCATGTAAATTGATTTGACATTTTCCTGCTTAAAATCCTTCAGTGTTTCTTAGAATAAATACCCAAATTCCTTATATGGCTTACAAGGTCCTGCATGATCTATGCCTTGCCTTCCTCTCCAGCTTCATCCCATGCCACCTTCTTCACCCACAAGGCAGCTTCCATGTGGACATACTTGAGTTTCTCCAGTTCATTCATCCAACAAATACTTTATTGAGCACGTACTCTATATTGAGGCTATGGAAATGTATAAAACAGACAAAAACTCATGGAGCTTACATTCTAGTGAGGGACTATAACAACTAAAATATATAGGTTTGTGACTAAACGTATATATTACATGTATATATATTCTATGTGTATATATAGTTCATGTGATTATTACATAGTCATTTTATATTATATATTTTAGTTATCTATATATTTTAGTTATATCTATATATGTGTATATGTCATATGGAGAAAATGGAGAAAAATGAAGCAGGAAGGGAGAAAGACAGGAGGAAGCTAGAGGGGTTGCTGTTTTTTAAAAAGGTGATAGGTGACGGTCTCACTTAGAATGTTTCAACAGAGACGTGAAGCAGCTGAGGGAGAAAGCCATGAGAAAATTTGGGGAAATAGTGTCCATATAAAGAGAATGTCTCCAAAGTCTAAAGGGCCAGGCCGGAGAAGGGCCAGAGTAGGGTGGGCAATAGAGATAAATTCAGATATGTGACAAGGGGCCAGATTATATGTGGGCCATTGAAAGACCTTTGAGTTTAAATCTAAATAAGCTGGTGTATTAGTCAACTTGAGCTGCCATAACAAAATGCCGTGGACTGGGTGGCTTAAGAGAAAGAGGGATTGGATCTGATGTCTCTCTTCTAATACGACACTAGTCCTTTGGATTAGGGCCCCATCCTTATGACCTCATTTAACCTAATTACTTCTCAAAGGCCATATCTCCAAATACAGTCACATTAGGGGTTAGGGCTTCAACATAGGAATTTTAGGGGAACAGAATTCAATTCATAGCAGATGGAAAGACATTTGAGAGTTCTGAGCAGACCAGTAACATAATCTCAATGACCACTTTGTTGAGAATGGACTGTAGGATTAAGGGCAGGAGCAGAGGAACCAGTTAGGAAATGGTTGCACTAGTTCAGCCAAAAGGTGACAGCGGCTGGAACCCAGGTGATAGCTGCTGAACCAAGCTTGTTACAGCTTTGGGCATTCTCACAGGCTGTTCCCTGGATTGCTTCTATGTATGTAGTATCTTATGCATGTCAGAACTCTTGTGCATATATTTTCTCAGGTAAGCACCATGCCTCTCCTGTGAGGCAAGCACAGTATTGTGAAACTGGAGTTTTGAATGAGACTAATTCTGGAGCAACTTCCTGGGCGTGTATTTCTTTATGTGCGTCTAATCCCTGCGAATCGCAAATGTGCCTACCTTGTACAGTGTTGTGCAGATTAAATGAAACATTCTTTGTTAAATGTTTAGTAGAGTGGCACACTAGTAAGTAATAAATACTAGTTGTCATTATTTTTGTCATGTAATAGATAATGAAATTAAGAGTACAAAAAGTCCATTGGTTTGTCCAAAGTTACCTAGCTAGTAATGAGAAGAAACACAGCTAGAATCCAGTTCCTATTATTCCTCATACAGTCTGCTTTCCATTATGTTTTGTAGCTGAAGGAGTTCCATTTTAAACCAGAGTATACTTTAAGTTATAGAAGGTAGTAAAAGTTTCTTTTAAAATACTCTATACTTTGAACTTTGCAGTATTCCATCCTGACCCACATTCCTTCCTTCTGATGGCATTTCCTCATGTATCTAATTTTTCATAAAGTTTAGCTTTGTTTCCTTATGAAACAAAACTAACAAAGGAAACAAAGCTTTGTTTCCTTAAGTCATCCATATGAAGTTGTTTAATACAGGACAAATAATGTGAGTCATTGTTAATAGATAGTCAAAATTTGGCTGATATTTATGTTGACATACACAAAACTTTAATCTAGGTCACATGAGGGGCACTAAGCTAGAAGAGTATCATTTTAATAGCAGCACAATAATAACTTGTTTAGAAGAGATATTTGTGTACTTTACAAATGATATCAGTCATTGCATTTAAGTTTTTACTTTCCTTTGTTCCTAAAACAGATACTCATTGCAGAAAAGTGTTGATGCTGTTATTTTTGCCATACAAAATTTATGTTTAAAGATGTATATGATAAAGAATGATGATTAGTAACTTGTTTTAAAATTACCTTTGGATAAGGTAAAGGAAAATGCCTTTCAGAAGATCATGTGAGTTCCTCCCTATCTCTTTTAGGCCAAGTAATTATATTCCATCATGCAATTTTTTTTTTTGTTAGAGGTACAGAGTAAAGATAAAAGAGAGCCATAGAAATAACAGCCTACTTCACAGCTGACTGAAGCAGGTGTTAGAAATGCAGATGAAGCATGCTGACTAAAGACTATACAAATTTGAAGTGAAAATGCCACTGGTCTGCATGCAGCGTTCTGCACATACGAAGTTTCAGGCAGTTCAATTATTCATTGTATTGTGTGAACTAGTTCAGGAGTTAGGGAAAGGGTGCCTTTTACATTTAAACTGTTTCTTCTACTTCTTCCTTTTATCTGTACTTGACAAGCAAAATGAACTTCATTTTGTAAGTTTTGTTCCAGCAAGTGACTTAAATCTCTATATGAAAAAAAAAATACACCCAGGAACAGATAACTCACAGGTTTAAGGGACGATATAAAACACTAGAAACTGGAAATTGTTTTTCTTTCTCATTTTTGTTATAATGAAAGCCACTAAAGACAAATAAATGTGAAAGTAGCTTTCTAATTGTCATTACCATCAACCTCACCATGAAATATTTCTCAGGTCCCTGTGTGTGCATTATTCCGTGCTGGGTAAGAAGATTTAAAAAAAAAAACATAAGCCATTTGTTCTGTAACCTTATAATTAAGACTCCTGTTTTTTAAAAGGTAGAACTGAGATATTTTTAAACATTTAATGTGTAATTTTAAAGCAGACTTACATTTTAAGGGAAATATCACAATTCCTGGAATTATTTGTACTCTCATTTTGGCTCATTTTGCGTTTTGGTCTCAAAGGCTGGTTAACCTTGCTACAGAGTACCACACTGATACCTAGAGACTGATACTAGTGTCAAAACACCTGCCTTTGGTGAACTCAGAGCACTTCAGGACACCCAAAGAGATTTTATGTATGTCAAGGAGAAAAACATAAACACCTCATTTTAAAGGTGAAGAAGCTAAGAACAAGATATGCTTTTGTTTCTTCCCTTCTGTCTCTCTCCTTTCCTCCCTCCCTCCCTCCCTTCCTTCCTTCCTTCCTCAGTTGAGACTCAAAGTTTTGGAACTGCTAAAATTTTGACTCCATCTGTGTAAATCTATAGGTTTAAAATATCTTTCCTTTGGCTCTGAAGACAAAAAGCTTCAGCATCTATGCTTTGTGGCCTCGTGGTAGCAAGAAGGCTGCTGCAGCTTCAGGCATTGTGTGTTGTTCAAGGTAGGATGGAAGGGGAAAGGCATTGCTGGGAAGCTTTCTTCTCATCTCTGTCATTTTAATAAGTAAGAACAAACATTCCCAAGAGGCTCTCAGCAGACTTGCTCTAATCTTTCATTGGCCAGAGCTCAATCACAGGGTTACTGCTAGCTGTAAGGAAAGAAGACAGGTAGGGTATCAAAGGGAGCCGAGTTTGGCTTAGAACTATGCTTCTTGACCCCTTCCCTTCATGGCACCTCCTAGGGGTAAAAAGAGTGTTCCTGCGGCTCTAGGTCCTGCACTTTTGCCCTGAGGGTTCAAGAGAGTCAAAACTTGGCTATCTGTGGTGCATTTAAGACTCATATTGGTTGGAAATGACTAGTTTAGAGTAGTAACGAGTCACATCCTAGATTAGACGTATTGTTGCTCTAAAGAAAACAGGGTTCTATTAGCATATAAGAAGATGAAGTGGCTTTTAGGTAACCAATTAATAGAGTCTGGCACAGTAGCTGTTTCCTTAAATAAGTTACATTTGATCTTGGAATATGTTGTGTTTGGATTTGAATAAATGTGTATCTGTTACTCTCGGGAGTTACTTTTTTTCCCCTTTAATAGTGAAACTATTATATACTGTGAAGGAGGCTTGTAGCTGTAAAGTTGACTTCTTTATTTCAGGTATACTTTCAGCGTCACTTGTGGTAATATGACTTCTGCATACGTTGAGTTATGCTGGCAGTTGTAAAGAGAAAGTGAGGGGCGGGAAAGGGCCTATCACCAAAGTGAACCAGGTTTATACATGAGAGACTGGAAGTGCATCGTAAGGAAAGATCCTAGGAACCAGGCACTGAGCAGATCGGTGGTAGCTAGCTGCTTACATGTCAAACTGCAACGGCTGCTCTGGCAAATCGTTAGGTCTCCAGTGTAGTCAGTTCGGATGCTCCTTGGAAGTCGGCTGTAGCTGAGAGTGGAGATCAGGTAGAAGCTGCATCAGAAGTGAGTTTCAGGGGTTGACAAGGCTTTACTCTGCAAAGCACTGATGAAGAGCTTATGGATGAGGTGAAACTTATGGTGAAGCATTAATTCTTCTATGCTCCAAAATAAATAGATGGAGTACCTAAGGTAGAGACAGATTAGTTTGTATATTAGGTATTTCAGGATAGTTTTAAAAACCAAATTTCTTCTAGAGCAAGAGTTTCTTAGCCTTAAGGCTTGGAGTCCTAGTACGTTCTGAAAATTTATATTCAAAATTTATTCTGTAACTGTATATGGATTTTTCTAGAGAGCAAGGCCATAGCTTTCATCAAATTTTCAAAGATTAAAAACAGAGAATCCGTTGAATGCTTAAATAACCCAGACTTGAAGCAGTTTTCCAGGTCTCATTAGAGTTATTTTAAGAGAACTACAGTTTCTAATTGTTCTATGACCTGATAATCTGTTTAAACAGTAATTTCTCTTTGATGTATATGGTGCTTTACAGTATGTGCAGTAGATGGCATAAGTGGTTTTATAGAAAAGATATGTTTTTCTGTAAAATATTCATCAGTCCCGAGTCCATGAAATTCAGTTTTTTCTCTTGAGGAAGATAAAATATATTGCATGAGATGACCAAAATGAGGCAGTATTTTTGTAAGTGATATTGCAAAGGAACCATAAAACTCTTTCTTTCACCTTCAAGATTATGTAGAGTTAAGGGTAAATTAGTTATAATAGTCAAATGCTTAATTATTTACTAGTGCTTCTGGAATTTGAATACCCAAGGTATTTGGATATTTACCTACTTAGACTTTTAATCATAGCAAAATAGTGGTAGATGATGGATAGGTAATAGATAGATAGAAAGATAGATAGATAGATATAAAAAAGAACTATTTTTCTCTATTATAAAACAATTCTCAGTTCTTCGCTGCCTTCAAAGTTACTCCCACTCTTTAGATGCGTGTGTGTTTAAATAATTTCCCCCCTGTGGATGAAGCTGACAGCACTTTGCAAATTGATTTTCTATCTGTAATATTCTAACCATATCTCAAACCTCCTTAAAGCCCTTTTCATCATTTCTCTGACTCCATTATTTATGGCAGCATCTCAAAATTTAGTTTTCCCTGTAAATTTCATTATTGTGGTTACCAATTCATTATAAAATGATCAGCGGAGTAGGAGAGGGGGAAGAGGAATTGACATATGAGGACAAAGTGAAAAATTAGGGCTCTTTGGCCTGGAAAGTAGAAATCTATCAAATCATGAATGGCATGGGTAGGGTGAACATGGACCAAGATGCTAGATCTGGAAACAGAAAGATGGAAGGACATTCTTGAAACTCTCTTGAAATATAACAAGTGGAGCTACTTAACAGGGACAGAAAAGTAATTTTTAAAAGCTTTGGGTGAATTTATTTTCAAACCAAAGAGAAATTAAGATGTAGCAAATCTTCCTGTAAACTCTGAACATATCCTAAGTAATTGTAAATGTTATTATGCTAAACAAGGCCTCCTATTTTTTTTTTTAATCATGTTCTCTGGGACGTCCTTTAGAAACAGAATTTTGTGCTGATTAGGCAAGATGAGGACAAATCTGACCTAGAAAGAAAGATGTGGTCCTATGTTCTTTTCATATGCAGTTGGCAAACGAGATTGATGATAGCCCAAACCACTGCAACGTACATCAGTGAAGACTACATCTTCAGTTTATTCTGACAGTGATATGTCAACGAATTCATTCTCTGTAAAGAAAGTGCTTTCAGTATCTGAAGTTCACCATAACAAAGGGGCAAAATATACACAAGGATGTTTTTATCTTTAATATATAAACAATTCTTATAGATAAAGAAGAAACAAATACATATCCCAGGAGGAAAATGAGCAAAGATCTTTAACTGGCCATTCACAGAGGAACAACTGTGGATGAGCAATAAACCTATGAAAAGATGAACAACCGCACTGCCAGTCAGACCAGTGCAAATAAAAAATATTTTCCATCTGTTAAATTGGCAGAGTCGAACAAGATTGACAAGACCTATTATTGGTAAGAATGGAAAGACTTAGAAATACACACTGGTGGTAGGTGTGTACGTATATACAATCTTTCTAGACGGTAGTTTCACAGTGTGAAGCAAAATCAAAAACACTTAAAATAATAACAGCAATAATAATCGCATCTATCAAAGCTACCCTGAACTTGGAGCTGTGCTAAACATTTAGCATGTATTATATTTTTCCTCAAAATAATTATTATTACTTCTATATTATAAATGAGGAAACCAGAACTTAAAGAGTTTGAGTTCCTCCTTCCCCCAGAGTGATATAGCTATTAAGTGATGAAGACTAGATTTGAACTTATATCGTTCTAACTCCAAATTCCACAGTGATAACCACTATGTAGTTCAGCCTGCTCTTGGTGGGTCAGTTCCAGTGCTAGGAATTTATATCAAAAAGACAATCGTCAGGACTTCCCTGGCGGTCCATTGATTAAGACTTTGCCTTCCAGTTCAGGGGGTGCGGGTTCGATCCCCAGTTGGGGATCTAAGATCCCACATGCCTCATGGCCAAAAAACCAAAACCTAAAACAGAAGCGATATTGTAACAAATTCAATAAAGACTTTAAAAAAATGGTCCACATCAAAAAGAAATCTTAAAAAAAAAAGAGACAATCATCAATACCCAATTTGTATGTACAAGAATGTTACATACCTTCATATTTAGGTGAGAAGTATACATGCACCTACATGAAATGTAGCTTGGGCATATTCAAGGCAGTTATGGGAACTGAGACCACTGAAGAAACTTGGGAACCTAAAAGGTACCCTCTCAGTCAGAGGGGTACTGGAAAAAAAACCTACTCATTGGCCAAGATAAGTGATAGTGTTCTCCTAGGCTGGGAGTTTGAATGGAAGAAAAGGAATCTCCTGTGAACAATGGAAACTCAAAGCCTGTTCTACAGGTGGTTGTGGAGTATGAATTTATACTATTTTTATGGGTCCAGAAACTCCAAGCCAAGAAATTAATCTAAAAACTAATTTCAGACAGGAGTTCCAAAAAGAGAGAATTTTTTAGAATTAGAAGATATGAATCCCTAGATTGAAGAAGTTCACCAAGTGCCAAGTAGGATGAGTATAAATGAGTCAGACTAAAAGTTCAATACAACACAGACTACTACGACTGCAACTACTACTAATAGTACTAGCAAACACTTATATAGTGGTCACTTTGTGCTGGGTAATCATCTAAGTGCTTTATATACATATTAACTCACTTATTTATGGATAGTAACTCACAATTTTTCCTATTTTATTGAAGAGGAAAATAAGGCACAAAGAAGTTACTGAATTTTCTTAAAGCCATTCAGCTACTTTGTGGCCAAACCGGGATTTGAACCCATATAATCTGGCTCCCAAGTTTGTGCTCTTAACCACTGCACACAGTGCTCAAGGAGAAAATCTTCAAAACAACCGGAGAGAAAAGACAACTTTCTAAAGCAACAACAACTAGTCTGGCAGCTGACTTCTCTAAAGCAGTAAGAGAGGACAAAACAAAATGGAATATCTTCAAATGCTGTGGGAAAATGGCCACCTCCCTGCCCCCCAAGATTATTGACAAATAATCATTCAAGAGTGAGGCTGAGTTCTTCTTCCTGTCCTCCTCCTATTTCTCCTCCTTTCCTCATCATTTCTTTAAAAAATAATTTGGGTTCCCTTCCCTCCTCTTGAGGCAGCTGGGGTTGGGGTGCCTTCAGGTCCAGGGCTGAGGAGGCAGCCAGGGCCAAGAGGGCTGGTCAGTGGTCAAGCTGAGGAGGCGACTGGGACTGGGTTTTGGGTGGAGGTAAGACTGAAGAGGCCGCCGGGGCTGAGAGGGCCAGGATACCCATTGTATGTAGGAGGTATGGGGATATGACTATGTTGAGGGTAATTAGTGCTAAAAATGTGTGATCTCACTTATATGTAGAATTTAAAAAATAAAACCAACTAGTGAATATAACAAAAAAGAAGCAGACTCACAGACCTAGAGAAGGAACTAGTGGTTCCAGTGGGGAGAGGGGATGGGGGAGGAGCAAGATAGGGGTAGAGGATTAAGAGGTACAAACTACTATGTGTAAAGTAAGCTACAAGGATGTACAACACAACGAATATAGCCAGTATTTTGTAGTAACTATGAATAGATTATAACCTTTAAAAATTGTGAATCACTATACGGTACATCTGTAACTTATGTAATATTGTACATCAACTATATTTCAATAAAAAACCTTAAAAAAATGATGAGGCCATGTCAGAAGTTATACAGGAGCCAACTTGAAAGGACATGCACTGGTCAAATTTGGAATTATTTGAGCATCAAAATAAATAATGATTGTAAAAGATTATACTCCACTGAATAAAATAGGAACCCAGGAGTCCATACTAATATCAATAAATAACTGAATAAACAAATCAATGGGGAGAATTCCAGGCTATAAACATAGAAAGAATGACGGAGTTAGGAAATCGCCATTTGGCAACTACTGTAGAAGTAATACGCATAATTGATTCAGGCATGAATCATCCATGGAGTTTAAAACTAGCTCTTGAAAGTTAATGAAGGAACAGGGTGGTAGTATTCTCAAAGTATTTTAATTAAAAAGGGGGAAACAATACCTTCACTGAGGAGAAACCTAGATGATAACCACCTTTAAACCAAATGAGCAAAGTGAACATCCCCAGTAGTGGGGCAAATGGACATCATTGTCACCGAATGTGGTACATTAAGAAGAGTATAGCGTCACTTCTGAGGCATTCCTGTCAAAATGCATCACCTGAATTTAATCATGAGAACAACACAGAGAAACCCAAATAGGGGGACACTCTGCGAAATAACTGGCCTGTACTCTTCAAAAATACCAAGGTTATAAAAAGCATGGAAAGATTAAGGAATTGTTCTAGATAAAGAGACATGACAACTAAGTGCAAAATATGACTCTAGATTGGGACAGTTGGATGAAGTTTGATGGGACTGGATTGATGGTAGATAGTGGTATCATGATCAAGATAATTTCCTGATTTAACAGGTTTTACTGTGGTTGTATATGGGAGTGTCCTTGTCTTTTAGGAAATACGCTCTGAAGTGTTAATGGTATATCACGTCTGCAACTTACACTTAGTTGGTTCTGAAGATAATGATTGTGTGTGTGCTCGAGTGTGTATGCCTGTTCATACCTCTTTTGTGGTAGTTGTAATTTTTTATTTCATTCTTAACAGGTCTGCATGCTATGTAACCCTTTAACCTGGTTTCTAAAAATGTTTCATAAAGTTTCTATTGATCTAGTTTTGAGTTTAGTTGACCTTTGCAATCTCAACAAAAAATACTGATTCAGAGTACCCCAAATCACAAATTTATTACATTTATACATTTTTTACTTATTATTGTCACATAATTTCTTTCTATTTATTTGCTTTGTATTTTTTGTTTCTAATTTTTTATTGAGATATAGTTGATGTACAATAGAATATAAGTTCATAACTTCTCATTAGTTTAATATACTTTAACCATATGCAATCCACTCCTTGGTGTTTTATAATGAGAAAATAATGGTATTTAGAGTCAGACAGACTTGGTTTCACACCCCATTTCTGCTTCTATCTAGCTGTTTGAATGTGGGCCAAATTCTCATGGTTCTTTTTTTTTTTTTTTTTTTTTTTGGTTCACAGTTTCCTCATCCATAGGCAACTCAGGATTGTTGTCAGGAACAAATGTGGAAACATGAAAAGCCTAAGCAGAGTTGCTGGCATGTAAGAGACATGCAGTAAGCATTGCCTTTCCTCACTTCATTCTTCCCGCTCTCACCAAAAGCATCCACAAGCCTCCCGGGCATAGGGAAGCGCAAAGCTTATTAATAAGGGACCATAGGAAAGGGCTCTGTCCCTGCCCTTTTGTTCATATTTGGCTTCTCTCCTTGTAGCTGATTCTTGCCTTATTTCTGTAATTAAGTCATCCATCATCATCCAGAAGATGAACCAAGCCAGATGGTGGTCACAGTTTGTGGGGGAGGATGAGAGAAGAGCATAGAGAGGACGAGAGGATTGCCGGAGAGGGTTCCTGGGGACCAGCCGCCAGTGTCAGTGAGGAGGATTGGATAGAGCAGAGCAGTTCTTTCCAACCTGGAGACTATTACCTCTGCTGTTACAGCAGCTTACGATCTCTAAGAAAAATACTGATGGATCATGGCCGAAGGACTGTCTGAGTCTCCTCTCTGACTCCTTACTCAGCAAGCAAATTTTAGCTGTTCTGAGTCTCGCGGCCATTCCGTGTTTGCAGTTTCTTCCCTTTCATTGATGGGTTCCATTTTTCCTTTGTTCTTTTTGGGGTGTTTTCCTTATTGCTAGCCTTCTTTACACTTTTATATGTAAATATATATTCCCTAAAGGTCCACATACATTTTATGCAATCTTTATTGCATGTTCGTTCATTTCTATTTCCTTCGTATTCTTCCTCTTCTTTTAATATCTGTGGGGTCGGGGGATGCGGGAACTGGGCGAAGGTGGTCAAAAGGCACAAGCATTCAGTTGAGAAATCTAAAGAAAAAATATATATCTGCAAGGTCAGACTGATAAATGTTGTATGTGTGGCGAATAGGAGCTCTTGTTGACAGACTGTCCATTCATCTGTCATCAGATGTGAAGTACAGTAAGTCCAGTGGGACCTGAAGCCTAGCCTTCTTTTTCTGGAACCAAATTCTAGGGTTAGGGTTCTGCTGCCTGGCAAGAACTCAAGTGCTGAAATTCCAAGACCATATCCTTTTTTTTTTAATTAAAAAGATTTTTAAATTGAAGCAGAGTTGATTTACAATGTCGTGTTGGTTTCAGGTGTACAGCAAGGCGATCCAGTTATATGCATATGTGTATATCATCGTAGTTTTGATTTCAAGCCCATGTCCTTAGTTCTATTCTGACTCCTACCATACTGCACATCTCGCATCTAGATGTTTCACAAGTATTTGTTGTATCAGTGACTCAGTAAATAACTCAAGATCCTGCTTTCCATCCCAGATATTTATACTGAGCCTAGAAACCAGAATAGGATTGAGTGTGGGCCTCTACTGGACCATGCTCTTATAACACCTTCCATGTTCCCTCCAGCCACTGCCCCATTTCACTGCTCAACCTCCAAGCAAGCAAAATTTGAAATAGCTGTCCCCATCTTTACTCCTCACAGCACTTCCTCTCCTCAGTTGACTCTAATCAAGCCTCCCTAGCACTCTACTTAGAACTTGACTCCGCTCTTGTCAAGGTCACCAGTGACCTCCATCTTGCCAAAGCCACTGGTGGCTTCTCTGTCCTTGTTTTACCCATCACGTGGCACTACTAGACACAGTCAGTCGTTTTCTCCTTGAAACATCTTTTCCTCTTTCTTCATTTCCATGCTACCTCCTTCCCCTGAGGTTCCTACTGCACCTTTTCAGTATCCTATGTGGGTTCTCTGCTGTGCTTAACTTCTGTAAATGTTAGATTGTGTCAGGATTTGGTGGCAAGTCCTGGTCTTTTCTTAGTCCACAGTAACTCCCTAGGAAAGATCATCCAATCTCATGGATTTATGAAACATCAAAATGCATCTGCTACCAAATTGATGTCTTCAGCTCCAACTTCTCCCCCAAATGCCAGACTCATACATCAGGATGCCTATTTGATGTCTCATTTTGGATATCTAATAAGCATCTCAAGCTTACCATATGCAAAATAGAATTCTTGATCACACCCGCCCCCCCATCCTTAAACTGCTTCTCCCTTAATCTTTCTCATTTCAGTTAACGGCTCTACCCATTACTTGGATTTAAGAGTTTTCCTAGATTTCTCTCTTTTCAGCATTTCCCCCTCCCTATATCTAAGTCATCAGCAAATCCTATTGGGTCTACCTTCAAAATACATTTTGAGTTCATCATCTTCTCTTCATCTTCACTGTCACTACCCAAATGCAATATGCCATCAACTCTTGCCTGTTATGCTACAATTATGCCCTAATTTGTCCCCCTGCTTCTACTCTGATCCCCCTAAAATTCTGATTTCATATATCAGCTAAAGTAATCTTTTCAGAATGTAAAACTCATGTTGTGTCACCATACTCTCTTCCAGCTCTTCCCTGGTTTTAAGACATCTCTGGTGTCTTCTGTTGCCCTTAGGATAAAATCTAGACTCCTTATCCCAACCAATAAGGTCCTATTACCTAGCCCTGCCTTCCTCCTTGGCCCTACCTTATACCACACCCCATACTCAGCACACTTCAGCAACACAAAGTTTCTCTCCTCAAACACACGAAGCCTGTTTCTTCCTTAGGGCCTTTGTACTAGCCACCCCCTCTGTCTGGAACATTCTTTCCTCCAATCTTCACTGGATTGGCTCCTTCTTGTCATGCAGGTGTCAACTCAAATGGCACCTCCTCACTGACCTTCCCTGAGTGCTTCCCCAGTACTTTCTATCACATCAACCTGTTTTATTTTCTTCAAAGCCGTTATTATTATCAAAGTTATCTTGTTCATTTATCTGCTGTATGTCAATCCCCACTAGTGTGCAAACTCTGAGAGAGGAGGGTCCTTGTCTGCCCTTTTCATCCCAATATTCCTGCTGTTTATATAGTGCCTGTCACCTATACTGTGCTAAATAGCTATAGAATAAATTAACCATTTTCCAGGACTCAGAGTAGAACAAAAAGCCTGGGAATTTTCAAGTCTTACCAGTTAGCAGTCTGTCTGTGTTACGTATTCACAGGTAAGCTTTCACTTTTCCCACCTTGCTATTTTTTCTCTCCTTTCTTTTCTCTTCTTCAGGATGGACTTGTCTTTGTTTCCATCTCTAAACAGCCTTTCCAAGGCCACATTTCATCCTTCTGGTCTTTTGACATCACTCAGAGATTCGTTTCTTAAGGAAAGTAAATTCAGCATGCAATGGTCCATAAAGCTGTTTCTTATTACATCAAATTAAAGAACTTCCTGATCACTGGTCCAAGGCTTGTCTACTTTTCTTAAAACAAATGTTCCACTGTTGTTACAGTATAATCTCATATAGATTCTCCTTTGGAGTTCCTGATTTTCTTGATCTTCATCTGTCCTCTTTGACTTCTTTTGTGCTGAAGAATCTTTTTGATACTCCTTCTCTTACTATACTGAAACTAGAAAGATAACCAAATATTTAAGCTGTAGTGGATGTCACACATTCATTGTGTGTGTGTATAAGTGTATGTAACTATTACCAGTTTTCGCATAGCTCATTCTATCTTGATATTTCATTGCTGAAATAAATATGAAATTGTAGGACACTGGCTTATGTAAAGAGATTTATCTATTTCTTTTTTCAGTACAGAATCTTTTTCCTTTTTTGATTGAGAAGGCCCAGTAGAAGAGTTCTACTCTTTCTCAGGCATTTGTACATGTCCACACATTTCCACATATTTTCAGAAATCTCAAGGTGTTCTGATTACATGATGTTGCAGACAATGCCAATGCTCTATTGTTAACACTTTGAACACTTGTGCATTATATACATCTGCACTGCCTGAAGAGCTCACTGTGCTTTACAGCTCTACCTCTTAAACTCTGGTCCCTTAGAGCCTCTGCCCAAAATGAACAACTTCTTTTGTTACTGCTTTATCCAGTTTTTTTCTTTCAGCTTTAGTTTCTACTCTGGTTTGTATTGTTAAATCATACTCCAGAGAATTCTTAAAGGTGTTTCTTCTGCTGTCCTATCTTGATGCTACCCCAGACCTACTCACTGTACAGTGATTACATCCTTGGGTATCCTGCTGCAATCTTTTATTTGTTCTTGAACAACCCACAGACTTACGCCTCAACACCACGTCAGCATAAGAGGATGGGCCAAACTGAAGGACTTCTGTTTTACAGTCTCATTTTGAAACTTGATGTTCAGGAGTGATATTATCGAAAAGCCCCATTAAGCAGGGTGTGAAGGAAAGCTCAAGCTGTCCAACTGCTAAAAATCCCAGGCTGATGTGCAAATTCTTCCTGATGTAGACTAAAACATAGTCATGGGTTTGGTATTTTTTGTTTTTTTTCAAGCTAAGGTCCCACAGCAAAAGCAGAAAAGTTACCTGTGATCAATTGTGTATATTTGGGGGGTTGTGTGTTGAAAGCAGCTCTATCTTATCCTGAAATTCCTGGATGACTTTGTTGTTGCTGGAACTTAGTTGTTAAGTTGGAAGAAGTTCCCAGATGTCTGAAAACTTTTCTGACATTATTTTAGTTGGCAAATAGTGTACAGGTGGCCTGCTTTTTAAATGAGTATTATTTAATCCACATTAAACCATCTTTTAGTTCTTACAACTGTCTTAACTTTATTAAAGTCAAAAATAGTATTTAGAGAGGGTAAAATCATAAATATGATTCATAAATACTTAAAAAAACAACAAATAGCGCTCCTAGTTGAATGGAAATCTCACTTAGAACTGTAGTTTATCTTTGAAAGAAAAACTTCTGGGACTGAGGGTAAAGCAGTTTTAGAAAAGAAATAAAATATTATGGAATTTGAAAATCTAATTTGGCATATATTAGATTAATGCCCTGTAAAACCCTAAAGTCTGAATTGAGTTTACAGAGTGTTTGACTTAATTCTGTTATTTCTTTTTCTCTTTTTTCCTTTGTTATGTATGTATAAATCTTGGTGACTTTTCCTTTTATGGGTTTAAACATTTAGTACTGAATTCTAAAGGGGCAGGTCCCTCCCTGCTTTTTATTCTCAGTGAACTTTTGAGGAGGAAGTGGACAGGAATTTGTGTGTGTGTGTGTGAAATTACTTTTTCTATGAATATATGCATAATCCCACAATTTCACCAAGGTACACATTTTTTGCTTGCAAATAAGAAGGGATTAAAAAATTGGTATGTAAAAAGCAAGGTTGATAAAAACCTTTTCATATATTTGTGTCCTAATATGTTTTTATTTTTTAAAAATATTCTGCAGCTGATTGAACTAAATTTGATTTTGACTTGTGCCACACAACTATAATTCCTTCAGAAGCATGTCAATATGCAGTATATTTAAGGTACTGTCAGAAACAATTCCTTCTTTATTTAGAGTAATGTAATCTGAAACTATCAACCTTTTCTACTTTCATGAGCTTTTGACTTTCACACCACAATGCATGAAATAATGTATTTTATTTAAAGCTTTCACTAAAATGTCCATCACTGGAGGGAAAATTTTTATTTAAATATGCCCCTTCCATTGAAATAGGCTTTTCTACCATTGTCTGGGTGTCTTCCAATATTCTAAGCCCTTTGGATTACTTTGGATTAATTAGTTATCTCTTAATTTATAATAAAATAACATAATATTCCCCTATCATGGCCAAAGAATTGGACTAAGCAAGGTGAGTAAACTGGAGAATAGAATATCAAATAATACCAGAGTCTAGTTACCTTATCAATTTTCTTCAGATAGAAATGATTAAGCAACCTGTTGGATAGTAGATCCAGACTAGAGAGAAGAAAGTATAATTAATATTGGAAGGATGTAAAGGGGAGAAAAAAACCCTGTAAATTGACCTATAATGAGAATAATCCATGATGCATAGCGAAGAGAATGATCAGTGTCTGGAATTCAGTGCCAGCTTGGCTTACATTTATGAGGATATCTTATTCATTTTTATGAATATGAAGTTCTATAAAGTCCAAATTGAGCAAAGGAAAACAAATGACATATATGGTTATCTACAGGTACAGGGTGGGGGGAGCCCGGGGATAGAAAATACATTGAAATATTGAATAATCAAAGTAGAAACACTAGTCTAGCAAGATAGTCGTGCCATCCATACACACATTGTTTTGATTTTTTACTTATGTTATAACATTTTATCAAGTTATAACCTCATCTCTGAGGTTATTATATGTTGGAGCAAATATATATTAGCACCTGTCTCTACTGCACATACAGACAGCCATGTTCATTTACTTGTGAAGTGAATTGTTCTATCGATTATGTGCATCCATTATGAGAAGTGCTTAGGGGAAGCAGGGCAGATTTTATTCAGGTGAAAAACCTATCCCGAAAGAGCTTCTACTTTAAAAGGGGAGATATGTACACATAAGTATATGAAGAGCAAGATAGTAGAAACTGTGTGCTTTAACAAGGAAGCATATAACTGATGGACAGGTACCATGGTAACAAGGAGTAAGAGCTCAGGGATTTAGGAGGGAAGATAGAAATATTCAGGGAAGGCTCCATGGAAGAAGTAGAGCTGTTGATCAGAGAACAGTACTAAACAATTCTGATAGCTGAAAAAAGTTCATGTATGTCTATTAAGGCATGTGTTTTGAAAAATACAGATAATTCATTTTATACTCATAAGAATGAGAATATGAAGGAATGTGATCCCACAGATACACGAATGGAAAAAGGATTTAGAAGGGAGATGTCTTTGCATCTCTCCCATGTCCTCCATATTTTCATTTGCTCATGTGGTTCATATTTAATGTATGTGTACATGGTGGGCTCTGCAGGCTGTCTAAGTGGGTACATTGCTAAAGATATAGTGAAAGACTTTTGTCTTAGTGTCCTCATATAAGTGCTGATCTAGTATAATTAGCCTTTATAATATGTGATTTAAGGTATAATATTTGTACTCCTTGAAAATTTTTTCATGACAAGCTGCCTCATGCCTTTGGCCATGTCAGTAATCATCAACCACTTTGTTACAGAAAGGTAGAAAGGAAAATTATGAAGCAAGACCTATTTATTTTGCTTTCAGTTGCACCACTGGTAGATAAAAGATTTAATGAGGAGGGCGGAGTCAAGATGGCAGACTAGGGGGATGAGGAATTTGCATCTCCACACAACTAGTGCACCTACCAGGCACCGGTGGGGGACCATAGACACCTAAGGGATGGGAGGGGCCCCCAGTGACCAGTTGTTTCAATTATATTTTTACCTATCCGAATATATTCTTTATCTTTCTAATTTTATTTTCTTTTTTATTCTTTGATATTGTACTGCTCCCTTTTTTCTTTCTTTTTTTTTTTGCCACGCCATGCATCTTGCAGATCTTGGTTCCCAGGTTAGAGGTCAGGCCTGAGCTCCTGTGGTGGGAGCAATGAGTCCAAACTACTGGACTAACAGAGAACCTCAGACCTCAGGGAATATTAATCAGAGTGGGGCCTCATGGAGGTCCTCATCTCAGCACCCAGACCCAGCTCTATCCAACTGCCTGCAAACTCCAGTGCTGGATGCCTCAGGCCAAACAACCAATAAGACAGGAATACAGCCCCACCCATCAAAAAGAAAAAATGAATTGACAAAAAAATATGTTACAGATGAAGGAGCACCTACAAGACCAAATCAATGAAGATGAAATAGGCAACCTACCTGAAAAAGAATTCAGAGTAATGATAGTAAAGATGATCCAAAATCTTGGAAACAGAATGGGGAAAATACAAGAAACATTTAACAAGGATCTAGAAGAACTAAAGAGTAACCAGACAGTGATGAACAACACAGTAACTGAAATTTAAAATACTGTAGAAAGAATCAGCAGCAGAATAACTGAGGCAGAAGAACGGATGAGTGCGCTGGAAGATAAAATGGTGGAAATAACTGCCAGGGAGCAGAATAAAGAAAAAAGAATGAAAAGAATTGAGGACAGTCTCAGAGACCTCTGGGACAACATTAAACACACGAGCATTCGAATTATAGGGGTCCCAGAAGAAGAAGAGAAAAAGAAAGAGTATGAGAAAATATTTGAAGAGATTATAGATGAAAACTTCCCTAACATGGGAAAGGAAATAGGCAATCAAGTCTAGGAAGTGCAAGCGCAGAGAGTCTCATACAGGATAAACCCAAAGAGAAACATCAAAGACACATATTAATCAAACTATCAAAAATTAAATACAAAGAAAAATTACTGAAAGCAGCAAGGGAAAACCAACAAATAACATACAATGGAATTGCCGTAAGGTTAACAGCTGATCTTTCAGGAGAAACTCTGCAAGCCAGAAGGGAGTAGCAGGACATATTTAAATAGATGAAAGGGAAAAACCTACAACCAAGATTACCCAGCAAGGATCTCATTCAGATTCGATGGAGAAATTAAAACCATTACAGGCAAGCAAAAGTTAAGAGAATTCAGCACCACCAAACCAGCTTTACAACAAATGCTAAAGGAACTTCTCTAGGCAGGAAACATAAGAGAAGGAAAAGACCTACAATAACAAACACAAAACAATTCAGAAAATGATAATAGGAACATACATATTGATAATTACCTTAAATGTAAATGGATTAAATACTCCCACCAAAAGACATACACTGACTGAATGGATACAAAAACAAGACCCGTATATATGCTGTCTACAAGAGACCCACTTCAGACCTAGTGACACATACAGATTGAAACTGAGGGGATGGAAAAAGATATTCCATGAAAATGTAAATCAAAAGAAAGCTGGAGTAACATTTATCATATCAGACAAAATAGACTTCAAAATAAAGACAAGAGATAACGAAGGATACTACATAATGATCAAGGGATCAATCCAAGAAGAAGATATAACAATTGTAAATATTTATGCACCCAACACAGTAGCACCACAATACATAAGGCAAATGTTAACAGCTGTAAAAGGGGAAATCAACAGTAACACAGTCATAGTAGGGGACTTTAACCCCCCACTTTCACCGATGGACGGATGATCCAAAATGAAAATAAATAAGGAAACACAAGCTTTAAATGACACATTAAACAAGATGGAATTAATTGATATTTATAGTACATCCCATCCAAAGACAACAGAATACACTTTCTTCTCAAGTGCTCATGGAACATTCTCCAGGACAGATCATATCTTGGATCACAAAACAAGCCTTGGTAAATTTAAGAAAATTGAAATCATATCAAGTTTCTTTTCTGACCACAACACTATGAGACTAGATATCAATTACAGGAAAAAAAAACTGTAAAAAATACAAACACATGCAAGCTAAACAGTATGCTACTACATAACCAAGAGATCACTGAAGAAATCGAAGAGGAAACCACAAAATAACTAGAAACAAATGACAATGAAAACATGATGACCCAAAACCTATAGGATGCAGCAAAAGCAGTTTTAAGAGGGAAGTTATAGCTATGCAATCCTACCTCAAGAAACAAGAAAAATCACAAACAACCTAACCTTACACCTAAAGCAATTAGAAAAAGAAGAAAAAAAAAACCCCAAAGTTAGCAGAAGGAAAGAAATCATAAAGATCAGATCAGAAATAAATGAAAAAGAAATGAAAGAAACAGTAGCAAAGATCAATAAAGCTAAAAGCTGGTTCTTTGAGAAGATAAACAAAATTGATAAACCATTAGCCAGACTCATCAAAAAAAAAAAAAAAGGAGCAGACTCAAATCAATAGAATTAGAAATGAAGAAGGAGAATTAACAACTGACACTGCAGAAATACAAAAGATCATGAGAGATTATCACAAGCAAATATATGCCAATATAATGGACAACCTGGAAGAAATGCACAAATTCTTAGAAAAACACAACCTTCCAAGATTGAACCAGGAAGAAATAGAAAATATGAACAGACCAATCACAAGCACTGAAGTTGAAACTGTGATTTAAAACCTTCCAACAAACAAAAGCCCAGGACCAGATGGCTTCACAGGTGAATTCTATCAGTCATTTAGAGAGGAGCTAACACCTATCCTTCTCAAACTCTTCCAAAACATAAAAGACGGAGGAACACTCCCAAACTCATTCTAAAAGGCCACCATCACCCTAATAAACAAAAGCAGAAAGAGGTCACAGAAAAAGAAAACTATAGGCCAATCTCACTGATGAACATAGATGCAAAAATCCTCAAAAAATATGAGCAAACAGAATCCAACAGCACATTAAAAGGATCATACACCATGATCAAGTAGGGTGTATCCCAGAAATGCAAGGATTCTTCAATACACACAAATCAATCAATGTGATACACCATATTAATAAACTGAAGGATAATAACCATATGATCATCTCAATAGATGCAGAAAAAGCTTTTGACAAAATTCAACACCATTTATGATAAAAACTCTCCAGAAAGTAGGCATAGAGGGAACCTACCTCAACATAATAAAGTCCATATATGACAAACCCACAGCTAACATCATTCTCAATAGTGAAAAATTAAAACCATTTCCTCTAAGATCAGAAACAAGAAAAGGTTGCCCACTCTCACCACTGTTATTCAACATAGTTTTGGAAGTTTTAGCCACAGCAATCAGAGAAGAAAAAGAAATAAAAGGAATCCAAATTGGAAAAGAAGTAAAACTGTCACTATTTGCAGATGACATGATACTATACATAGAGAATCCTAAAGATGCTACCAGAAAACTCCTAGAGCTAATCAATGAATTTGGTAAAGTAGCAGGATACAAAATTAATGCACAGAAATCTCTTGCATTCCTATACATTAATGATGAAAAATCTGCAAGAGAAATTAGGGAAACACTCCCATTTACCATTGCAAGAAAAAGAATAAAATACCTAGGAATAAACCTACCTAAGGAGACAAAAGACCTGTATGCAGAAAATTATGACACTGATGAAAGAAATTACAGATGATTCAAATAGATGGAGAGATATACCATGTTCTTAGATTGGAAGAATCAACTTTGTTAAAATGACTATACTACCCAAAGGAATCTGCAGTTTCAATGCAATCCCTCTCAAACTACCAATGGCATTTTTCACAGAACTAGAACAAAAAATTTCACGATTTGTATGCAAACACAAAAGACCCCAAATATCCAAAGCAATCTTAAGAAAGAAAAACAGAGCTGTAGGAATCAGGCTCCCTGACTTCAGACTATACTACAAAGCTACAGTAATCAATACAGTATGGTACCAGCATAAAAATAGAAATAGAGATCAATGGAACAGGATAGAAAACCCAGAGATAAACCCACACACATGTGGTTACCTTATCTTTGATAAAGGAGGCAAGAGTATACAATAGAGAAAAGACATCCTCTTCAATAAGTGGTGCTGAGGAAACCGGACAACTACATGTAAAAGGATGAAATTAGAACAGTTCCTAACACTATACACAAAAATAAACTGAAAATGGATTAAAGACCTAAATGTAAGGCCAGACACTATAAAACTTTTAGAGGAAAACATAGGCAGAACACTCTACGACATAAATTACAGCAAGATCTTTTTTGACCCACCTCCTAGAGAAATGGAAATAAAAACAAGGATAAACAAATTGGACCTAATGAAACTTAAAAGATTTTGCACAGCAAAGGAAAACATAAGCAAGAGGAAAAGACAACCCTCAGAAAGGGAGAAAATATTTACAAACGAAGCAACTGACAAAGGATTAATCTCCAAAATATACAAGCAGCTCATGCAGCTCAATATGTAAAAAACAAACAACCCAGTCCAAAACTGGGCAGAAGACCTAAATAGACATTTCTCCAAAGAAGATATACAGATTGCCAACAAACACATGAAAGGATGCTCAGCACCAGTAATCATTGGAGAAATGCAAATCAAAACTACAATGAGGTATCACCTTACACCGGTCAGAATGGCCATCATCAAGAAATCTATAAACAATAAATGCTGGAGAGGGTGTGGAGAAAAGGGAACCCTCTTGCACTGTTGGTGGGAGTGTATATTGATATAGCCACTATGGAGAACAGTATGGAGCGTCCTTAAAAATCTAAAAATAGAACTACCATATGACCCAGCAATCCCACTACTAGGCAGATACCCTGAGAAAACCATAATTCAAAAAGAGTCATGTACCACAATGTTCATTGCAACACTTTACAGTAGCCAGGACATGGAAGCAACCTAAGTGTCCATCGACAGATGAATGGATAAAGAAGATGTGGCACATATATACAATGGAATATTACTCAGCCATAAAAAGAAATGAAAATGAGTTATTTGTAGTGAGGTGGATGGACCTAGAGTCTGACATACACAGTGAAGTAGGTCAGAAGGAGAAAAACAAATACCATATGCTAACACATATATATGGAATCTAAAAAAAAAAAAAAGTTCTGATTAACCTAGGGGCAGGACAGGAATAAAGACACAGAGGTAGAGAATGGACTTGAGGACACGGGGAAGGGGAAGGGTAAGCTGGGACGAAGTGTAAGAGTAGCATTGACATATACACACTACCAGATGTAAAATAGATAACTAGAGGGAAGCAGCTGCATAACACAGGGAGATCAGCTCGATGCTTTGTGTCCACCTAGAGGGATGGGATAGGGAGGGGATGTGGGGATATATGTATGCATATAGCTGATTCACGTTGTCATACAGCAGAAACTAACAGCATTGTAAAGCAATTATACTCCAATAAAGATGTTAAAAAAAAAAAAAAGCTTATTGGAAATCCACCCGGTCTTTTCTCTTGTGCTAGTAACCCTTCAGAGAATTTCCTTTTGGGTAGTATCTAACCTGCTGCAAACATTCTAGAAACTGACTGGAAAACGAACCTGAGGGTCATTATTCATTCTTCATAATGTAGAATTTCATTTAATCCCTTTGTTTTCAGCATGGTGTGTCATTGCTCACTCTACATTGTACATGGAATCCCCTGCACTAGAACCTTTCTGATTCAGTTCCATAGAAATTAAAAATCTTGTTTTCAGTCCCAGGGAGTATATGGGTTGGGGAATAGGATCTTGAATTCTAATTGCTTCTTATACAGGCTTTCAACCAATTCTCCTATTCTCCCTCTTCTTACGCTTACTTTCTCAAGTACGGAGGCTTTCCTGGGTTCTGTGGCTCAAATCAGTTAGTTTCCAAATTTCTTCTTCCCGTTTTTTTTTTTTTTTTTTTTTTTTTGCTGTGCTTATACCAATTTTTATACTTACAGGTGTGTTTATGCCAGCATGTATATTTTATATTTTCATTTGTTTTGTTTACTATATATATTTATATTGTTTTTAATATTTTTCTCACTAATTTAATACTGTAAAACTGCTTTGAAGCTATTGATTTGCTTTCATAAATTTGAGATATAGATATAATATATTAATAATAAAGAAAATGGAAATGTAACCAACAAGAACTATAATGTGTAAATTACATAAACTTGAGGTGAAAACCACATCTATTAACTGACTGATCATGTAGTTTAGCTGGAACAAACGTATGCAGTCTTTGATATATATGTGTAACATTAGGGTACGATTCTAAAGAAAAAACTGTCAAGCACTGTATTAGGTGTTTACATTGTCTCACTTACATAATTTTTAATTTAAAATTTATAAGATGTATGTACACACACACAGGAAAAGACTTAATGAGGTGAAATGTAGAAATAAATACTTAAGTCAGGTTTTCATTCATGTTACAACCATGGATTATGAGAATTTGGAATCTAGGGCTGACCTTGACCAATCTCCAGAGTCAGTGGTATTGGCCTTACATATTAAGTTCAAGAAAATTTGCAATTATTCTGAATATATTTCCTGATATATTATGACTAATATTGTTTAGATGCTAGGATTAGCTATATTCATTGAGATAAATCTTCTATGGATCTTTGAGATGATTTTACCATAATTATACACAATATTTCAATGTGATTTTATTTATTTACCTACTTTTATTGAAGTATAGTTGCTGTACAGTATTATATAAATTACAAGGGTACAATATAGTGATTCACAATTTTTAAAGGTTACAATTCATTTATAGTTGTTGTAAAATATTGGCTATATTCCCATTGTTGTACAATATATTCTTGTAGCTTATTTTATACCTAATAGTTTATACCTCTTAATTTCCTATACCTGTATTCCCCACCCCTCCCCTCTCTTCACTGGTAACCACAAGTTTGTTCCCTATGTCTGTGAGTCTGTTTCTTTTTTGTTATATTCACTAATTTGTTGTATTTTTTTAATTTCACATATAAGTGATATCATACAGTATTTGTCTTCCTCCATCTGACTTATTTCACTTAGCATAATGCCCCCCAAGTCCATCCACATTGCTGAAAATGGCAAAATTTCATTCATTTTTATGGCTGAATATATTTCATTCTGTACAATGGAATATATATATTCAGATGTGGTGTATATATATATATATATATATATATATATATATATGCCATATCTTCTTTATCCATTCATCTTTTGATAGACGCTTAGGTTGCTTCCATACCTTGGTAATTGTAAATAATGCTTCTATGAACATTAGGGTGCATGTATCTTTTCAAATTAGTGTTTTTGTTTTTTTCAGATATATACCCAGGAGTGGAATTGCTGGGTCATATGGTAGTTCTACTTTTAGCTTTTTGAGAACCCTCTATACTGTTTTCCACAGTGGCCATACCAATTATACTCTGAAGTTGGAATTGGGAGCTATTAAACTGACTCTGAAAACTACAGAGAACTGAATCTTCAAAAAGTGCTCCGAGTAGTTGCTCTTACTAGTAGGTTTCAGTATGGAGTTAGATGTGTACACTGCCTTGCCTTTTTCTAACACATGCTTCATTCATTTCCTATTCAAATTATATTTACTATGGACTTGATTTGACTTCATACAGTACTTAATAATAAGTTATGCCTATTTCAGCATTCCACATTCAGTGCTAGAATTGCATAGGTAGCAACTTATCATGAGCATTTTTAGTTAGCTTTTCTTTTCTTTGTGTTCAGAATGACTTGATATGTCATGCGTTCATTCATGCAACAAGAAACATTTGTTTACCTCTGTGTTCGTTCCCAGTACCGGCACAGTATCTTAGTACAAGGTAGAGCCTGTTCTGCCTTTACTGCCCTTATGAAGGTTACATTCTAGTGTGGAAAGCAAACATTAAGCAACTGATTATGTGCTAAGTATTAACCGAAGTGTATAGGGTGTGAAGAGAGACTACACCAAGGGGACGACATCAGTGAGTTCCTCTTCCACCACTTACAAGCTGTATGCTCTTGCCTATTAATCTTTCTGGGACTCATTTTCTCATCTGTAAAGGGAGATAATAATAATGCTAACTTCACAGGGTTGTTGTGAATATTTGGGCATGATGCCTAACACATAGGAACATTTAGTGATTATTACCTATTTGTTTTTGAGGGGGAGAGGGAGGGTCAGGGAAGGCTTCTGTGAGCAATTGACTTTTAAACTGAGATCTGAACAATAGTAGGGATTTGCTAAGTGGAGAACATTTTATAAGAAAGAACACCATGTTCAAAGGCCCTGAGACAGGGCACATGATGTGTCCAAAGAACTAAAAGAAAGCCACTGTGCCTAGAGCTCAGAAAATGAAGAATGGCTTAAAATGAGGCTGAGGTAGGCTGGGGTGACTAGATCACACAGGGTCTTGTGGGCCTTGTTAAGGAGGATTTAGGCCTTTATTCTAAGGACAATAAGAAGAATTGCCACAGGGGAATGGCATGATTAGATTTGAGTTTTAGAAAGATTATTCTGGCTTAAGTATTGACAATGGTTCGAAATTTTTCATCAAGGATTGAAGGTCTGGCTCATCTGTAAAGGGACCTTTTGGGGGAAATATTGGAGTTTTTGCTAGTGTCACCTTCTTGGGTGTTGGTCTCTGGGATACCAGTCAATGATAAAATTGGCATTGCCAATTTCTAGGTTTTCAGTAAATCTGCGGTTCAGAATTATATGAGCGTGTGTATGTATGAGTATATGCATATATGTGCAAATATATATAAACACATTATGTGTGTACATATATACACATATATACATATAAATATACATGCATGTATGTTTGTGTACACACACACACTCTCACACACACACACATTCTATCTCCCAAGAGACAGACCAGTATGTTTTTCTCTCCTATCTTCTACCTCTGACCATTCAATTTCGATGTTTTTTGAGTTATGACATGTATGTTTAAGAGATGAGGAAGAGAAAATATATTCACCAATCCCTTTAATCTATAAGCTATAATGACATATCATGATTACTCTTCATAAGAGATTGGGAATGTATTGTGTTGTGCATAACGACTTTATAATATAGATTCCAAGTTTTCAGGAATTGCAGAGATATAGGAGAATGCTGTGCTCTCCACGTCGTGATGAATGCAGCAGTTGTGCACATATACAGGGCTCGATCATACTGAGCACCCCCTGAGCTCCGTTTGCAGACAAGTCATATCTCCACCATGACAAAATTCCCACAAGATTTTGAATAATTAATTTCTTGGAATTTGCGGGATTCAGCAGATATGTTCAGCGTTATTGATGGCAGCAAACTTTATCTCTTTTATTTCTGAGACACATAATGAAATAAGGAGTCCCTCAAATAACCACAGTTAGCGTTGAGGCTAATTTTGTAAGGGCCAGTGGGCTTTTGCCTTAATGTGTATAAATACGATTTTTCCCCCTCACAGCAGAATGCATGGTAGATAGAGGCAGAGTGAATTGGCACTAATTTATGAACGCTTCCAGCCTTCTCCGTGCAGTACACCCTGTGAGGGCAACATGCTCTAATTACACTTACTTCACATAATGAGAGCTTTTAATGACAATTACTGATTAGAGTTAGGGATGTTTGGGGACCTTAAGAGCAGATGTATTAACTTTCAGAATGAAAGACTTCATCTGTCTTTTGTGTAGCTCAGCCCCACCACTGACCAGTTAGTTACTCAATGAAATCCAGCTCCACGGCCCCAAAGATGTGAGTGAGCTCTGAACCGAGGGGCTGAAGCACACTTTATTTCTCAACTCAAATTAGGTCAAAGAGTTCAAGAATTCTCTTTGCTTTTAGCAGTGTTTTTACTTTGCGCTTTTTCTCCTTGTTGATGGTCACCCTGGCTGTTTCCCTTTTTGGTAACAAGAATAACCCATAGTCCAGACTGCTCTTTTTAGAGACATTGATTTGCACAGTCACAAATGGATACCTGACATTGTTTTCCTCTTTACACGTTTGTGGTGTCCAAATTTGGGGGGCCAGTATTTAAAAGCTCTGGCATCCTTTATATTAATGTGGATATGAGAATTACAAGAAAGATAAAAATTCTAGATCGTTACTAATTGTTGCAGTAAGTGCATGAGTTTATATGGTCTACATATCCTATTTTGAGCAAAGCAGAAATTTTCTTTTCAAGTTAAGATGACATGTATACGTCGTCTTTTATAAACAATTAGAAATTTCAATTACATATCACATCGACATTTTACTAGTAGGATAATATTGCCCTTTCTAGCTTCAGTATCTATCTCTCTTCTTCATGAAAATAGATCAAGCTTTGTGTGTCTGTTTCCTTTTCCCTTTCCAGTCGCTCTGAGCGTCAGTTCCTCCTAACGCCTTCTTGCTTTAAATTCTCTGTCTATACCACCATTTCCACTATTTCCTTTTTTTGCATTTTGAATTTTGTGTCTTTATGTCTGCTAAATCTGAAGTTAGAATTAAAAGCCAAACAGTATTTGCAATGCAGGCATGTTTAAACTCAGAAAATTTAAATAACTTACAAGTAATATAACTGGTAAAGTTGGAAGGGAAAATGGCTCATGTTTTCTTAGCTCTTCCTACTCAGAACCTTCCCAGTTCTAGGATTCTGAGTTAAATGACTATCTTTTACATATTCCATATCCTTACCCTACAACGCCCCAAAGCTAGCATAATTTAAGCCCTTAATAAGTACTAGCTTTAGCAATATTCTCAGTAATGGAAACCATAAAACATTCCAATTGCCTTTTGTTCGTTTTAATACAGTTTCTTGTGAACTGGTATGTTTATAACTCAAAATCCCATTTTTCATTCGTGTATTCATTTGTTCATTCACTGGACACACACATTTATTATTGGCTCAGGGTGAGGTATAAAATATGTCATCCTTCAAATAGCAGAATCTAGGATGTCTACAACAAATTTTACTAAAAGACTAAAACTCGAACACATACACTTTAGTAATGCATATGCTATTACACTTTTCATTGTCCTAATCCCTAAAAAAATACGTTTTTTGAGTCCCCATTGTTTGCATTCAACCAACATTTATCGAGCATTTATTAAGCTAGGTAACTGTGCTATGTGCTCTCACGCCCACAATCAGAAATCCTATCAGGTGCCCCAGGGAGGAGTGGACCCCTGAATTTTTTGCTGAGGACACTGAGGGTTATAGAGGCTAGATAAGTGATGTGCCCAACGTCTCAGAGCCAGAAGACCATCTCACCAGGCTTCCCAATTCCAAATCTGGAGTTTATATCTATACAATAGCCATTCACTTCCCCCTTCCCTGCCCCCTGCTACTATTTTTGAAGCTGATCCCCTGACCTTGGCCATAAAGACTGGACAAGGAGGCTGAAGTTCTCTCTGGAGGTGTTGGTCTGCTTCTTGTCTTGGCTACTTACTGCTCTTAAAAGAGTTACTATAACTTATTAAGCATATATATTCAAAACTAAAACATAGCCATAGTTTGGGAGAATGTCTGTATAATTCAGGGAAACAAAATTTGATACAAGTGGTTCTATGCACATAACTTTTTTTCTTTTTTCATTTAAAGAGCAAAACCTATCAGTTAATTTGGCATCAGAATTTAAGAGAACTCAAACTGTAGCCCAGTTATTTGAGGTTCCACAGCCCTGGTCAGCCAGAAAGGTTGTATCTGGCCCACTGACTCTCAGACCTGTGAGAAATAGGCACCAGATCCCCAGTTTGGTAACAAAGGGCCCTGACACTGGACTCTTGGCCTGAGCATTGTCCAAGGTAATATAAAATGTTTAATAGAGAGATCACAGATGCCCATCTGAGGGATTTTGGTGGAATTGCCAATTATAAAAGCAGAGCTAAAATTACCTAGCTCATCACCAGAACCCCCCAAAGAAAAAGCCCCTTAATTTTGCATATGTTTCAAGCAGTGCCTCTCCAAGTATTGCTGCTGTTCATGATAAATCAAAAAGTTAAAAGCCGGACTTCCCTGGTGGTGCAGTGGTTGAGAGTCTGCCTGCCGATGCACGGGACACGGGTTCGTGCCCTGGTCCGGGAAGATCCCACATGCCACGGAGCGGCTGGGCCCGTGAGCCGTGGCCGCTGAGCCTGCGCGTCCGGAGCCTGTGCTCCGCGGCGGGAGAGGCCACAACAGTGAGAGGCCCGTGTACTGCAAAACAACAAAACAAAAAACAAAACAAAACAAAACAAAGTTAAAAGCCAAACCAACCTATCATAGAGTCCCAAAGATCAATATGTCGCTTTCTGTGTATCAGTATCAGTTTTTCTTTAATTATCTGTTTGGGGTGTTTCTGGCTCAATAGCATGAGTCATTGAATTCATAAAAGCCCAAGCAGGCACAAAGAAACACCCAATTTTATCTACCTGTCTTTCTATCTATCTATCTCTCTATCTATCTATCTATGTAGTTTTAGTTTTTTCCCTAGTTTCACTGAGCAATAATTGACATACATCACTGTGTACATTTAAGGCATGCAGCATGATGGTTTGATTTACATATATTATGAAATAATTACCACAGTAGGTCTAGCTAACCTCCATCCTCTCATATAGATACAATAAAAAGAAATGGAAAAAAGAAAAAAGTTTTCTCCTTGAAGAAATACCCACTTTTAAACAAGTCATTTTACAAACATTTATTGAACACATACGAAATGTCAGGTGAGCAATAAAAACAATACAAAGATGAACAAGAAAGAAATCATAAGCCAACACCTCACCTCTGTGACCTTGGACATGTTACTCGATCTCTCTACACTTGTTTCCTCTTGTAATATGGTAATACTGTCTACCTCATAAGGCTGTTGAAAGGACTGAATGACACAGTATATGTAAAGTGCCTAGTCTTGAAAAAGAAAGAGCTATTATTTTATCATCAGTATTATCACTACTAAAGTTAAGTGACTTGTAGAAAATCAGAAAGAGTTGCTGACAGGGTCAGAATCTCCTTCTGCTTCTCTCATAAACAGATTTATTCAGTGATCCTGCTGGTTGATTTTGCAGATGTTTGTTGAGTGTCTCCTATCTGCAAGGAGCTATGCTAAGCCCTATGAAAATACAAGTTGCTATTGGACACACTTCTTGTCCTCAGGTGTTCGTGGACTATTTGGGGATGTGAGACATATACATAATTAATCGTGGTGCCAAGAAAAAAGCAAAAAGTGGTATAATAGAGGCACAGACATCAGAAGGAAAAGTGAGAAGGGAAGCCTTCATGGACTACAGGACTTTGAAGGATGGATAGATTTGGACATTCCAAGGAAAGGAAACAGTAAATGCATTATACCAGAAGTGGTGAGAATTCATCATGCTTGAGAAAGGATCTCTGAAGGGCTAGGATATCAGAAGGTATTAATAGGCATAGAATACATGCTGTAGTATTTCCATGAGAAGTGTCACAGTGTCTCAAAGTCCCCAAGTAACAGAGAGAGAATTTGCAGGGCGGAGGTTTGAGAGAGAGAGGTGGCCAAGTGTTAATAATTGGTAGTTGGTGAATAGAAGTGAAGGGTCTATGGGTGTTCATTATACTATCCTCGGAAGCTTTCTTGAGGTTTGAATTTTTTTTTTTTAAGTTGAGGGAAAAAATAAAAACACATAAGAAACTCCTGTAATCAATAAACAAAGAACAAATTACCTAGCTTAAAAAATGAGCAAAACATGACAGGAAATGCCACAGGAGATTATAGGAATGACCAATAAATAAATGAAAATATGTTTAATCTCTGAGGAGTTAGAGAAATTTAATTCAAAGCAATGAGATATTACTTTTCACCCACCAGCTCACCGCATTTTTAAAGTGTAGTCATATTGTGTGTATCTGAAAAAAAAGAGATGTTAATACCAACCTTCTGTGATTGCTGTAGGGATTCAGGAGCAGATCATGTGAGGTACCTGGCACGCAAAAGAACTCAGTAACATCTCCTTCTACTACTACCATTATCTAGTTGAGGATACCGAGCACCTGAACGAGGGGAGAAGCAGGGGAATGGGAGAAAATCCATAGGATTTGGCAACTGATTGCATTTGAAGGAACAAGGAGGAAGACAGAGAGCTCAGGAAAAACTCCAGATGTTGTTTGTTTGTTTGTAGAAGAGAGATTGCTAAGGAAAGGAGAAGATGCTGGCTTAATTGAGTTCTCTGCCACACTGATTGTTGAACACGCTGAGGAATTCTTTTCAGGAAGGGTGGTTGATCCTTATAAATTATTAAAGATAGACCCATAATTTAGAGACTTCTTATATAAATGCTCTGTTTTTAAGAATATGTTCTTAAATATATATTACAGGTGCACACACAAAATAGAACGATTAATGAAAGTATCCTTCCCCAGTCTCTCCTTATGGATAGCCATTGTTAAGTTTCTCATGTTGTCTACCAGAAAAATATTTATGACAATACCAGTATCATATCTGTGTGTACACACACACGCCTATGTGTGTACTTTCAAAAATTCACACGAATGGTAATATATTTAGGGGTCTTGCTTTTTTTTTTTTCTTAACTCAATCCAATCTTCCTTTATTCTGTTAAACATCTGCTTATGAGTCCACTGGCAAGGTATATCATAATGGATTTAACTAATTCCCGGTGAATGACCATGTAAGGTTGTTTTCAGTTTTTTACTGTTACGAATAACTGGTTATGAACATTAGTGTACATTTATCTTGATGTTTTGTTGGTTGGTTTTGGAACATATTATTAGCAACAGTTCCTAGAAGTAGAATTGCTGAACCAAAAAGTGTTTATAGTTTTAATTTTGATAATTTCCCTCTTAAAAGGCTCTACCATTTACCCTCCTTTCAACAGTGTGAGAGGGTTTTTGCCACACCCTCACCAATAGTGGGTATTACTGACTTGTAAATTCATTAAGAGAAAATATTATCTTGTTTAGATGTGTATTTATCAATTCTTTATTATGGCATTACTTATATTATTTATTGTTAATTATAAGTGAGGTTGAACAGTTTTTAAAATCTTCATTAACTTTTTCCTACCTTTTTCTTTTTTAATACAATATTGTGATTTTATATTCCTATAAAATTCTATGTGTAAAATTAACCCTATTATCTAAATCACTATATATATATACCCATATATGTATATCTATATATATTATGTGCTTCAAGAAACCTAACAAAGAGGGATAATAAAATTACATAGTTTATGTATTTAGTTCAATTAATCATTAGCTTCTTTACCATTGGATTCTCTCAAGGAACAGTGCTAGGCACCAAAGATAAAAAAATGTTCGTATCTTTTTACCAATTTTATCATTAATCATTTATATTGATTTCATAAGCTATTCATGTAATAATTAGCCTGTTACATGTGTGGCAAATATTTTTTTATTCATTTATCTTTTGACTGTATTTTTTCATATAAAGTTGTTTAATATGCAATTAAATTTATCAGTCTCTTCCTTTATAGCTTGTAGGAATTTTTTTTTTTTTTAATTACTTAGTGTGCTCAGGCTGCCGTTAACAAAATACTATAGACTGGGTAGGTTAAAAAACATCAGTTTATTCCTCACAGTGGCTAAGAAGTTCAGGATCAAGGTGCCAGCTGATTCAGTTCCTGGTGAAGGATCTGTTTCTTGCCTGTGTATGGCCACCTTCTCACTGTGTCCTCACCCGGTGGAGAGAGAGAGACTGAGATCTCTGGTGTCTCTTCCTCTTGTTATAAGGCACCAGCACTATTGATTAAGACCTTACTCTTATGACCTCATTTAACCTTAATTACATCCTAAAGGCCCTATCACCAAATAGCGACACAGTGGGAATTAGGGACTCAACATGTGAATTTGGGGTCGGGGGAACACAATTCAGCCATAGCAATTACCAAGTGTAATATGACATTCTGTGTTAATCCACCAAATAGCAGTTTTGAGCACTGTGTGAGATCCTTGTTAGTGTTCAATCATCGATATTGTTTGCATTTAGTTTTATACTTAGTATAAAACTTTTTTGAGAACAAGAATATAATTTCATTAGAGTACCCACACTCATCTCAAGGGCCTCTTCTGTCCTATTCTGAGTGGGCCAACTATAAATATGATGTTAGACCTCAGAGCTCATCTGGTACAATACCTTCAATGCGTATCTGTGGAAAATGAGACCTAGACTGGTCGAAGAGACTTCCTCCAAATTTTGGAGTTAATCACACCAGAAGTTGGACTGGAATTCTGGTCTTTTTTTGACTTTCAGTCTAGTGTTGATTCTTCAGTAAGTGAATAAATACATATAAGTACTTAGAACATGGTTGGTACCTAATAAGTGCTGCCTAAGTATTAGCTATTATTGTTACTTCACTGTTGTCATCAGTGTGTTCTTCATTATTCAAAGAGAACAGATTCTGGAAGCAGACTGAGATTGAACCTCAGTGACATTAGCAGTCAGTTGTTAGTCTTTCTGAGCCTCAGGTGTCTCAACTATAATAGAGGACAATAGTGGAAGAAGCTCTCTCATAAGGGAGTTGAAAGAAACAGTTTTTTGTTTTTTGTTTTTTTTAATATGCAGAACACAGAGCAGCACCTGTATCAAAATAATAATTATGTAAATATTATATGAAATAATATTTTTTTTCCATTTTTTTCCAGTTTATTAAAAAGGGTACAAATGAATGATGGATGAAGAGGCACATAGAGTGAGGTCTGGAAGGATCCTGAGTACAGGACCTGTCCCTAGGAGTTAGGCTGTGGCCTCCTCCCCATCGTATTATAGAACCGCTTAGTCTCCTAGAATCAGCTTGAGCCAACTAATCTTGTCTAGTTGTTTCCCGCCTCCTTCCGGAGTCGTGATTGTAAGCACAATCTACAATGGTCACTGATACAATAAAAATACTTAAATTGTGTGATGAGAGAGCAGGGCACAAACTAGATAAGGAGACAAATTGAACATTGATTTGTTTTTGAGGCCTGCTTGCAAAAACAAGTTAGAGCCATGCAAAGAGGAGGTGGTACCAAGAAGAGGTTAGAAGATATAAAGGAAAGTGTCATCAATATTGATTAGATTTAATCCTCCTCTTTCCATCCTTTCAATATTGATATAATTCTGTGTGAGATATCCTGGGCTCATAAATGAGAAGAGTTTCATAAGTTGACTGAGTTTTGTATTTATCTCTTGTGCAGAAATACAAATGTTATGAAAAGGAAAGTCAGGACTTACAGTGTCAATTTTAGAAGAAATTTGAAATAAATGATGTAATTTTAAACACATCTGGAATTTTTTAATCTCTAGTTTTTGAAAGGTTTTTCCAGAAAGAGAAGTTACTGTGTATTAAAAATCACTCCATACTTAACACTGCTTGGTTCCATAGAGAACATCTTTTGTGCCAGGTCTTTATAAAGTAGCTTCATTATTTGTTTTTCAAAATACCAAGTTGATTCCTAAAATATTGGGCTCCCTGCCATTCACATTTAATTGAAGAGCACAATTCCAAGTCAATGTTTAAAATATTTAAATCTCGCCATTTACTATTATCCGTTCCATGATTCTCCTTCAGTACGTTGAGCATCTACTATGTGTCCGCACTCTACTCATCACTAAGGAGACAAAAATGAATACAGCCCCAGTGTTCCCCCTGCACCCTAGCCCCAGAAGTTTATAGTCTATGGGTGTATCAGTCCTGAGAAAAAGTAATTGCAGCATGATACAAGTGCTGTGATAGTGTAAATCTAGTGATAGCATAAAGGAAGAAATGACCAATCAGAAACAGACCACTTTACACAGTCCTTGAGCACATTTAGTCCTTCAACAGGAAAATAAGCAATTACCAAAATGTCAACATAACTAGAAATCTTTATCCCTTCCTAGGGTCAGTTTATACTACTGCTGTAGATAATCTCCATATCATGATAGCAGAACCCAAACAACCTAGTTTTTTGTTTGTTTGTTTGTTTTTGTTTGCAAAGAAAGAAAAAGCAACCTTTGTAACAAAGCCTTTTGTTGGATTAGAATTTTTTCTCGCCCCATGAATTTAGAGAGATTGAATGCCTTCTTTAATGATAGGAGGCATTACTCTTTCCGGGTTTAGAAATCATTATTTTCTATGTAGTCTTCTGTAAACTATTGATACCACACATGCTTATTAAAGAGTTATGGAATATCTCCTTTTGCAGATTTTAGACTCGAGGGCTAAACAGTCTCCTTATGACAGGTGGAGAGCAGGAATAGAAAAAGGGATAAATGCTGTCTAGGTGATTGATAATATGGTTGTCTGTCTCAGGGGCTGGCTTCTGGAAAGGGCCATCCAAGGGCAGTTTTAAGAACAATTGCCTATGGCTGTCTTGGGCTGAATGTGTGGCAGAAAAAGAACTCACTCCTCTGGGGGAAGGGAAAAGAAGGTCCAGTATCCCAGAAGACTTATGGCTTCTATTTGTCTGATGAAAGAGTGGCATTGACAGAATACAGAGTGGATGATAGCAAATCTTGCGTGTCTCTAGTGAAGATTTTTTGTTTAGCGGGGTGGAGGGATTCAAATTGTGAAGTCTATTTGGGATGAGTTATCTGCAATCTCTCCCTATCCCTGGAGAGAAGGAGAATGACTAATTGAAGCATCCCAGAACAGTAATTGAGACAGATTGGAAGGGGAAATGAGTGATTAACCTTGAGCCTTCTCTTGACGCTGTGCATGGTAATGTTAGAGGTTTCTGGGCGGTGCCTTAGGAGCTCATTTTCACAAAAGTCCACATAGCTCCTATAATTAAATTTCAGAGAAATATGTTTCCGCCCCAACTTAAGTTTCAGATACTTGTTGCTCTGTTTTACATCATGTCACTAATAAAAGCTTATTACTAATGGCTGAAAACCAGAGACAGATTTGCTGAGAAGCTAATGAAGCTTAAACTTTAGGACCCCTCACTCTGGAACTAATTTTGCATTCTTTTCTTAAAGAAGAGCCCCAAATTGTATAGGCCTCGAGTCCCACAAAACCTACATCTGTCCCTGCTGATAAAATTCCAATAATAACGAGTGATTGGCATAAATTGAAAAGTTCTCCAAATGAAGGCCAACATTTCTTCACTCCTTAGGGATTCAGGAACTAAGTTTCATAAATGCTTAGACCTATATCTGTTTACTCTAAATTATCAAGTTTTTGAAATTCTGGGAGTTGAGATGAACAATATCCTAGCTAATTACATGTTTTTGTGAGTACAGTGATTACTTTATTCCCTAAATAGAGTGTTAGTAATGTTAAAAAAGGAAAAGTAGGGAAAAAAATGATATAATAATATAGAGGTACCGTTATTTACATATTTCTGTGTACTGGTACAATAATTATAAATAAGAATCAAATGGGTTATTTTTTAAAAGACTCAGATCTCCTGTATTCTGAATTGTGTTACCATTTATCCTCCTACCTTTTAGCAATATCTAATTTAGTGCCCTGTATACAGAAGGTGGTCAAAAAGCATTTGTTGAATTGAAACTAAGTGTATGTTGTGAATTGGATTGCTTTACTAAAAAGAAGAGCTCGCAGAATCTGGCTGATGTGAAAAAAATAAAACACTTAACCTAAATGTAGCTGTATGCACATTGATGGCAAGTAACTTTTACAAAGCAAAACTCTCTACTTACCAGAAATTTCATAATCATCCTTTGGCAAGTATAATTAACATAAGATCACAAACCCGCTACCACATTTTTATTTGATAAGTGAATCCATGGTTAACTCGGGCATCCTATATGACTCGTCTGAAAATTCATGTATGTCTGAAAGATCTGGGGATATATTTTTCCTTATTTTTTATTATTGTTGTTGATTTTTTTCCTGCTTTTGATAGGGTTGTAAATTGACCTGGAGAAATGATAACTAATGGAGTATACTTGGGTTTAGACAAAATTTTATTTGACTAGTTATATACTTGTATCTGAAACTTATATCCTTGATAGTTTTCTTCCCAGTGGATATCAAAGTTTGCTGCAACAGCTTTCTACAACAGAGGAAGTTAGCTGTCTTTTGCTTACTCACTCATATTCTTATACACACATTCTCTCTCTCTCTCTTTCTCTCTCTCTCTCTCTCTCACACACACACACGCACACAAGCAATTCACACACACAGATAGTTTTTTGACAAACAGGTATTTGTATAGTTTGAATCACTGAATGAACTCTGAGTTATCAGTACAGAACTTGACAAGAGCTAGGGCCGTTCTCCAAGCTCTCAGGAATTTTACCTCTCTCAGCTAGGCGTAATCCTTGACTCAATGCTCAAATGGTGGGATGGTCTAGAAGTACACAGTGAAAGAGTATAGTCTTTTATGGCCATGTTCTTTGGAATTAAAAATATAGAAAGAATACAGTGATTTTGAGCAAAGTACTTAATTGTTAGTATCAACATAGTATATATAAAATTTTTTCTTCTGCCCGAGAGGTTGTCAAGATTGGGATTTTCATCTCTGAAAATGCTTGTTTCTCAGCCTCCCCATTGGGCTGATCCTCTTAGTTATTCAGGCAATGTCACAAGCAATTAAATGAGGTGAAATATTTGTTTCATTTTAGACCAGGTGTCATAGTTTTGAATATCATTTATTCTATCAGCAGCAGCAATTACAAAATTAAGGTAACTAGTAACTTTTTTATTGGAGGTCTTGCTCCTCTAAGACCTGTTTGTTCTGATGATCTTTCTGAATCTTCTGATAAATCTGCATCAATTAAAGATGTTGTATTCATCGATCAAGCATAGAGCTGAAGCTGCAAACACACGTATTACACGTGTTAAAGATGGTCACTTTTGATAGGAGTAAAGGATAAGTAATTGTTGAGAACACCAAAGCCCTCTACAACAAAGACTAATATGGACTGTGTTTTGAGCTGGTGGGCCAGCATATATCTGAACAAATAGGATCCTAATGGTTTGGTGAACTAGAAGACAGAATGAAAGCAATTTGGGCAGCATTCCTAAGTCTGCAATTTTGTTAGGCCAGTGCAGACCCTCTCCACAGGAAGCAGACATTGAGGTCAGAAGTTGGGTCAAAGCCTTTTAATTGTGAACCTCCATGATGCCTCTGGGCTCAGGTCAATAACCTGAGAGACTCTGTCTGTGAGCCTGGAAAGGGTATATTACGGGGGCTCAGGTGGCCCACTAGACTGTTCTAATACTCAATTGTGAGAAGCAGATTATCTGCTTTGCAGATTATCTGATCTCCTTTCATCAGCCTCCCTACTGGGCTTTCAGTTGCCAAGTATGGGTCTCAAATGTGAAGTGCAAGAAGTTGGGCACAGTGGACTCTGTGTGCAATCCCATTAGTAAACCAAATATAAATCAATCAACAGGCACTGCTTTGTTAAATGGCTTCAGGCTTATTTGCTTTGGCATTTTCTCTGTCTTAATCTGTATTCTCTAGAGTTGCCTGAACCCCATTTATTTTACTCTTATCTCCTAGAAATCTTTAGACTAGAGAACAGATGTATCATGAAATCCATGCAAAATGGAATTACTCCAACACCTTTCCTTCTTTTGTGTTCTCTGTAATGTAGATAGAGCATTATGATGTAATTTAATTTCTTATCTGGAAATTCATAAAGTCGTTCCCGCCTCGGCTGTCCTTGGTGCCCTGGTAATCTTGCTTGTTTGTGCTCTTCAAGGCAGCTGTCATTCAGTCAGAAGAAAGATTGGTTCTCTGTGAGTCACAGTTTTCTGTGGATTAGGAAATCAGGGCTGGATTGTGAATTATGTTTTTGTCAAAGACCAGACTATTATCATCATCCTCTCCTGTTTTCAGAAACAAAGAGAGAAAGGGACATAAGAAAAGAGGGAGGGAGGGATGGGGGGGGGTGAGAAAGAGAGAGAGCGAGAACACTAATGACATTTTGGCCTGCTATAAGTTATAATCTTCTCTATAGCTAGACAGGTAGTATCCCTGATAAGTTGTTAATAAGAAAGTGTATTTTTATGCCCTTCTTTGGCATATGAAAGCATCCCTGCAAACTTAAAAGCAAAATGGCAAACTCTTAAATCCTAATCTTTGTTTTCATCACTAGATCATGCCTCACTCCCAAAGTACTGCTTCCAAAGGTAGTTTTCCCCCTAAAACACATACTCTTTCCTGTTTTCCACTAGTCCTGGCACAGTTGCTCTAAGAACAGAGCACTGATTGGTACTAGTGAACAAAAATTTTTGGTTTCAACAACCCCTTCACCTATCCTTTTCTTTTTTAATCAGTTTTGATGACTTGATATTATATTAGTCGCATGCCTACTTACAATACTAGCATATACTTCTATGAATTTTGAATTTTGTTGGCAATTTTTAAATCTTTTATTATTCAGCAGATACTAATTTTATACCTACTTTGTGCCAGGCACTATTCTAGGTCCTTGGCACAATGATAATAAGTTAATAAAGCAATCTTAGATTTCTTCCCTCATGGAGTTTACATCCTGTTGGGAATAGACAGACAATAAAGAATAAACAAATGGGTAAATTATACAGTTTGTTAAAAAGAGATAAGAGCTACAGAAACAAACAAAAAGAAGAAGAGTGAAAGGTTAAAGGAAGCCAGAAGTGCTGAGGCAGAGGTGGGGAGGTTGTGATTTAAGTGGGGTGATCAAGTTGGCCTCGTTTAGGGAGAGCAAGACCTTGAGGGCTCTCATGGGAGTTAGCTATGAAGATTTCTGGAGGAGAACATTCCAGGCAAAGGGAACAGCCAGTGCAAAGGTCACGAGGTGAGAGCATCCTTCCAGGTATTGAGACCCTGTGTTTATAAATTGAAACTAGAATGATTTTCCTAAGATCAGTCTTTCATTATCAAGCTCTCTCTATCCTTACTGTTTGTTTCTGAAATAGCTTAACAAAATTAGAAGCAGATTTCCCTCAATGTATCTGTGTTTCTAGAAATGATAGTAAACTATTTCCCAACATCCAAGACATCCTTTTTAAATGTCTTGCATCTTCTGAGAAGTAGAAATCATAGTATTTGTTAAATACTATGTTATAATAATTTCGTGTATTGAAACAAATTTAGTTCCTTTAGGAATTTAAATGAGACACCTGGAGTAGCTGTGTTATAATATGGAAGGGAAAAACATTTATTAAGCACCTATTATGTGACAGGCACTGTCCTAGGTCCTTTATATATGTTATCTTGTATAATCTCTACTGCTGTGAAGTAAGTGATATTGACTCCATTTTGTATGAAGAGTCAAAGAGATATTAAATAACTTGGCCAAAGCCTCGAAATAGGAAATGGACAAGCCAGATCCAAACCCAGGTCCAAAAGAATTTAAGGCCAATGAACAGCATCACAATTTGCCCATTTTCCTGGGGTAGCCTGTACATAATTTTTACTTCATGTATTTCCCTCACTTGCCACAGGTAACCAATCAATACATCCTGTTCATTTTATCACCTGAGTATTTGTCAAATTTATTCACGTTTCTCCGTCTCCACCACCAGGGCCCTTGTTCAGCCATAGTCTCTCCACAGCCCTGCTGATTTCCTGGCTTCCAGTCTGAGCAGTAGTTCTCAGCTCTGGCCATATAGTAAACAACTGGGGTAGTTTTTTTTAAGAAAATCCCTGCTGTGTGGGCCCCACTACAGACCAATTAAATTATAATCTGGTGTAGGGGGGTTTAGACACTGATATTTTTTAAAACTCCTGGGTGACTCGAATATGTATTCAGTGTTGAGAACTACGGTATTAGACCCTTTTACAATGTAAATTTTACCACTAAAATCCCTGAGTAGCTCCTCCTTTCTCTCAGGATAAAATCTGGACTTAATATGGCAGTTCTTGACCTGGTCCCTGGGTTTACCTTGCCAGCCCTTGTATCTTGCCCTGCCCTTGAATTTATTTATAAATCACATAAAAATACTTTAAAATTATAACCTCAGGGATGTTTCTTTGTATTCCAAATCAGCCTTTTGCTTAAAATGTTCTTCCTCTAGGACTTCCTATCCAATAATGATCAATAAACCCTTAGGTGCACTAAGAAGCTATAAATGGTCTTAATAAAATAAACAATTATTTTGTGAAGCTAATAAGGCTCTCTGGTATGGCTGACTGATATTCTTTCAGACAAATCTATTGAAAGAACAAACGGACTCTGGACAATCAAAATTTGAGTCTTCCTAGTAGTAATGTTGAAACCATCATGAATTCCTTGGATTTTCATTTCATAATTTACATTCCTAAATGTATCTGGGGGTAGAATAAATAATGGTGAAACAACTTATTTTGGAAGCGTTGTGATATTTAATCTGAGAAAAGGGTATTTTCATTTTTAGTGTTTGATGAAAAGTTAACTTACCTCTAATTCCAAGCTCTTTCATGCTATCATCCTTGCAAAATGCTTCAGTAACTAATTAACAAAGAAGTTATACTCTTATTAATGCCTTCTTTCAATGAATCAGAGTGTTTTTGTAAGATTAAAAATAAAAGGAGGCTAGCACTTTTATGAATCTCATATTATTAGATAAGCTGGATGTTATTTTATTCAATGGGCAGTAAGAGTAAAACATATTGACCTGGCTTCTGAGTAGACTACAGTGAAGGTCTCCACATTTAGGTGTTTATCAGAATCACCAGGGAAGCTTTTTAAAAACTGCAGTTTTCTCAGCTCCACCTTAAATTTATTGAATAAGATAGGTTTAGACCCAAGAGTCTCTCTCTCTCTCTCTCTCTCTCTCTCTCTTTTTTAAATCAGATTCCCAAGGAATTCTGATGCACGGCCAGGTTTAGCAACCACTTGACCAGAAAATATTTAGCAATGGGAGGAGACATAGTGTAGCCTGATATCGATAGAAGTAACCCATTCACCCAACTGAGATAAAATATTGCTTTTAGAGTACTAAGTAATCAGATGCCTGGTAGTCAAAAGGAAGAATGAAAAATACCACTCTGATGACCCATATTTCTTCCATTTTCCTTAAACTTGAGCCATCCCCAACCCACTGAGACTTCTCTAACAATAATAGGTCTTCAGTAGTAATAGCTCTAACAATAATGGCGGTAACATTGATTTTACAGGAGGCCCTGTTTTATTTATATATATACACACACATATATATGGAGGAGATATATACATATATATATATATATATATATATATATATATATATATATATATCCTCCTTTTAATCTTCAATACACCCTATGGCCTAGGTATTGTTATATGTGGGCAATACAGGAGGAAAGTGAATAAGCAAGCTACCTACCCCAGGTTATTCCAAGTAGACATCATGATCCCAGCTCAGGCAGGTTGACCCCATAACCCCACTCTTAACCACTCTGCTCTCTCCCTCTAAACATGCCATGTGCTTTTTTTTAAAAAAAAAAAAACATGTACTTTATACAGTTCCATTTTTTTCCCCTCATGATGCTTTCTTTGCCAAGAATCCCTTACTTCCCATTTTTCTCTATTGAAATCCTACTTTTTCTACAAAGCCAGTGTCAACTCTGCCCTTTCTTTGGCCCCTTGTCCCATTATCTTCTCTGCCCTTAGACCAAACGAATTGTCCTTGAATTTGTATCCAAGGAGGAAAAGCAAATTATTGTTTATTAACCATCTACCAAGAGTACTATGTAAGATAAATAATATGATGTCTATGTTATATTTGGGCAAAATGAAATTCAAGAAGGTAGGTGACTTCCCAGAGCCCCCCTATGTGTGGAGAAAGACAAATTTGAATCCCAGTCTGTCTAACTCTAGCTCTTTAGGCCATGATATGCTGTTCTTTCCCTTGACATGTGGTTTATGTCCTATCACAGCACATATCATGCAAGCATATTCTATCCATCTTTGAAACCCTTGTTCCAGAAAAAGTGCTGTGCATATAATATGTGCTCTGGAAAGTGTTTGATGAATGAATTTTGAGGTTCTTCCAATAATCCAGATCTTGGGAATTTTTATGGTGCTAAGCATATAGTTGACAAACATGGTTAACTTTACTTTCTCCTTGCTCAAAGGAGAAAAGGATTATCTCACAAGTCATCAGGAAAACACCAAATTAACCTATTAGGGGAGTTACTAGATCCTCTCTCTCCAACCACTGTGTGCTTCAGTGACTTTATTTGCCTTATGATTTCTCTCTGCTTGGAGTAACCATTTGGATAGATAAATAAAAGAGATGAAAGAAAGGAAGAAGAAAGCATGGAAAGTAGGAAGAAGGGTTTAAAATAATTTTTGTTTTTACAAAACCAAGTTTTCCTCCATGAAAAGTACCCCTGAACTCTGTGGGGGAAGATAAAACTGTGAAGGTTGAATGTTGGAATTTGTTTGGCATGCTTGAGAAATCTACATTCTTCTTGTGTCTGTGCCCTGCAGTTTTAATGTAGAAACAGACAATTCTGACTTGACCTTAAGTGCCTCACCAATCTACTCGGGGGACTCCCTTTAGGAATATGAGCTGACACCACCTTGCCTGAGTTTCTTTCAATCAATAACATGGCGGAGTACACATGATACGAATAGGCAGGCCGATAAGAAATAAAAGCATATCTGTTGATACAAATGGAGTGATAAATGGACGGGTTTCTATCCAAGGACTTTGAAGGGGAAATCAGGGAGGGACAAGATGATGGCCAAATGTGAATGTATAGCAAATTAATTTTTTTTCTGAGGGACGGTTTCTCTTTCATTACTTACGTTCAGAAGAAAATGGTCAAGTTGTTCTATGCCTAAAAGGAATTTGTTACTCTGATTCTTGGAATAAAATAAGCCTCTTGGGAGTGTGCATTTTGTGACTGTAAATCTACAGTGGCAAAATGGCGTTAATTTGACTGACTGGAAATATTAACCACATTATATCAAATAACTGCCAGAAAGAATTCTCTACCATGCCCTGTGACTTTATTTTAATTGATTTTTTTTACTTTCAGCTTCTGTGATTTTTGTTTCTTCTGACATATGTTTATTAAATGCAGGAAGAAAATTGTTTTGCAAATTATTTTTAGTGTGTTTATCTTGTTTAAATTGGTAGGTTAACTCTTTTTCTTCAGAATTCCAACCTCTTTTATTTTCAGGCTCGATACTGCTGATTTAGCTTTTTGGGCCCACTAATGGCATTATTGTCCACATCAGCAGTCTCCACAATTAAGCTGTATGCTTAGCAGTATCATTTGATGTTTCACAAAGATTTGAAAGTCAAAATTGAATATGATTGATTGCTGCGAGATATGTTAATATTAGGATTCCTGCGCTCTGGTGTAGAATAAATCATTCACTGTAATAACAAAGATAATGCCTCTAACATTACTCATTTTATGGCCTATCAGTAATCAGGCCTTAGGAATAAGCCTCATTTGTCTGCTGTAGAGCCCTCATATTATACGAATCACAAGGTGACTGTTCATAGAAACATCATTTAGGATAGTAGAATTTACCTGTCAGTATTACCAACAATGATCTATTCAAAAGGATAACCTCATTTCCTTTATCAGCCTTTCTTTCTATTTACCCAACATTGGATGTTTAAAAATGAAGCTGTTTTATGCTTCACATCAGAGCTTCCATAATGCATCCCACAATCCAGAAAAAAAAAAGTTGTTTTGTTATTTTTTTAACTATACTTGTCCAAGAAAAACCTACTACTAATAATGTAAACCAACATCTTTTGAATACTTACTAAGTGCCAAGAACTGCACCATGCATTTAGCATGTATAAGTTTATTCATTCCTTACAATAACACAAAGGCATGTAGGTACTGTGTTTATCCCCAGTTTACTGAGGAAACCTAGGCCCAGAGAGGTTAGATAACTTGCTAGGGTCACACCGATTGTCAGTGGTAGAGCAGGATTTGAACCCAGGATGTCTGGCCCCAGGGCCTATGCTCCTAACTAATATAGCAGACCTGCAGGAGACATGTGTGAGAGGTTTAGTCCCTGTCCTCGGTGGCTCAGTTTCTCATTTTGGTGATAATAATCATGAACAGGAAGTCATAATAAAAGATCAACTACTAAGTTGCAGAATACATCCCCCAGATAGGTGCTGCAGGAATTCAAGAAGACAAAAGGACTGGTATAGGCTGGGTATCATTCAGAACAACTTGTCATTATTTAGTTAAAACTGAGATGCCTAGAAAAGCTTTAAAATTCCCAAACACTGAATGTTAATACTGGAAGTAATTTTGTAGACTGCAGTATCTTTATGTTTTACACGTGATTCTACATACTGGTAGGAGTATCTCTTAGTGATTTTAATTTATTCCCAGATTATTTTGAATATTTATACTTTGGGGTGAACCTTGCATTTGTAGATCTCTCACCTGTGAAATAAATTGAATTTACACCTGACAAAAATGTTACACAATGCCAACTTGCTATCTAGTGGGTTTGTTCCAGAAGGAAGGAACAGGTACTAGTTGTATTCTTTCATAGTCTCTAGTCTTACTCCTTTAAAGTTTTAGGCTGAACGAAATGATCCTTCTTTTTCTTCAGTTAATCAAGTCAGTGCAGGGTGACTACCTATGTAAAAATAACTTGCTAATTTAATGTCAGAGTCTAGAGTGAATTAATTTCACATCATAGGTTGTCAACAGCTTTGCATATTTTGGCGGTTCTGGTGAAGTAAAGCCCTGTGTAACTGTACCAGTGACAGAACATTTGTACCATTAAGGCTTCAAACTCTTATTCAGCTGTCAACACATGGGCACTTTCTGGAGCCAGATTCTCTCACGCTGTGCACTGCCTGCAGCTCGCCGGAAGCTCAACTTTGACTAAAAGGGTTGATTTCTCTTCTCTTACCCTTGTTCTCATTTAGTGTTAAAACCCGCTTAAAGCCCGCCCTTCATTCTGAAAAGTACACAGGCATGTGTCATCTCCTAAACCATGGTGACATGGAGGTAAGGAGCTCCAAAGAAATGCTGGACATCTGAGTGAATAGTTGATTAGAGAGGAGTCTGGCAGTGTTAATTGGGAGCCTCAGTATAATGACTGCTGAAACCAAAGCTTTCTGGAGGTTTTCAAAACTTGAGTAAAGATTTTAATACTGAGCAATAGGGTCAGTGTACTGTGGTGGAATTTAAAGTGTTTTTTTTTTGACAGTTATAGGTTTTTTTTTGTTTTTTAGTGGAGTCTAGTTGATTTACAATGTTGTATTAGTTTCAGGTGTACAGCAAAGTGAATCAGTTACACACACACACACACACACACACACACACACACATATATATATATATACTCTTTTTTAATTCTTTTCCCATATAGGTTATTACAGAATATTGAGTAGAGACTTGGCTTTTATCACTTGCCACTTTTGTTGTCTGATTGCAGACTCATTTGCTATATTAACTATGTGTGTTGTTGTTTGTTTTGTTTTGTTTTTAATGTTTGTCTGCCTGAAGCCACTTGGTAATACAGGGCGGATAGAACAGCCTAAAGAACCAGAGAATAATAGATGGAGACAAACGTTGGATAAAGCGATGAATTCTTTAGCCAACTCCCACCAACCTAGCACAATGAAACAGAAACTTTTATTCGTGCAGGCTCTGATAATTTGATTTTCAGTGATTCCTTTCAAGTAAAATTGTAGAAAAGAGCTCCCAAATTTTATCCAATGGATAACATTACAAATCATTTAAAAATAGAAGTGACGTTCAGTGTCTCCACTGAAGAATTCATGAACAATTGACGTTTGTGGACCTGCACTATCTAATCCACTACTAACTAACCACATGTGGCTAATTAAATTTAAATTAATTAGAAAATTAAATAAAATTTAAAATTCAGGTCCTTGGTTGCACTAGCCACATTTCAAGTGTTTAAATAGCTACATGTGGCTACTGGCTATTGTGTTGAACAGTGCAGACTGGAACTTTTCCATCACTGCAGAAAGTTCTAGTGGACAGCACTGCACTGGACAATACTAGGGAAAGCCAAATAAGTTTTCTTTTGTTTCTTTTGTTTTCTTGGTTTTGCTTTTGGCTTTTAGTTATCATTTTAACATATTTTTTATATAGAGGCAGAGACTATAACTGTTAGGAGAATTAGTGTGAGAACTTTGTATTCATCTTTGTGTCGCACTGTTATGCTATTAAACAGTTCACAGATCTATACATACATTATTCCAGTAACTCAGGAACTGAACAAATACCTTGTAGATTAGCTAAGCCATGTTTTTTATGATGCGTAGCAAAAAAAAAGCCTTGCTTATAGGTTGCTCAGAAGAGGAAAAGATCTGAATATGGAGTCAAAGGATAAAATTTCTTTGCCCCTAATGTATTTATAACCCAAGTACATTTTCAACACAGGATACTCAGAAGAATTTTTGTCTGCATGATAAAAGGCAAGACCAAGAAAATCTGGAAGGAAATACTTAAGAAAGTAGACCCTTTTCAATGAAGGGAGAATAAGTATTTTCTTAAGTTGTATAAAACTATTTTACTCTAAAAATAGTAAACTCTGGTGAACTCTGGATAAGACGGGTGAATTGTATCACTGCCAATTTCCCACTTGTGATATTGTCAATACTAAACTTGTGCAAGATGTTACCACTGGGGAAAACTGGGTGAAGGGTACACTGATCTCTCTGCATTATTTCTTATAACTGCATATGAACCTACAATGATCTCAAAATTATAAGTTTAAAAAAAGAAAAATAATAACTTGATGAAGTCCTCACAGCTATTAGGAAACAGAGCTAAGACTCAGACTCTCTGATTCCAGAATTTGAGTGCCTAAAGCATTGCTTCATTTGAATAAAATTACTCTATATTGAGAAACAGTAAATATATACCTACCCACCTTTTGGAGCTGGAGCAGAGCTTTCAGATATTGATAAGTTGGTAACCATCCCTATAATTTTGAAGCATTATTTATCAATAATAAGAAAATTTTGGTTTATTAAATATCTGAGGTTGAATTTAATGATTTAATTTAAAACTTCTGTTACCTGTGCTTTAAGTAAAGATAAACTTTAATTTTAAACGTAGTCATAAAGTCAGCTACCATCAATTATGAGGCACTAAAATAATATTTGGACATACCTTTGTGATTTTTAAATCATTATATGAGATTTTTACTGTATTTTACACAGTAAAATACAGTTTAAAAATCCAGATAAAAATTAAAATTGAAAATGCATATATAGATATTTGAAAAAAGGAAGCAAATATCTGACTTATTATTGATTAATTCAGTGTTTATATAAATATAAGATAGTGTTTTGTGCTTTCTAGGGGTACTGGCAAAATTTTATATTTTCTATATTTACTGGATTTTATGCTGTAATAATGTGATCTTAATATATAATAAGCAGAGTTAGAATTACAGAGTCCCCTGATACTTTGCTCAGTCCATGGATCTCATGACATCAGTTTCTGCCAAGGACTGTCAGTCTGCTTTTTGGGTGGGGGGCAGTTTACCTTGTTGGATACTCTCCAATGAAAGTAGTATTAAAAAGGAAATGGAAGAGGCTTCCACTGTGTGTATTGGCTTTTTTTTTTTTTTTTTCTTAAACTGTGTACTTGTCAGGATCTTGGACAAGAAGCAAGAATCACTGACCTAAATCCTCTTTGTGATTTTGCTGTGGCAGCCTCATATTAATTGGCTCCATCAAAATAACTCTTCTAAAGCCTTCCAAGCCCATTCTTCCAACTTACCTACAAAGCACAGTTTTGACTTAGCTTGAAATAAATAGTGAACATTTGACTTACCTAAAAAAAACCCTCATCTGACTCTCTGGCATTGGCTCTTTTTAGAAATGCAATAATCTCTCAACCTACCCAACTAATACGCATTATGGACCAATGATGTGTGAGGCATTATACCTGGCATTGTGGATGGAGGTAAAAAGATAGTTAACACATTTGCTTTCAAGAAGTTCAGAGAAGAGAAGGATTAGTTTTAGTGGCAGTAGTAGTAGTAGTAGTAGTAGTATAAATAGTAGCAGCAGTATCATAGTACTTTGTCTGTCTGTCACTATTCTAATACTTTATGTAAACTCATGTAATCCTTGTATCAGCCCTATGAAGTAGGTATGTTGGAGGATGGAGGGAACAAAAAGTGCCCACTGAACTGAGAAGACATCTTGAGACTGAAAAATGAGGCAGGCAGCTCCATGTAATCAATGGATCAGTGTATTATAGGGTAACTTACAGGGTGAGATTGGGCAGACCATGATGCAGAAGCATTCGCAGCTGCACTCCATACTGCCAAGGGGCCATTGAGATAATTTTATAGTTAACCTATGGTATGGAGTATGTGCTTGGAAACAGGATGTGCACTCCTAAGTCAAGACTCATGAATGAGTAACTAATCTTGTGGGCACTGAGAATTCCTCAGCGGTTTTCATCATTGTTTGGGGGCTAATGGCATAGAGGCCACCTGATCCTAATGATTATTGAACAATATCTATTAACTACAAAGCTCTCAACAACGGAAAACTGAATTACTGGGTAGGTTCACAGAAGGACGGGAGAAACTGTAAGGGCCCAAGATGGCGTCAGTTATGTTAACAGCCATCATAGGTACAATTATGTCCATTTTACAGATGAAGATACTGAGGTACATAAGGGTTTAATCATTATCTAAGATCATACACCAGATGGTGCTAGAATTTGAACAGAAGTAGTCTGGCTCCAGAATTCATATTAGTCTGTATTTTCATATGAGGGGAGTCTTGAGTGTGTCTTCAGTAATGGATAGGGAAGATCATCCAAAGAGAGGCATTGCAAGTAATTCTGCTTGACAGTCACTTAATAAATGCCCGTCGTGTGGAAAGCACTACAGAAATGAATAAGATACAGACGCTGCACTCAAGGAACTTATAGCAAGTTTACATACTTCCTGATGATCTATTTGGGGGCTGTTTGAGAAAAGAATATAATTTCTATTTGATGGTTTATTTCACAGTTTTATGGTCCATTGTGTTTCTCATTGAACAATCCACAAATGACAAAATATTTTGCTGACATTTTTTTCTTTTAACCTTTATTGAGTGCCTACTAAAAGTTCGGCAGCGCTTGGTGAGGCCCGCAGGAACAGTAATAAACGAGATAGACCATCCCTCCCCTCACAGAGTTTTCATCTAGTGGAGAAGACAGTTAAACAAGTATCAAAATAAAATGTGGACAGTGCTGTGAGAGAAGATAGGGAACTATTTGAGTATGTAAATAGAGACTTCAACCTTCAGGAACCTCAGGGGTGCTGATGCCCGAAAGATGAAGCGTCAGTCAGGGAAAAGGGGGGTGGGAAGTAGAGAGGAGGAAAAAAAAATGTTCCAGGCAGAGGGAACAGCACACACAGGGGCCAGCACAGAGAAAGCCTGGTTCATCTGATGAACTTAAGGGCGAGTGGGGCGAGCAACCTGATCAGATTTGCAGACTCCTTCCTTGTCTGAATCATCGTGGGGAAGTTACTCTTCCTCTTTAAGCTTCAATGACTCCATTTAAAGGAAAGAGAAACACAGTACCTCCCTCTTAGGGTTGTTAGAAACATCAAATGAGATCTTGCCTTATAAAGGACCAAGCACAGAGTAAGTGGTGTAGAAGACTTCGTCATTATTAACTTAGAGGCATCACCTTGGCTGCATATGGAAGGCAGTTTGGAGCAGGGCTAGACTGGAGGTGTGAACTAATTAGGAGGCTGGTACCGTGACTCAAGAGAAAAAGAACATTGGCCTAGAGGAAAGTAGCAGTTGGATGATGAGAAGCAAATATATATTGCAAAGTTATTTTAGAGGTGGGATAGAGTCCTTGGTGGGTGTATGTAGATGCAGCAGGTGAGAGGGAGAGGAGTTAGGGTTGACTCCTAGGTTTCTAGTTTGGGGGTCACTGGGTGGGGACAGAAAGACAGGTTAGAAATCCAAATCCAACCTTGTAATGTACAGTTTTGGAAAGTTAACTCTATGGATGTGGATGAGCTACTGCTAGGCAGTCAGTGACAGAGCAGACTGGAAACACTTCTGAATTCCTGCCCAGCATCTCTTCAGTATGACGCTAAACTTCAATAGCAAATACCATTTCTAAGAAAACCAAATTATAAGAGAGGAAACATATCTTTGTATGGAATGCCCTAAGGCATTTGATATATATTCAATAATGGAAAGTCTTGATTCTGTATAGCTGTGTCATATCTATAATAAACTTAGCTAATAAATCAGGAGTGCCTCATACACCCACTGGGAAGTTAGTTCCTTTAAAAAAAAAGGGTGCTATAACTTCTCAAATGAATCTTCATAGTCAAGCCAAGTATAACTGACTTATTGATGTGCTAGACTCTTATTGGGTACAAGCATAAAGCAATATTACTGTCGCTCAGTACTTTTTTTTACACTTGCTCTGTGAAATAATTCTTCCCCCTTTTTGGATAAAATTTCAGAAAAAACCCATAGTTTCTCCAGTCACTTTCAGGTATTAAAAAATCCAGTGTACTAGGAGAAAACACGGGAGAACATCTTCTCAAGTCACAAAATCATAACTATATCTGAAAAGATTGATCAAATGGACTTCGTTAAAATTAAAAACATCTGTTCAACAAAAAACCACCATTAAGAGAGTAAAAGGCAAGCCACGAGTCAGAGAAAATATTTCAAGTACACACATTTTCAGGTATCCAACAAAAGACTCGTATCCAGACTATGTAAATAGCTCATACAATCAATAAAAAATATAGGTGACACAATAAGAAATGGGCAGAGATTTGAATAGACATTTCATTAAAAATGATATCCAAATCTTCAGAAAGCATCTAAAAAAGGACTCAACATCATCAGTCATCAGGAAAGTGCAGAATGGCTAAAATTTAAAGAAATTGTTGATAGCAAGTATTAATGCAGATGCCCAGTAACCGAAATTCTCATATATTGCTGGTGGGAGTGGAAAATGGTTCTAGTACTTTGGGAAACTGTTTGGCAATATCTATGAATGCTAAATGCATGCCTACCCCTGACTCAGTAGTTCTACTGTCACATATATACCCAACAGATGAGTGCACATGTCCACCGGAAGGCATGTTCTGTAGCAGCTTTTTTTCATAAACCAAAAGGGAAAAATTCAAATGTCCATCATTAGAGAATGGATAAATAAGTTGTGATGTATTCATACAATAGAACACAACATATGAATGGAAAAGATGAACTACTGCTCCACCCAAAAACATGGGTAACTCTTACAGACGTAAGATTGAGCCGATGAAGCCATACACAAAAGAGTTTATACGTATGATTTCATGTATATGAAGTTCAAGGTGAGAAAAATTAACCCATGGCGATGAAAGTGAGAATAGTGATGACTTTGGCTGAGTGGGACTTGACTAGGAGGACGCATGAGGGATCTTTCTAGATTACTAGAAATGTTTCATATTTGGATCTGTGTGACAGTTACCCAGGTATGTATGTATGTGTATGAGATACATATGTAAAAATTTATACTATGTTTGATGTGCTTCAATAAATAGAGAAAAAGTCTAGTCCAGTCTAATGTCAAAACTTCAGTCTCTTAGCTAATTGAAAACTTTTCCCCTTTTTTCCCCACCCCCATCGACTCACGATCAACCATCTGCAGTAAGGAAGGGAGAACTGTGATAGGTTTCTTCTCTCATCCTTGGGCCGCCTCTTGTCCCATTCTTGAGCCATTGTTTTTGTCCCTTCCAGGATCAGGTACATGGGGGGAGGAGGGACCAGAGAGGAATGGACACAGTGCTGTGTCTTGGCTTATAATCGGGCTTTGCTGCCCTCCGAGTGTGGCACATCTCCAAAGGCCAGCTCTTTCTCTCGTGGGGACGCTTCTGCGGGTTTTTCAGCAATCCTGCTTCACTAGGAACCTCCCCGGTACAGCATTGCCTGGCATGGGCAGTGATCCTCTTACCATGCCAGCTGCAGCCCTTGGCCTTTAATGATCTACTCCTTGGGCTGGAGTCCTAGTCAGAAGGACTAGGGTCTTCCTTGGGTCACTTGACCCAGAGGAAAACTGACACGTCTTTGCCTGGCCAGTGGAGAACTTGCAGTTCGCTCCCATTTTAGCCTCTCTCCCTCCCATCCTCTCAGCTTTAAGCTTCTCAAGGAGGGAGCCAGGGCCCACTCTCTTGCTTTATATTATTGCCACGAGGATAAAATAGCAATGGATTATATGTATACAGAAATAGACATGCAGATACACACGTGGACATACACACATATTATACACATAGTACTTAGAACAAGGTAAGTGTGCAAAAAGTGTTAACTCCTTTCTTCTTTCTTCCTGGACTAGGTGACTTTTCACTCCCTTTCTTTCAGTAAAACATCTTTCTTTAGTTATAGGCTTTGGGTAGAGCAGACAGGGACAGGGTTTTAGGATTCATTGTAAAGATGTATTGTGTCCTTGGAGTTTACTATTTGGAAACTTTTAATAAAGGTGCGCTATATTTGAAATTAAACCAGGTGTGGTAAAATAATCGTCTCCCTACAGTTTAGAAAGACCAGAATTTGAATCCCAGCTTCACACTTCTAGCCATTCAGTCAGCATATTTATTGAGGGCCACCTTTGTGCCAGGCACTGTTGTAGGCACTGAGAATACAGGGATAAAGAGACAAACAATATACCAACCTTGGGGACCTTCACTGGGGGGTAGGAATAGGTGAACAGTAGGGGTAATAAACACAATAAGCAAATAACTAAATATAATATCAAGTGGTGATAAATTTTGTGTACAGAAACAAAGCAAGATAAGGGAATAGAAAGTAGGTGCAGGTTGGGGTAGATAAGGCAGTCAGGGAAGGTCCTCTAAGAGACCTGAATTAAGTGAGGGAGGAAGATCTAGGAGAAGAAGGTAAAAGAGGAGTTTGCAATATTCTGCAAGCCAAAGAACAAAGTGTTTCAAGAAGGAGGAAGTCATATGCTGTTGAGTGATGGATAACATGAAGGGCTATCAGTAGCCGTGTGACCTCTGGACAAGTTATGTACCTTACTGGAGCAATATTCAATAATAAATTTCTAAGGATTGAGATAATTTATGTAAATCACCTGTCATATAGTAGACGGTAACTGAAGATTTTCTTCACATTTCATGTGTGTAATAAAACATGAATTTAAAAATTTACAGTGAAAGATATTTTTTAAATGGCCTCAATTCCATTTCTCACTGAATTTGCAATATCTTCAATTAACTGTACATAAGCCAAAATATGGAAGTCAGTAAGTTAAAGTATAATTGTTGTGGAACTGTAGCTTTGTCTTTTTTAACAGACTGTATTAATAAGTAGTTAATTTGATATGTCACGTGTTTAAATGTGTCAGAATTTTCACATTTAAACTGGCAGAAATCATGTGTTAAAAAATAAGAGCTAAGAAAATCAGGTATTTTAGCATTCACAGGAGACTGTTTTGCTAAATTACAGTTTCTATGAATGATCAGCAAATTATTTCCATGTTAAATCTAAGAAATAAGGAAATTGATTTAATTCTTATCTGTTTCAGGCATTCCCTAATGACTTAGCATTGATTTATAAACATGCTTTCAATTTTATAGATTTGGCTAAATAATATGACATTTCATCTAACCTCTATAGAAATGACAAAATGAGACTGTTAGATACTCTTTAAAGTAATATAAAATTATGATATCTTTTTCTAGCTACTTCACACTATTTATGTCACCTAAATTATTTTATAAGTCAAGCATTAAAAATTCCACCCAGATAGTGCTGAACAATCAGGATATACATTCAAACATGTGCATTTAAATCTACATAAATGTAAATATGTTTTTATGCACGATAGTTTCCTGCAGAAGAAATCGGTATGCTTTTTGAAAGCACGACTCTCACTCTTAGATGTTTAAAAGCTTGTCGGATATCTTACAGGAAAGGAAATAGAGTCATTTTACTTAAAGTCAATCATTTCTCCAAATTTTCTTGAGCACATTTATGTAGGTACTGAGAGAGATCTTTCTCACGTTTTAAGTACAAAACACACCAGCTGCTACTCCAGCTATCCACTAGAGAAAGGGAGAATAACTAAATTTCTGCAGCAATGTGTAGAACTACATTTATTGAAATCCCAGTGAAAGCTTTTGTGTTTGGGATAATAGGGAAAATTCCGTAAGATATCTTAGATCGCATTTTCAATCATAGTCCTTGTGCTCTCCGGTCAGTGTCTAAATAATGCTTCATTCATTTAGAATGGAATCTCACACCTCAGAAGCCAGCCAGGTTTGGGGATTACAAGACATTTTATTTCAAATAACGTTGACTACTCCTTGTTGTAAACGTAGAATCCATTGAATTTGGTTCAGAGAGCCTGGAGCTTGATGACCCCATTTAGTTACTTTTCCTCAAATATGTAAGGAACGGATGTGTATTCTAAAGTGTGTGGTTTTAATGAATTAATGTCAGCCTTTCATATACCTATTTTTGAGACTTTTTCCCCTAGTTATATTTTTGGTTTCATTTCAAGTACTTTTTTAAAATTCATTTTCCAGTTATTATAAGAAGTTAATTTATATATTGAGGATTACTCATATTTGCTCTCAAAGATTTTCCTCTTTTCACCTAGCTGTGTTTTCTAAAGGAAGACACAGTCAAATGTTTTTTGTTCCTCTTAGGAAACCCCTGACCGGCCCACGACACTGGCTACTGCTGTAGCTGTACATTTCTATACATAATTGATGACTTGAGGCCCAGCAGACAGCACCAGTACACAAGCCATATAGATTACCATACAGTGAGGGGTCTTAGGTCTTTGAATTTTCCATTTTTGAATAGAAATAACTCCTTGCCAAGTAACAAAAATTGCAGAAGGAGTAAGTTTACCATACTAATAAATATTCTTCAGAGAACAAAAGGTTTGCCAGCAATAGAAGATTCGGACAGTCTTAAGCTCCTAACTTTACTACCCTACCCTCCACTCCAACCATCTCTCAACCTAGCAGCCCTGGAAATGTTTGGTTTGGCTAACATTTTGGTAATATATTTTTTAAAAAGTTTAGTGCTGAGGAAAGTTAAAATTCCAAATGGCACTTTTTGAGGTATCCCTTAATGTAATTGCCCTTTCTGGTTCTTTGATTACTAGAAGGTGAGAAGGCTAGTAGATATAACTGGTTATCTTATGAGGAATTTGTGAGATTCTTGTCACCAGAATGGTGCTTGTTACATCCCATTCATCCTGCCTATCCAAAATGCCATGAGCACACTTTCTCGTGTTTAGGCCTTTGTACACGCTGTCCCCCCACTTCCCAGGTCACTTCCAGAACCTTCCACCTCCACCTGTCTCTTGGCCCTTCCTACTCATCATTCTGGCCTCAGTTTAGACATCACCCCTTTCAGAATCCCTCGTTCAGTTAGGTGAGGTGAACAGCCCTTCCTCCCCCCATTATCTGGCCTCTGGCTTTTTACTTTGCCACAACTAGACCGTAATTTCTTGTAAAGTAGAGACCAGGCCACCTTTAACATTGTTTCCCCAGCTTCTAGGATATGGCTGACATAGAGTGGTGTCCAATAGTTATTTGTTGAACAGAACTACAAAGATACTAACAATATAAAATTGAAATTAAACATAAAAATGATGAAATAGATTGTTAGGTTTTAGATGATAAGTCGTTGGAATTTGTAGTATTCCTAGATTTGCACTTTGTTTTTCTTATAGTAACATACGTTCTTAAGAATGCTGTGATAACCAAAAAATAGATTTGAATTACAGTTATGTTTTGTATTTAAAGACTCATGAGACTAATTTGTAATTTCAGATGACCAGGTTAATATAAATAAAACCTGTGTTTGTTAAGAAATAAACATACTGAAAATTTTTAATGAAATTAAACCAGATTGGGGAGGAGGACATGTATCTATTTAATTTGGAAAGTTTAGGCTCATTGCTTTATTTGGGTTCACTTCCTTTTTAAAAAATATAATTTCTCAAAGATCAGAGATTTTTTTCTTCTAAATCTTAACATGTGTACTATCTAGTTCTAGAGGTCTAGAAGAGAACATCATTTTTGTCATTTCGTGGATCCCCTTTTACTTTTGGAAAACAGAATGTACAAATGTCTTTTTTCTCTTTTAACTGATGAGACATAGAAAGCTACAAAAGCACTAATGCAAAAATGACTGTTTGTTGTTTTTTAGATACGTTTAATTCCAGAACATATTACACAGTTCCCCATTACAGTCACTCATCAATTTGTTAATTAGCTTCCTAAACTTTGTAAATCATTTGTTGATTTCTATGGGAAATAATTTTGAATGGCAACCTTATGAGTAGAAATTGGGCCCACAAATGATAGTTATTATATTACAGGCTCTAGAATCAAACTGTTGAGTTCATATCCTGACCTCAAAAATGACTGTTTGACCTTGGCCAAATTATCTAACTTCTGTGTGCCTCGATTTCTTCTTCTGTAAGTGGGGATAATAATTGTACCTATCCACCGGCTTATTTTCAGAATTATGTTACATTCGTGAAGTACATAGAACAGTGTCTATGCTCAGTAAATACTCCCTATTATGTTATTATAATTATTAATCAGTCCTATAAGCAAGAAATCATTTATTCCTCCATTCAAAAATATTAATTGAACTCGTACTATGTCCTAGGCATTTTACTAGGTACAGGGAATACAAGATGGAGTAAAAATAAGAATGACCCCTGCCCTCATAAGCTTACAGTCTAGTGTAGGACACACAGATAATAATTTAAAAATCATACAAATAAATGTAAAATTGCAACTATGGGAAGTACTACAAAGGAGATCCATGATACCATAAGAGTGCATGTTCAGGGGAAATTGATATTGGCAGGAAGCCTTCCTTGAAGGCTGAAGGAAACCAAAGTCTGCAGGTGGAAGGGAACATAGCCCAGTCAAGGAAACAGACCAGGGGCCCCGGGGCTGGAGCATGGAGAGCCCAGTGCAGAATGAGGAGGGATGGAAATAGAGAGGTAGGCAGAAGCAGATCATACAGGATGCTGTAGGTCATGCCTGGTCTTTAAAGACGAGTTGAAAACCAATGAAGGATTGCATTTCAGTGTGGAGACTGGATTGGAGTCTCCCAAAGTATAAGAGGTAAGAGAAGGTGAAGAGCAATGACCCCTTTCTAGATGTAGCATTGGTCCCAGGCTACGTTTTGAAATCCAAACATTTGCCATTGCACCCTCCTGACTCCCTGTCTGCTCCCTCTTCTACCTGAGTCATTTCACCTGGGCCCCTAGCTCTCCTGCCTCTGTTTACCCCTCTGCATCAAGCTTGGCCGGATCACCTTGCCCAGATGAGTACTTCCTACCCCCAGATGCTCTACCTTCCCTGATTTCTAACAAAGCTCATTTCGATAGAAGTTTTACATTCATATTAATATTTAGAGGAAAGCACCCTAACAGAATTGATTTAGACTAAGATGTGAGCAGCTTACCTCAAGAACAGCATTCTCAAGCTTTTTGGACCCCTTTACATTCTTAAGGTTTGTTGAAAACCGCAAGGAGCTTTCATTTGTATCAGTTAGATCTATCTGTATTTACCACGTTTGAAATTAAAGCTGGGAAATTATTAATTCATTTTTAAATAACAGTAAACCCCGTGATATGCAAACGTACATATTTTTATGAAAAATAACTCTATTTTCCAAAACAAAAAGAAAAACCAGTGAGAAAAATACCATTATTTTACATTTTGCAAATCTCTTTAATGTCTGGCTTAGTACAGGACAGCTGGAGTCTCATATCTGTTTCTGTATAAAATCTCTCAGTATCACATGTTAGGTGGCCTCTGGAAAACTTCGCTGTACAACTGTGAAAGAATGAAGGTGAAAAAGGCAAAGAGTGTCTTACTTAGTATTATCATGAAAGTCGTGTTTTGTCTCACTGAGCCCCCAAAATGGTCTTAGGGACCCCTGGGTCCCCAGACCACACTGTGGGAACTGCTGCTCCAGAAGAAGGCATGCAATTAAAAGAAAACCAAGATGCTTATTAAGTCAAAAGATGCTCATGTGAGATGGCATTTCAGGCAATCTAAAAAGTGAATGAAAAGAATTCAGCAGTGTGACTCTAATCTGTTTCTGCCTTTCATCACCTCTTCTGTACATCTGGGTTTGAACGCATTAAATTCTCTAAAAATTCCAAATTATTTTTAGTGTTAGTAGAGACTCTCGTGGATGTTTAGACAATATTTGAAATTCCTGAAACATGCTGGGTTTGCCTTGGTTTCTGGTGTAAGGCTTATTCCCCGTACAAAGTAAATTGTGATTCCCTTTTGGCTTCCTCTGAGCATCAGGTCACTTAGCTTTCTACGGCACAGCCTCTCCTGGAGACCGCAGCTTCACCGTGTTTATCTTTCAAGAAGAACTGACTTGTGAGGTGTAGCTAAAGTAACAAGAGTATTGTTAATCTCTGTGCTATCTTCCAGTTCAGGAATGACGTGATTTTATGTTATTTTCTTATGTGGCACACAAACTCTTTCTGAAGACAGCTAAAAATGTTTGGAATGATGCATCATTTAAAAATGAGTTTGGCTTCTCTCAATAACAAGCTCGAAGGACCACATTCCTTTAGATGAGTTTTGTTGCTTTTGTCAAAAATTTATTTTTGTTCCTTTTAATCACACCTTGTACCGTAATATAAATTCCACCATCACCATCTACCCTTTTAAAATGTATGTTAATCATATATTTCTATGCATTCAATAGTAAATGCTTCACCCCTCCACCCACAGCCCATTAGAGGGGTCATACAAGTGGTTCCAGGGAGAGAAAACCCTGCCCCTAGAGGGAGGCTGCTAAATCTATGCTTTTCGTTGAACCAGTAGCTTGTCGTGGAGAATTAACCCTCTTGACCACTACAGTTTATCTCTTGAATCATTAGTGATTTCTGTTCTTTAAGGAGGGATATATATACAAGTGATGTAAACATTCTAGAAGGACAGCTGAAACACCACTGGCACTCCTTCATTCGAACTGAAATTGGATTTTCTTTTCAAATATGTCACTCATAGATTAATGGTTAGGGATGTGTTGGCCTTGGTTGGAGGTCACAAATAAGTGGCCCACAGACTTCATGCAGGCCACAGATGTGCTTTCTTTGGCCTGCATAGTGGGGTGTCGGGGTGTGAGTGTGTGCACATGTGTGCTGGTTTTGTTTTTCATCTGGATTTGAATGCCTATACTCTGTTTTTTCTAGGGTGCCCTCACTCCCTATTATCTTACACATGGCCTGATTCAGACATTTACCTTGTCAGTCTGACCACTGTCAGCATTTGAATTAACAGCTCTACAACAAGCAGTCACATCTAGGGAGAATAGAAAAATAGAACCCAAGAACACAATGTGTACTGTGAAATAAGAAATTGCCTAATAGAAAATTATTTGATAAAAATATATAATTGCTGATTTTTTAATTCATTTTTTCACACACACACACACACACACTGTATTTTAGTTTTACAGGAGATAAATAAACTGACACCAAGCATTGTAAATGGATGACCACAACAGAAGCAACAATGATTGCAATTACCAAACACGAAACACACTCACACTATGTCATAATATTGACATTCAGTTCAGGAATCCTCCACTGTAACAGCTCCTTTACTTTGCAGTGAAAACTGATTTGTGTATTTTTTGTCTCTGAGTCCTTGTGGGATTTTTTTTTTTTTAATTCATACGAAGTCACAAAAATTATAATCATCCTCATCAGTTCACTGATTTTTTTATTCTTGCACACATATGAAAAAATAACATTAAAGATAAATGAAAAATAACTGATTAAGAAGCATGCCTCAAAAGTGACATTTATAATATAGAGATTTTTTTAATAGTTTAACATAGAAGCTAGAGTATGAAAGGGAGTCATGTCTTTTTGAAAGAGGTCATCATCAAAACTTTGCTGTTCTATTATGTTATTTTTATTATTTACATGGCATTAGTTTATCTAGAAAAAAATATGTAATATACATTTAAATATATAGAATCAACCCTCAACTAGCTAATCAAGTGCAGGTTGCAATGTTGGTTTATCTGGAAGGTCCCACAGCACCACCTAGTGCCCTGTATTTTATTTTGCATAATATTTTTATAAATTAAAAAATTCTGATGATCACATTTTAATATCAAATCTTGCACTGAAATAAATATATGCTTTAAGCAGTATTATAAATAGAAAGAGATAAAGTAATTCTTACATGTTTAATTGAAAAATTTTAAGTGGAACTCAAAAAAATGATGATTGTGTACAAAGAACTATTATAAAACTTGACTAGTAAAAAAAAGTATTAGAATTTCTAATTCACAACTAAAGATGTTACACTGTGTGTGATCTAATGGAGTTATTGGTAAGCTTTTTACCCAAAGCAGATGTTGATTCCTTTTTTTTCATTTGCTGCTCTATAGGAAAGGTAATTTTTCCAGGCTTCTTTTTGAAATCCATAAATTCCCAGTCTCCACAAATTAAAACACACTAAGTAACGACACATTCCATAGCTCTTATCAGTTTCAGACAAAATTATATAACCACTTTTAAAACTAGAATTTTGAGGGTTTTAGAGATAGAATGTTATAAAATACTTCTACATTAAAAAATAAAATGAGTCAAATAAAAGAATGAGGTACACTTATACATTCTTTTATGGAAAGCACTCCAAGAAATATAGTGAAGTAGGAGTACAGTAAGTATTTTTGTCTGATTATATGATTGTCTTAAGAAAATGGTATAAATTTGAATAACCTAAGAATACTAGATGAATGGGTGGGAAGAACAATGGATAAATACTGGTATAATCTTTTCTGGAAAGAGTCACAAGAAACTGTTAACATCTCTGGGGAGAGTGGGGTGCTGGAAAATGTCACTTTTCATTTTGTACTTTTCCATACAATTAATATTTTTCTAATCAACTTTATTACTTTATTTAAGGTCAACAAGTGTTCTTTGAATATTAAGATTATGAAGCATTTCATTTTTCCTTGTAATATTTCTCTAAAAACAAAGCCTAATTTTCTAATAAAAAAATGAAACTAGTGTTATGAGCCATGGTAAGCATCTATCTTATAAGCTTATCTTTTCAGAAGCCTTCATGATATAGTATTTTTTATTAGTGGGAGTATAAGCTCCAAGAAGGTAAGGAATTTTGCCAGATTTGTCACACTGTATTCTTGACTTCTAGAATTCTTGACTTCTAGTCTCTGGCACATAGTAAGTGCTCAGTAAATAAATGTTGAATGGGTGAATGAATGAGAACATAACACATTATGTCCAAATATCTATAGTAATGAGATGTGTTACAGTAGAATTTTACTCTGTTTGCAAATACATAAATACGCATGTATAGTTGCATTCTTATATCTGACATCATTTAAAATATGAACATTGATAAGTATTATTTCAAAGTTTATAGTAACAAAGGAAGTTAATTATACTTTGAGATGTTTATGGCTTTTTTTTTGCCTATTCTTAGATTTTATGCATTCACATTAGCTATATCAGTCATAATGAAATTCAATCAAAATGTTTACTAAGGAACAATACTCTCATCATTTACCTTTTATATTTCACTTACTATCTATCATAGTGACCTAAATGGTTGCTACTTTAAAGTTCCCACAATAACACTTATATTAATCATAAAATGCTAATTACTCATTAAGTATATTCAATTTCTAATTACATATTTAAAATTTCATGACATTCTATAGCTACCTGTTAGTGAAAATCCATTCATAGACACAAATTGTATTATTTTAAACATACAGTGGTTCTTACTGATGTGGTGTGCATAGATTTTTTTTGACTGTCAAAGTGTGTAGAAGTTGCCCTCTACTGGGGAACTAGAAAAATTATGTTGACATAGATTTCCAATGTTCTTAAAGACTCAGTTAAGTTCATTGATGTGATTTACCCGATGATCACTTCTTGCTCTCGGGCACTTTTAAGTTCCAAAGATATTGAAGTGATTAGCAGCATACATTTCAAAATAAATATCTGATGTGAAGATACCTACAGCCGTTTCTGAGTGAAAACATAGGCTTTTCCTTCTTAAAAACCCCTTAGTGACAACACCCAATAGTGTAGCTCCAGAAATAACTGTATAAGATGAATCTTCACTGAAGCATTAAGGGGAATTAGCTGTATATAATTACATAACCAAAAATGAGTCAGGACAGTTTTAGCAACTCACCATAGGAGTTTTGAGGATAAAAGTCTAAGCACTCTAAAAAAATTTTAGCTAGCTCATTCTCATTTTTTGGGTGTTAAGATTAAATTTAATTGTGCAGAAGTGATTTACTTATTGTATTAATTATTGAACTTTTTATACCAAAAAAATCATATGATCATAAAATGGCAAGGTCTATATACCACTTCTTATAAGCTGGTACAACAATGTTCTTCCTCACCTCATCAGTGCTTTTCTATCTGCTTCCAGAAATCCTGTCAGGCTTTGGATAGCACTGCCCTAGAGAGGGTCAGGGTCTAAGATCCATCTTCTTCTGACCCCAGTATCACATTGTATGTTTTTCTTCTCCTGCCCGCTGGTATTTAATAAAACTAAACATGTTATTAACGAGAAACCTGTTTAAAATAGACATGGATGGTGGGAGTTGTGTTAGGAAAGAAAAGACTCCCAAAAGTCAGTCTGAATATCAGGATTCTACTGCCTTTGCCTTGGTGATGGTGGGAGGATTTGTGGACCAAGGATTCTTACATGAGGAACAGACATTATTTAGGGGCCATCGGTTAATCCACCTGCATCCCTGAGCTGAAGGCTCTCTGAGTCATAAAGTTCAGGGCCACTTGGCTCTGGCTTAGGAATATTATAAAAACTAGAGTAAATCAGACCATTGATATATGAGACAAGGCAAGTGGACTGCAGCTGTCTCCATTCATTTTGTCCATCTTTACACTCAGTATTGATCGTCACAGCTAGATCTAGTGGCAGCGTGTGCTGTCATTTAGACACATCCAAAAGAAATGGATGAGCTATGCCAAACCCATTCATTTCACATGTGTACACATGGTCTGGGATTTTTGTTTGTTTATGATAAAGGTCTATTATAAGTTTGAACACTGTTTTTGACTAAACCATTAATTTGAATATCTTATTTAAAAGAAAATCAATGGGGCTTCCCTGGTGGCTCAGTGGTTGAGAGTCCGCCTGCCGATGCAGGGGACACGGGTTTGTGCCCCAGTCCGGGAAGATCCCACATGCCGCGGAGCGGCTGGGCCTGTGAGCAATGGCTGCTGAGCCTGCGCGTCCGGAGCCTGTGCTCTGCAACAGGAGAGGCCACAACAGTGAGAGGCCCGCGTACCGCAAAAAAAAAAAAAAAGAAAAAAGAAAATCAATGTACAGTTGTTCTAGAAGTTTATTTTAACATCCAGAGACCTTAATTAAAAGCCCCTTCCCCAAATCTCCCATAAATCACCTTTCATTGCCTCCCTTCTCCATCCTCATTGACCCTCCTACTGTCTCTCTCCGTCTTCCACATCTCTTCCTTGCTTTTGCAACATTTTGCAAAAATGTTCTCCCATAGCCATGTTGACAATTCATAGGCCTTTTGGGAGGCAGGAAGAGCATCTATTTCAAGATTTGATTTCCTTCAAAAAACCCTTCTATAGTCCATTCTAGTTTTATTATCTATGTCTTTTTTGTCTTATGCATATGATCAATAAAATAATAAATAATTACTCATATTTAATAATATAATAGCTTTCAAGTCTTCCATATGTGAGTTTTGTTCAGCTGGTTTGTAAGGGGCAGTGTGGTGTCAGAAATAAAGAACTGGGCAGGGGATTTGAGACACTTCCTGTCCCAGTCCTGTTGTTTCCACCAACTCTGAAGCTATGGGTGAGAGACACTGCCACCTTTGGCCTCAACTTTGCAATCTATTAAATGAGATAGCAAATTATCTCTAATATTCCTCTCAGCTAAAATTCTCTGATATCTCTAAATTTTCAGAGAACTCTTAACCGTTATGTAAACATATAATGATAGAGACCATGGATTCTGGAGCCAGATGCATAGCTTGCTTCCCATTCTGCCACTTATTGCTTGGGAATTTTGTATTCTTCTGCTGTACACCTCAGTTTTCTCCTCTTTAAAATGGGAATCATAGCAGCACCTCCCATAGGTTTGTTGTGAGGACTGAACAAGTTAGTACATATGAAGAGCATAGAATAGTTCCTGACACATACAAAGTAGGCATTCAATAAATGTCAATTAGTCTTGTTATTATTACAAACATAAGGGTTTTAAAGCATTTCAGAAAGTGTGTGTTGGCCTTTGTTGTGATGGTGGTATTTGGTATTATTGAAGCAGTGATTCCAAAGTAAGTGACACTACAGGCTCCTATGTATAAGATTCAGATCGTAGGAACTTGGGCTGACCATTGGGTAACGTGGGACCATCCTGTTGACATTTTGTGAGAGTTGTGCTTCTTGTGTAAAATGTTTGTTGTGCTACAATGACCCTTAATAGGCTGACACATGCATTCCCAGGGAAAATAAAACTTCAACATTTTGGCTTGTAGCTATGTACCCACAGTGGAGACCTGCAAACCAAAGTGAACCCTGGCAAGTCCTTCCTCAGCTATGAAAGCTTGTGTCATCAAAAAAGAAATTTTGACTTAATTTCCTTTTGCTGCATTTTTGGTCTAATATATATTCTAAAGGTAAGCATTTTTAAGAAAGTCCTTTGGAAAATATTTATTTCATGTTACGTCTATGCACTTAGAAGTCATTTACCTGAAAGGTTCTTGGAAAATACAGAAAATTCCCATATGCATCTTGCTGTGGGCTTTAGGTGAATTTCAAATTGTTCTTATCACTCTTAATCTGGTCAGAAAAATCCAACTTAATAGTTAATAGTTTTAATACAGGTCTATGAGTTTACATAGTCTGAAAAAAAGATTGACTTTTTCAGTTAAAAAGTAAAAGGAAAAATCATGAATTTGAACACCGTATTTCAGCTTTACTATATATCACTATATAGTTCTTATTAGCAATGTACATGTTTTTACCCTTTTGTGTTCTTGTGTTATTGTTTTTCTCTTATACATCTCTGGATATTAGGACCCTAAACGCCACACATTATGCGTGCTGTTCAGCATCCTTAATTAATTTCTCCCTCCCTGCTGACCCTTCCCTTTGCTTCCATCATCTTTGGCAAAGAGAACCATCTTAAGATTAGAAATGCTAAAGTAAATATTGGTAACAAGAAAGTAGGCTCAAGATAAGTGGACTCTATCTGCTGGCCCAGACAAATTACGTTGTAGGGTCCTGAGAAAACTAATGTTTGAGATTACAGAATCTCTGTCTTTGACAAATCATAAAGAAAAGGAGTAGAAGCGGCAGCTGGCCATGTGCAAATGTCACTGCAAATACCAAAAAGAGGAAAAAAGTAGATTTTACACACTATTAACTGATAATTTTGCTTTCAGTCTGGAGAAAAGTTGGAAGACTGGATAATTAAATAGTGTGTTATAAGCAGTTACAGAGGAACTGCTGTGATGCTTAGAAGCCAGCTTGGGTTCACTAAAAACCAAGTCACTAAAAGTAAAAGTTTGTTACAATAACTTATTTCTTTTTTAAATGTAATTGCTAATCTAAAACAATGCCTACAGCAGGGGTCCAAGCTACAGCCCTTGGGCCAAATTTGACCATGTTCATTTGTTTACTTATTGTTTGGGCTGCTTTCTAGCTACAATAGCAGAGTTGAGTAATTTTAACAGAGTCTGTATCGCCAGCAGAGCTTGAAATAATTATTATCTGACCGTATACAGAAAAGGTTTGCCTACACCTGCTCTAGAGCCTAAATCAGTTCTTTTTGAATTTTAATGTGTCGACAGATTATCTGGAAATCTTGTTTAAAATGCAGATAATGGTACAGTAGATCTGGGGTGGGGTCTGAGATTCAGCAATTCCTGGCAAGCTTCCTGGTGAGGTGAGTGCTGCTGGTCTACAGACCACAGTTCAGTCTGGCGAGGATGTAGATTTCAAAAAGATTTAAAATTTCCCCATTTAGGAAAATCAAGAGAGTGAATTATGAGTTGGAAGTCAGTTCAGTTGGTTCGACTCTTATTTGAATCATAGTGCCCAAGGACTGTTAAAGGATCAGTGTTATCTTGGAGAGAAGTTTTTCTGATCATTTAAAAATGATTATCTAGGGATGAACTGGGAGATTGGGATTGACATATATACACTAATATGTATAAAATAGATAACTGACAAGAACCTGCTGTATAGCACAGGGAACTCCACTTCACCGTACAGTAGAAACTAACACAACATTGTAAGACAACTATACCCCAATTAAAAAAATGATTATCTAATGATCATTTCCTTGTATAAGGACATTGGCTCAGTGATGATATTTGAAGGGAGCAATAATGAGCTCAATAGCTCAAATGTTTAGATGTCCAGTATCAACTGGATTGGTCTGCTGGACATTTCCTCTGATGGAAGACAGTTCTCCACATGTCTCCTACATTTCTGTCCATCTTGTGCCCTGACTGCTCTTTGTTACCCAACTCTTTTTTCAAGGATGTTTGTATAGTGAACTGCCTTGAAAGATACAAATAGTATCTCCCTCTGGAACAACTGGCAAGTTTGCTTACTGCCCATTTAAAAAGATTTGGGTTCCCTAAACTCAGTATTCCTTTCCTGTAATGTAACCCACTATAGGTGCAGGCATCCACCCAAGCCCATCTGTACCACCCCCTTGACTTGGGGTCAAGGGGAACTGATGCTAACATCATGCTAGGTTGCTCACTCTGATGTGTGTGACTGACACAGTCCTTTGGCTCTGACCCGGGAGTCTTGTGTCTGCTTCCAGCCTCCATGAAGTTATGGCAGGCTAACTTGTGATCTTCAAGTTTGGTAAAATCTCAGCCCCTTCACAGTTTTAGATACCCTCTCCCATGAGTCACAGCCCAGGTTTCCAATCACTGACTTTCCCCTTTCTCTGAACCTGTCTTCACCTCATTTTAGTAAAACTCTTCACCTTCTACTTAATATAGGAAAAAGAAGCTTTAAATGAAAGTCCCTTCAACTTTCTAACATCAAGCGTACAAGTCTATCTTCATCTGTACCTAATCTATCCTTTATTCTCCTTTTACAATGAAGAGGTGTTGGCCCTACCTCTTTTCCAAAGTTAAGCCCTCCAGCTTCGCACTGGAACTCTCCCTGCTGCTTCCTTAGGTGTAGTAAGTATAACCCCTTTTCTTTACTAAATCTCCATCCCCCACCCCCCTTTTTATGAATTTTGAAAATTCTTAAGTTTCTCCTTTCATAAACAAAGCAAACAGCAAGCTTCCTTTCCCTCATCTTTATTCCCCTTTGAGTTTCAGCTCTATTTCTTTCCTCTTCTCTACAGCCAGATTTCTTGAAAGAATTGTCCAAACTCTGTTTTTCTTTCTCCTCTTCCTTCTCAGTCCTCAATCTACTCCAGTTTAACTTTCATTCTAGTCATCCCATTGAAACTGTATTCTTCTAGGCATCCTTTGAATTCTAATATACGTTCTATATTCCTAAACTGCTTGTCTTCTCTGTAACAGTAAACCACCAACCAAATGCTGAGGACTCACTCATCTGTAGCCACTGTCCAGAGTACTTGGAGCCTAAGTCCCATATATCCAACTCCTTACAATATCTCTAATTGGATGCCTTGTAGACACCTCCAACTCATCATCTTCCCCAAGAAAAAATTAACCTATACATCCCAGTTCTTTCCTGGCTCAGTAATTGGATCTACAGTCTACCTATTTGGTTAAAAATCCCTTAATTCAGAAGATTAAGACACTATCCTTCCTTTCTTTTCATCACCACTCCCCCAATATTTAGTTAATCTACCAGTCTACATTTCAAATATTTCTTGAATGTGTTGTCTCTCTAATTTATCTGTAAGTTTCTATCTCCTTAGCCCAAATCAACTCCTGCCTGGATTACTGAACAACCTCCTAGTTAGTCTCCCTCCCTTTAATTTTTCACCACTTTAATTTCTTCTCTAAACTATAGCCAGAGTGGTGAGATATATATATATATATATATATATATATATATATACACATATGTATATGTATATATGTATATATATACATATATAAATGTGTATATATATGTATATATGTATATATATATATATAAATGTGTATATATATATATATACAAATATATATATCTTAATTTTGGTTTGAAAAAAAAGTCTCAATCTTTTGAGAATAAGATGGTAGAGGCATTTCTTAACAGAAGCATTGAAGTTACAGAAGGACAAGGTAGAACTGCTTTCTATAACGGCAGCTCCTTACGGGCAGGGACCATCAATGAAAGATCAAATACGTACATATCAGAGACTTGGCTTGAAAAATCAAAAATCACTCTAAGTATATTAGTGAGGGTAAGCAGTGCTTAACAGTGGTTGTAGGAAAAGAAAAACAGAAAAGAAAGAACAAAGATCTTCCAAGACAGTCTTTAAAGACAACTCCAAGGACTTCACAGAAACTATTTTCTGGAGTTTTAGGTAAAAGTCCACTTTAAAATGCCTATAAAGTTTTGTGTGTTTAGGAGACTTGGAATCTTTTCTCCCTCAGCACCCATCATGTCTGTACACAGTTGACACTCAGTAAATGTCTGTTTAATTAAATGTATGCCATTGAGACAAGCCAACTGCTATTGCTGCGAGGACTCACAGGGTGACGTTGCTTTATGGGGTCATCAGAATCCAGGAATAGACCCTTGGCTTTGCAGGTCCAGAAACTCAACTACATGAGCACACCCCAATGTGGTTGTGATCTAGGAGACTGGTGTCAACTAGTCAGTGTCTTCTCTTCCTATCAGAAATACTACGTGGAAAACAAAATTATTATTCAGTGTTTTCTTGGCAAGCATGGACTCCGACTAGAGAGAATTAACTGGATGTTTTCGGTGGCTGGTGTTATCAAGCTCAAATAGTCTGATGCATCTGACTTTACTATAGTGCACTGTGCCTGGTGAGCAAACCAGAACGCTCATATCAGCTGCTAAGATGTACCCGTCCCCTGACAGAGCTATGAACATACTGAGAAATGTTTAGCTGGACATTTTAAGGTACTGACTCTGTGAAGGCCCAGTTTTAAAGAGGAAAATATAGGCAGAGGGGAGGGAAGAGGCCCTCACCTACCAATCAACAACCACTTTCTTTCCAACTTCCCTTCCCTAGATTCCTAATGCATTTTTCTTTCCTCTATAAAATTTCCTCAACTACATATTTTGAGATCCATATTTATAAGGTCATATTCCCTGAGGCCATATAACCTGACCATTTTGTTTAATTTAGGTGTATCCAAAATTCCCCATACCACCCCTTTTTAATTTATTCCTTAGGATGTGTTGGCCAATGTCACTCATTACATATTGGTTTGATACAATTTCATTCTTTTTTTTTTTTTTTTTTTTCTGTACACGGGCCTCTCACTGTTGTGGCCTCTCCCATTGTGGAGCGCAGGCTCTGGACGCGCAGGCTCAGCGGCCGTGGCTCACGGGCCCAGCCACTCCGCGGCATGTAGGATCTTCCCGGACCAGGGCACGAACCCGTGTCCCCTGCATCGGCAGGCGGACTCTCAACCACTGCACCACCAGGGAAGCCCACAATTTCATTCTTGAAGGTTAAACTTTACTACTACTTTTTAAGATATCACTACATACTGACCACAGAACAAAATATGAAGACAACCTGCGAGTTTAAGTTAGTATTAATCTTAAAAAAAAAAAAAAGTGATCTTTGCATTAACGTAAAAGCAAGGTTCAGAGTAAAGGAGTTGTCAAAGCATAATCTTCAAAAGTTGAAAACATGACTTTTTTATAAATATAGAATGGACGCCTGTCAAATATTTATTTAACTGAATAATGAGGGAGCCGGCAGGATAGTAAAGATGGTTTCAAGGAAATGATAGGAATAGGGGTTATTTGGTCCATCAGAAAAGCATACCGAAATAAGTTTGCTGAGTTAGAGATGAAACCAGCTAATTTCTGCAGGGTAATAAAACCATAACCTTTGTGGTTGTTCTTCTACTAGATAGAAATTATTTCCATCTCTACTGGACAAAGCTTTGTAAGTTAACATGTAATTTCATAGTCTGGGCCCTAATCACTAGTAAGTAGAAGTCAAACAAAGGTATATCCCTCTAGGAAATTAAGTAAGTAATCCTTGGATTGGCCCATTAGACAAATCTCCAGGGTGACTTTGAAAGGACATGCGGTCCTCATTTGGCCTTATTTCCAAGTTTTGGTCAATTTTTATTAAGCAAGTGCTGTGGACTCTTAAATTCATCTGGATAAGATGATGTCTAAAAGAAGGCTCGGAACCACCCTTCCCCGCCAGGAGGAACAGTGGGAGGGCCTGAGGACTTTTAGCCTGGACAAGACTTAGTATGGGGACCCAAATGCTCACTGCAGCATTACTCCTAAACTACAGGCCTGAGGAAATAGTTTAAGAGTGCAGAGATTTTATGTACACCATTTAAAAGCAGCAACTAAAAGGCCATCACAAGAAAGGAGGGGTGAGATGTGCCCTAAGTTGCTGCAAGGGAAAGACAGGGCATCAGTGGAAGTGGTTTGGGCTCAGATTGAGAAAGAGCTTCTCACTGTGAAAGAATGTCAGCCGGGGCAGTGTGTGCCTTGAGAGCAGGAACAGTTGCTTGTCTGCAGGTCCTCTGGCAAAGGCGTGGCCATCACAGCCTCACATCAGGAGCAAGTGAGGGAGAGAGAGGAGGGTCCCGTTTCAGATGAGGACTGGACCAGCCTCAACTAAGATCCTTTACAAAACTGAGATTCTGTTATTTTGTGAAAATTGAGTTATTGCTGTTTAATTAAAAAATAAAAAGCACCATTTCCAAGGCTCAGCATTTAATATCCTGGAGACAGAAGCCTTATGTTAGTTTTAGTAGCTCTGTGATCACAACAGTTATTGCAGCGAAGCCTTTTGATAATTTTTTCTCCTTTTAAAAATTGATAAGTTACTTCAGTTTTGCCTTTTTTACAAGCCCTAGTCCCGAGAGAAGTGTATTCACAGTTTTGTTGTTGATTTTGTTGTTATTTGGGGAGTGATGCTGGTTTGTATTTTAATGTGACTAAATCTCAGTATCTCGGGTTTGACACTTTTTTTTTCCTTTTCACTAAAGTCATTGAAATATATTCACCTGGTCATTCACATCAGAGGTGTAAATGGATTTTCTAAAGGTTTTTAAGAGATAATCAAAGTCAGACACTTTGTGACTTGACTTCTTCAGGTATTGCAAAAAGAAAGCTTAACACACCGTCTCAATTGCAAGGATGCTAAAACTATGCTTGACCTTGAATCTGCAAGGAGTTGGGTAACATCTTTTGCTAGAAGTGCCCGTCTACCACTTCTTTGGTTTTAACCATCTGTATAGAATTTCCTTGGGAACGAGAAAGGAGAAGGAATCAGATATATTCAAGAGCAAATAGCATGTTTATTTGATTTTCCAGCTTCCAGTGACTATTGCAGTTACAGTTTCACTTTTTAGTTTACCCTTTTTACCATTGTTATTTGCCATGGATATTTGCAAAAATGGGACTTTAAAAAAATGTATCAGCCATGTCACACAAAGGCTTATATCTCAATTTGTTTCATGTCATCAAAAAGACATACTGAGTTTGAAACTCCTCTTAGGTTTACTCTTAAAATATAAACCTGGGGAAATAGTGTAAGATTGCAAAGATTTTATTTACATAATTCAGGATCACAGGCTCTGGAGTCAGGGAGATAGAGATTGAATTCCTGACATTGCCTTTTCCTGATTCACTCAGTGTCTCTGAGACTCAGTTTCCTTCCCTAATAGATGGGGGTAATATCAGCACCTACTGTATAGTGTTGTAAGGATTACATAAGATAACACACATAAAGTCCTTAGCGCGTCATCTAATACAAGTACTCCATAAATATTAGCTGGTATTATTTTATAATAATTAGAACAACTTCACCAAAACTTAATTATGGTGCTCTTGTCAGGATTAATGGCACCATGGCTGACTCATTTCCTAATACAACTGAAAAGCAAGTTTCAGCTTTGTGCAACAATTCATTCTTAGTTAATGAACTTGAACAGCCATTCTGGAGAAAATGAGGAATTGTGAATCTAGAATTAGAAGATACATCCTATTCACTAGGAAACTTAATGTCTTAGCAACAAATATCATAAGTCCTTGTAAGTACTGTTGTGTGTTGGTGACCGTATACTTGAAATATTCAAGCAGGAAAATCTGGAGATAATAGTGCTCTCCCTTCCAGAACGAGACCATCTCTAAGAATTGGTGATCAACTGGAAGCCAAGGTCATATAGCAACTAATCATGACATATATGTTCTTAGCAGAACTCTGTAGGAAACTGTACTGGTTGTGAATCTGCTACCCAGAGACCAGTGCTGTACTGAAGTCAGTTCAGGATTTGGAGCTGGACAAAGCAGACTCTAGTCCAAGCTTTGACATTTATTTCCTGTGTGATTTTGGGCTGGTTGCTTGGCTTTTCTGAACCTGTTTCATCACCCATAAAGTGGGGCTATTATGGAAACCAACTATTTCAGTAGAGGAAGGTCAAATTTTTAAACGTTCATAAAAGTACTGAAGCAAAATACCATTAGTAGTACTGGTATTATTACCATACTGTTACTATTCCACTATTGCAAAGGAAAATGAAACGGGCACCAGGAAGAATATGGGTGCCCACGTGTTATGTGACACCAGTGTGTGTTCGACCCCTTTAATACAAGACAGATGTTCCCAGAGTGGTGACAATGCTCAACCTTCTTCCTGGGAGAAAATCCTTATCCTATCACAGATATCATACTGTTTCTCAGAAGTGTTATTAGTGCTACTGAAATTCCATAATTAACATTAATATAAGTTTCTATTTTCTTTTATCTGAATTTAGGTGAACTGATAGATAACAAGGGTAAAAGTGGCTAGGTTAGAAGCAAAGTCAAATTCATTCTCCATTTACTAAAAACTCATTATACCCCTCCTTTAATATTGGGCTGGCCAAAAAGTGCCTTCGGTTTTTTAAGTAAAAATAAAAGACACGTTTTTCATTTTCACCAAGAACTTTATTGAACAACATATTCACCCTTTTGTTCCACTACTTTCTGCCAATTTTCAGGCAACTTCATAATTCCGTCTGCCCCAAACTTTTTATCTTTTTGAGCAAAGAACTGTTCCAGGTGCCTTTTACAGTCTGCCAGGGAATTGAAATTTTTCCCATTAAGAGAATTTTGTAAAGACCGAAATCAATGGAAATCCGAAGGTGCAATGTCTGGTGAATACCACAGTTGAATCAGAACTTCCCAGCGAAGCTGTAACAATTTTTGCCTGGTCATTAAAGAAACATGTGGTCTTGCATTATCCTGTTGGAGGATTATGCATTTTCTGTTGACTAATTCTGGATGCCTTTCGTGGAGTGCTGCTTTCAGTTGGTCTAATTGGAAGCAGTACTTGGTGGAATTAATTGTTTGGTTTTCTGGAAGGAGTTCATAATAGAGGACTACCTTCCAGTCCCACCATATACACAAATCACCTTCTTTGGATGAATACTGGCCTTTGGTGTGGTTGGTGGTTATTCCTTTTGCTTGCCCCATGATCTCTTCCATTCCACATTATTGTACAGTATCCACTTTTCATCGCCTGTCACAATTTGTTTTAAAAACGGAATGTTTTCATTATGTTTCATCAGAGAATTGCATGCAGAAATATGGTCAAGAAGGGTTTTTTTGCTTAACTTATGTGGAACCCCGACATCAAAGCAATGAACATAACCAAGCTGGTACAAATGATTTTCAGCGCCTGATTTGGATATTTTGAGTATGTCGGCTCTCTCCCACGTGGTATAACATTGATTGTTCTGTTATTGTTCTGATTTGATCGCTGTCAACTTCAAGTGGTCTTCCCAACTGTGGAGTATTGTCCAGCATGAAATCTTCAACACGAAACTTTGCAAACCACTTTTGACACGTTCAATCAGTCACAGCACTTTCTCCATACACTGCACAAATCTTTCTTTGTGTTTCAGTTGTGTTTTTACCTTTCTTGAAATAATAAAGCATAATATGAAGAAAATGTTGCTTTTTTCTTCCATCTTCAAAATTAAAATGGCTACACAAAAATTCACCAATTGTGATGTCTCTTTTAAAATGCACGCTGATATGACAGCTGTCACAATACAATCTAACAAAATTGTTTCTAATGAAGTTAAAGACAACTCAGTGCTACTAGAGCCATCTTACAAAAAAAAACCAAACGAACCTTTGGCCCACACAATAGTTTGACATTGTTGGAAGGATCAGCTCCAAGCTCCCTCTCCTGGCCTCCAAGACCTTTGATGATCTGGTATCTGAATCCTCCACTTGATACTTTTTTTCCCTCCCTGCTCGACTTCATAGCTTTGCAAATGCCCTTCCTCCTTCCTGCAATATCCTAACACCCTTTCTACCGGATCAGTTTTCATTAATTCTTCTAATTATTTGGAACCATGCCTGGCATGTAAGTGGATATTCAATAGACATTTAAACAAATTGACTTGAAATCAGATGGCTCCCACCTAGACTGAAACAGCCAGATATTTCCATTTCGACATGACCTCACAAAGTTCGGAATTCCTCCTAGAGTCTGAATAGATTCCATGTTATTGAAGGACAGTAACTCTTAAAAATTATTTTGGCATTTTGCACATTGAGCTCTTCTAAATGGTGCTGATGAGACCTTGCTTCAGAGGCACCAGTGGAGCTGATAAACCACAATACATGTTTTAATAAGTAGATTTTAAAATATAACACTTGAATAAAAATGTGGTATTCCTTATTGCCAGCTAGCTGTGAAAGTTTGCACAATAAAGAAGCATTTATTCTATTATTTAATAATAAAACAAGTCTGTGTGTGGATATTCACATGTGTATATGCCTAAGAAAGTTATGGTAGCAATATTCATATAAGGTAAGCCATTCCCTTTGGGCCACATCCAAAAGAATTTAGTTACTGTAATGACAAAAGGGCTTCCATATATTAATAGCAAAAGGACTTTTTCCCAAAAGTAATGACGTGGTCCCAGACCTCGATCCTGGGCACAGTATAGTCTCTGTCTGTCTATCTCTGTCTCTGTCTCTGTCTCTGTCTCTCTCTCACTCACACACACACACACACACACACACACACACACACACACACAGACTCTTTAGAATTTTAAAGTTCCAAGTAGAAGTCATTAATAAAAGTATGAACTGCTTTTTCTTGTATAAATCATAATAAAGTGTTGAGAGATAAAGGAACAACTAAGGGGGCAAATCATCAGCTGCTGCTGTAAAACCGAGACCTGTCATGTTAACTCCCAACTCAAACACCTAGTTTTAAAGATTTACCTTCAAGAATCCTAAAAGCTTGTATTCTGCCTCATCAACAACAGCCTCAAACTGTTCCCTGTCATCGAAGAAAACAAATCTTTTGCTCCTTCCTGCCTCTGGAGGCAGAGGGACTGAGGTGGTCCTGGGTGGCTGAATTAGATGAAAGGCTTGCTTTCCACCATGGAGACATGGAGTCCAATCAAGTGAAATGAGTTTTGAGATCCCAGCTCATTTCCTAGGGGAGATCAGTTCACATTACAAAATCATGACATCCCATTCATCACAACTGATGTGGTCTTTGCTCAGGAGAGGACCCCAACTGGGACTAAACCACCTGTCTTCTCTTGAAAAGGGGCATTTTATCCAAGTTAGAGTTGAAAGCCTTGGAGTGAGAAATCTTGCCAGCTTCTACCCAAGTGATGCATATGCAACGTGGAAGGGAACTTAAGCTTAAAAAAGGCAAGATGAGTTTAAGGAAGATTGGTGGTTGTACTTTAAATGATGCCAGATATGAATAATTATACTAGAGATGCTAAGGCATTATGGTCGGGAGAGCCAAGAGTGGGGCTCCCTCTTCTTTATCTCCTAGATTTTATTAAACAGAAATGAGAAGGATAAGCATTTCCATGCATCAGAGTTTAAAATGGCAAAGAAAGTGTGCTGCTTTCCAGGCTGATAAATGATCATCATCTCTTTCATTTCTTTCAGGGCATCGTTGTAACACCCCTGCTACTGCTGCTTTTTGTGAGTATTTTGATGTTGTTTTTAATATCCTTTATTAAAAGCCATCTACAACCCTTTAAGAAAGGTCTTTAGAAGTAAATTGAAATTTGAATTTTGCATCATATTTTGAACTGTTCTTCCAGTTGAGCTGTACCAAGTCATAACATGGAGACACAAAGAATCTCTGTAGTCTCATGGCCCAAGGAGAACAACAGGACCCAGTTCTTGTGCCTCTGACTCCTGGCTAAATCATTAATTATTACAAATTAATGACCTGTGACGTAGGTGAAAAATGTGCTGCGCTTTATTTTCTCACTAGTGAGACTGAAGTGATTGCTAGTGACCAAGGGTTTGATTGAAAGAGCCTTGGTCCAGGGGACCAGACAAAGCTTAGTTTCCTGTGCTGGTACTGATAGGAACTGGCTTCCTCACTTTGGGGAATACTGCCTCGGTGTTTTCATCTGTAAAATGGGAAACAATAACACCTACCCCAGTCTGTCTCCCAGGGATAATGAAATGTGCTTTAGAAAGAAAAAATACAAGCTACTGGCAAACCAAGCAAAATTGTTCTGAAAATAAGAAATGCTAATTAGCTGTCTTATTTCTTTTGGCGCTAAGCATATGAGAAATTAGATGAGAGATTATTATAGAAATTAATGTTATCTCATGCTGAGAAAAGCATATGTAACCATGAATGATACCTAAAATATTTTATGAACTGCGCATTTTTCATACACACATCTCCCAAATATAAATCACTCCACTCATCGCTGAAATAGAGTAGGGATGCGTTTCTGGGAGTGAAATGTAGCTGTTTGATTAGCACTATTTGTCAGTGAATTAAAACTATGGGGCAAATTTATTTAATTATAGGGTAATTACCCAAGTTGAAATTCAATTAGAGTAATAGAATGTGGGACTTCATTTCTCACAAGCTGTGTAGGAAGTGGAGAGGGAGAGATGCCCTACTAAACAGTTGGATTTTGCATCTTTCATGAAAGACATTACCTTCCAGTAATAACCCTCAGCCTTACCATCCCTTCTGAAATGCTAGCTCCATCCTAACAAGGTAAGGGGAGTCAAATAATCAGATCACTTCCCACAGCATCACAAACCTCATTAATTTCGACTCAGCAACTCAGAATTTGCAGTGAGTCAAATTGAAACTGAAGTGAATGTCTCTTTGGGAAAAAAAGACTTGGTTGGTATGTACCTACCTGCTCACTAGATGTGAGGACCTGGGATCGTCCCTCAGTGTTTTTTCCAAGCCTTGGGATCGTAATTTCCCAGGAGCAGCACTCAACGGGCACAGGATGCAGGCCAGCCTGGGGTCCCCCCTGGCAGTGAGTCAGAGAAGTAGCATAGAGCTGGCCATATAGAAAGTGTCCAATAAATGACTAGGTAGCCTAGGTTTTCTCCACTGCAGAAGAGTAACATCTCCTACTCAGAAGACTCTTTAAAGAAGATCACAAGAGAAGTCACAGCCACAACTAGGGGGCTAAGACCTAGGTGGCACTTTTGAGTATCTCAGAGTCTGGAATCCCTGAGACACTGTTTCAGCTGTGACTAAAAGAACCAGATGCGTACTTTTCTCCCTCTCTTCCCATCTCCATGCCGTAACAAGACATTCCCAGCTGGTTAATATTAATGGCATCATGCAAACTTGCCTCCCCTCTTAGACCCTAGACTTGTGAGCTTTAGTTGGTTCAACCTTTTTAAATCATCGAGCTACAGGAATAGTGAAAGAGACCCCAAGACCCTCAACTTAAAAGTTTAATGCCTCCCTTTTGAGCTAACTGGGCTGTCCCACTAGGTTCAATGGCACCGTCACATGACATCAGTAGTTACTTCTGTGTTACATGACTTGAAATCGCATGCACAGTATATAATACTTTTTGCCTGTGCATTTTACGAACAATGGGAATTGCTTAAACACTTGGGTGACCAGGCTTCACTTAGCAGGAGAGAAAAGCCTGAGCGACTTAAAATAGGAACACATTTCATTAAAGATGTAGTGTTTTTCATCAGCACCCCTGTTGTGGCTTAAATTATGATTCTCCAAAAGATAAGTTGAAATTCTAATCCCTAGTACATCCGAATGTGACCTTATTTGAAAATAGGGGTGTTGCAGATGTAATTAGTTAAGACGAAGTCATAGTGGTACAGGGTGGGTCCTTAATCCAATATGACTGCTGTCCATAAAGAACAGGAGTCAGAGAACCACAGGGAGAATGCCACATCACGATGGAGGAAGAGATTAGAGAGACGGGTCTACAGGCCAAGGGACACCAGCGGTTGCCGGCAAACATCAGAAGCTAGAAGAGACAAGGAAGGATTCTCCTCTAGAGATTTCAGAGGGAGCATGGCCTTGCTTGATTTCAGACTTACAGTTTCCACAACTGTGAAACAATACGTTTCTGTTGTTTTAAGCCACCCAGTTTATGATATTTCATTACAGAAGTCAAAAAAGCTAATACAACCCCTGAAAATTGAATTGTCTTTTTTTAAAATCATATCTTGAAAGTGTAAATTTCTGGATAGTCAGGCACTGTAGCTAGTAAAAGCCATTTTTGCTGATGGAGTCTCAGTTCCCTGTATTCTTAACATCTTCTCAGAATGTTCCCTTTACCATCTTGCTCCAACTGAAACCTGTCTTCTTATTCATGTTTTTGCTGCTGGCATCTTTCATATCACTGAGCCTTGAAATGGGATAAGGTGTCTTTCTTGTTCCTCTTTACCAATCCCAGATCACTTCCCATGCCTTCTCCATAAAATCCCCTATTACCTTTAAAGGTTATGCCAGTACACCTATATTACCTGCTGCTGCTCTTTGTTGTAATTGTCAGTGGAACACCAGGTCACGCTCTAAGAGTCCAGAAAAATGTTAGCACCTTTCCATTGTCTTCTTTTTAACAATACACTTGGATTGATTCTTGACCTTCCCAATATGCTGGCCTCTAAATTCTTGACCCCCTTCACCAGTGAGATTGCCTTCCCCCTCATCTCAGCCAGTCACCCCTGCAGTCAGACCTTTGACTTATTACTACCAATGATAGCATCCTTCCATAATCCTATTTTCAAATGTCTTCTCCTCCTCCTAGCAGCTGCTATCTTTGTGACTTACTCCCCAGATTAAGAATTCTTCAGACTCGCCAGAAGGGCTCATTTATTTACCTTATCACCTTCAATGCTTCTAACGAATCCACCCTACCCTCACCCTCTTACCCTAAGATTCCATCTGACCTAGCCTAGATCTCATGGTCCATCATTGTAATTACTTTATTACATACACCGTCAACAACCTTGCTCATCTCTTACTGCTTCCTATTTGTCTGGCAAGTGCCAGGCCTGCTTAAATCCAGCTCTACACCTTTCTGTATTTGTACCTGAACACGCGGGAGCACCCACTCTCATGCTGACTGATCTCAGTCAAAATTCATGACAACTAATTGTAAATGAGCCTGGCAATCCTCCTTCCTTCCCCGAACTGATGAACTGACGCACATCCCCAATCTCTAGAGAATCATTTCACACCTTCTCCTTGCTTCTCAAATCTCCAGTGCCTCTTCTCTTTTTTCATCTCAACTGATGCAGAAAGGAAACCAGCTGATGAGGAAGTCAGAAGCAATCAGAGACATTTACAAGATCCCGCCTACTTACATCTATATTTTTCACCTCTCTCCTCCTTCCGTAGATAAACTATCTTTGCTCCCATCTAAGGCCAGTCCCTCCAGTTGTGCCATCCCTTTATTGCCTACTTAACAATAGGAGCCATACAAATTTCCCTCTTTCTCCTATGTCATTAAATTTTCTATCTCTGCTGGATCATTTCTATCAGCATGTAAGCATTCTGTAATATTACACATTGTAAAAATTAAATTTCACCTTATCCTACCTGTAGTCCATTTCTGTGCACTCTTTTATGGCACAGTTCCTCCAAAAAGTTATTTTAACTTACTCATCACTCATTCAGTAATACATATTGAGTTCTTCCAATATACCAGTCACTTTCCTGGGTGACAAGGATATAGCAGTGAGCAAAACAGATACATCTTTGCTCTAATGGAGGTTATATACTAGTGGAAAGAAGCAACCAACAAATAAGTAAAAATATATTGTGTAAGATGGGTGCTAAAGAAAAAATAAAGTAAGGAAGGGAAGTGAGTTGGGAGATTGGATTCACTGAGAAACAATATTTGAGCAAAGGCTTAGAGGAGATAACGGAGTGAGCTTTCTGGTGGTAGAATGTTCCAGGTAGAAGGAACAACAAGTGCAAAGGTCCTGAGAGTGTGCCTGGTGCCTAAGGAACAGCAAGGAGGCCAGTGTGGCTGGAATGGAGTGAGCAAGGAGAGAGCAGATGGAGATGAGGTCAGAGACATAGCAGAGGCCAAATGATAGAGGACCTTAAAGTCCTTTGTAAGGATTTTGAATTGTAATTCAAGAGAGACAGGAAACCACTGAAAGAGTTTTGATCAAGGGAATGGCATGTTCTGACATTCCCTTTAAAAGGGTGACTCTGGATGCTGGGTTGAGAGTAGATCATTAAGGGGATCATGGTAGAGACAGGAAGACCAGTTAGAAAGCTAGTGCAAGAGATGCCGTTAGCTTGGGCCAGCATGGTTGAATAAATCCGGTGGGAGGTAGTTCTTTATTTTCTTGAAAGAACTGAGAGATTGAATGAAAATTATGAGGGAAAGATAAGAATCAAGGATGACTCCACGCCTGTGCAACTTGAAGTATGGAATTGCTGTTTACTAAGATAGGGAAGGCTGTAGGGTCGAACAAGTTGATGGAACTCACAACAAATTCAGTCTTGGACATGTCTGGATTAAGATGCCTTTCAGACATCTAAGTAGAGAAGTCAAGTAAGCAGTTGACTATATGTCTGGAATTCAGGAGAAAGGGTCTGGACTTTCTGTGTGTATGTATCTCTAGAGATACACATTTGGGAGAATTCAGCATAGAGGTGGATTTTGAGTTAGGCTGGATGAGATCAGCAAAAGAGAATAGAGAAGGAGAGGTATCAGTGGACTGAATTTGGGGCATTCTAATATTAAGAGGTCAGCAAAGAAGACCAAGGAAGAACACCAAGAGATTTTAATGTCCTAGAAGCCTAGCAGAGCATGTGTTTCAAAAAGGGGAGCATGGTCAACTACTTCAAATGCTAGTAATAATTCAGATAAAATGAAGTCCAACAATTGGCCATTGATTGTAACAAGATGGAAGCCACTGGAGACCTTAACAAGAGCTATTTCAGCAGAGTTTTGGAGGTAAAAGCCTTATTGAAGTTGGTTCAAGAATAAATGAAGAAAGAAGAGTTAAAGACAGTTCATTTTGCTGTAAAGTGTGCAGAAAATGGGAGAGCAACAAAGTTAATGAAGGACCGAGAGAGGATTCTTTTTTAAGTTGGGAAGATTATTAGCACATTTGTATCGATAGATTAATCCAGTTAGAGAAGGAAAATTTGATACAGAAAAAGAGGGGAGAATTCGTGGACCCATGTCCTTGAGTAGGAGAAGGGGATGAGTTCTAGTGTGTAAAGGGAGTATGGCCTCCTGAGCACAGATAGTTCATCCAGAGTCATGGAAGGGAAGCCATGGGATATAGGCAGGGATGCAAGTAAATTGGATGATGTAATTATAGGAGCTTGTTACGTTCTCCTCTGGTTCTGTTTTCTCAGTGAAGTGGCAAGCAAGGTTAGGGGTAGAGGACAAGAAAAGGCGAGGAGCTATTGGAGATTTGATGAGAAAGGCAAAAACATGAAACAGTCATGCGGCAGAGTGAATGGAATGGGCAAATGCAGTGCTATGGTCCAGCAGCACCGAGGACCATCCTGAGTCTTTACACTTGGCATTGGCTCAGCCTGGATTCTCCCCACCCTGGATATCCACACGGCTCCTTCCTTCACTTTCATCAGGTCTCTGGTCAGATGTCATTTTAGAGGAGAATAATAATAATTCCTATTATTTAGGAATAATATATTCCATCACTCTCTCCCCACCTACCATTCTTAATTGTTCCTCTTTAGCACTTATCACGTGACATCTTAATCACTGGTTAATTTGTTTATTATCCATCTTCCCTAACTAGATCAAAGCATTACAAGATAGCAGAGACTTTATGTTTTGGTCACTGCTAAAACCCCACTGCTCAAAATAATGTCTGGCTATGGAAGCCACTTGAAAGCATTTTTGAATGGATGCTTGGTAAAGAAAAACTGTTTTCTCTTCTCACAGTACTTCTAACACCAAAGGTGTGGGTTTTCCATGCCAAACGATCCTCCAATTCTCTGCAAATACCAACCGGGTATTCTACAATTTAATTCATTTTGACACTAATTTCCCAGAGGTGATGCAGACCCCACAGGTGGAGGGCTCAGTCTCCCAAGATTGCCTCTCACTTCAGGTCTTCAGGTGCCAATCAGAAGTAGTGGTTTCCAGGTTACCCACACTTCTGTCCGACCTGGCTACAAATCAGGGGGCTCCCACAACCCCCTCCTCAGGTCCAATAATTTGCTACCACTGTTCACAGAACCCAGTGAAACACTTTATTTATTATTACCGGTTAATTATAAAGGAAACAAATAAACAGCCAGATGAAGAGGAACATAGAGCAAGGTCCAGAACGGTCCCAAGTGTAGGAGTTTCTGTCCCATGGAGTTTGGAGTGTGCCACCCACCCTGCATATGGGTGCATTCACCAACCCGGAAGCTCTCTGAACCCTTCTGCGCCAGGTACTGGGGACAAAACCCAAATAATGTAACAAAAGACACTCTTATCATCCCATCCCTCAGGAAGTTCTGAGGGTTTTAGAAGCTCTGTGCTAGGAATTGGGGACAAAGACCAAATATATATTTCTTACTATATCACTACATCACAGTTGGACAGGTGGACAGGTGCCTCTGTTCAGAGTTAGACTGGGACCACTTTTAAGACTCTTATGTCCTCATCACACGCTCTACCTTCAGGGCCACATTCCTTATTGTAAAGCCATTTTGAAGGGACCGACTTCACTTCCCTCACAGTCTGTTGTGCAGGGGTGGCATGGTATGGGGAGAAAGCATCCCGTTTTGGTTCAATCTGCAGCCAGTATTTGTTGTGAAGAGTGGATTTTCTTTTACCCTTCTTAGCCTCGGTTTTTACCTCTGTAAAGTGAGAATTATGATAAGATGAAATGAGTTCATTTATGGGAAAGCCTGTTGTAAACTCTAAGGAACCAGCAGATGCTAGTTATTTAAATTTGACACTTTATAAAGGAAAATAGAAAATAATGCCAGGAAGGATGTCAAGGTTTTGCAAAAGCACTTATCTGATGAAATGCAGCGATGGTCCAGCTAGTCCAGACCTTAATGATGGGCTGAGTCTTAAAACTTTAAGATTCTATAATCATCTTATAAACTTGTATATAAATGAATCCAATATTTACCATGGCTGGCAATGAGTGCAGTGAAACGTCCTGAAATAGCACCATTAACTCCTAAGACTCAAAGTGTTTTTTACATATATCACCTCAATTTCCTTGATAACATACCTTTGCTATTGGCAGGGGCAGAAATTATTGTCTTTATTTTGTTAGTGGATGTGTATCAGACCATGAAGTTCCAATCTGTAAGGGTAAATAAAGGCCTTGTCTAGCTAAAAACTATACTTATAAGTTCATTACTTGAAATTCCATGTGAATTGTCCTTCTGAATCAATGTTCCCAGTGGTAAGCAGCCACTAGATTTTGTCTGCCTGGACCAGGAACCATGAATATCTTATTCATTAACTTACCTCTGGTGCCAAATATTCAATAAATGTTGGAAGGAGGGGCATAGAAAGATGGGTGAACAGTGATTAGAATGATTCAAATGATAAATAAGTGGTTCGAAGGTTAGGATTCCAGCCTGAGCCATAAAGTTTTACTTTATATTTGCTATGACAAATAACTTACAATTTTTTTCAATAATATTAAAACATCCATTCTTTTATTCAGTGTTTGAATGCCTACTGTGCACTGTGAATATTACAACGATCAGTCTGACATTGATCCTTCCCTCAAAGAATTTATGATTGAACAGAGAAAATAGAATATATTCACAGATAATTAAAATCCAAGGTAGAAATTGTATCACAAGTATCATAATATTTCAAAGGAGATTACTAAAAAAGAAAACATTTTATTTAATAGGAGAAGTGGGTTTTTTTACAATAATTTTTTACTGAAAGACAGCTTTTTAAAAATATATATTCAAGTATAGTTGATTTATAATGTTAATTTCTGCTGTACAGCAAAGTGATTCAGTTATATACACACACACACACAGACACACACACACACATACATTCTTTTTCATATTCTTTTCCATTATGGCTTATCACAGGATATTGAATGTAGTTCCCTGTGCTGTACAGTAGGACCTTGTTTTTTATCCCTTCTATATGTAATAGTTTGCGTCTGCTGACCCCAAACTCCCAATCCATCCCTCCCCCTTGGCAACCACAGGTCTCTTCTCTATTGTCTGTGAGTCTGTTTCTGTTTCATAGATAAATTTCTTTGTGTCATATTTTAGATTCCACATATAAGTGATATCTTACGGTATTTGTCTTTCTCTGTCTGACTTACTTCACTTAGTATAATAATCTCTAGGTCCATCCATGTTGCTGCAAATGGCATTATTTCATTTTTATGGCTGAGCAATATTCCTTTGTATATATGTACCACATCTTCTCTATCCATTCATCTGTTGATGGACATTTAGGTTGCTTCCATGTCTTGCCTATTATAAATAGTGCTGCTATGAACACTGGGGTGCATGTATCTTTTCCAATGAGAGTTTTTGTCTTTTCTGGATATATGCCCAGGAGTGGGATTGCTGGATCATATGGCAACTCTATTTTTAGTCTTCTGAGGAACCTCCATACTGTTCTCCACAGTGGCTGCACCAATTTACATTCCCACCAACAGTGTAGCAGAGCTCCCTTTTGAAAGAAAACTTTTAATTTGAGGAAAACTTTTAATTTGAGAGGTAGATGGAAACTTCTAATATTTCTCCAGGGATCTCCTACTTACTTCAAGTTTTTTTCATGTGCGTGGTTCTGATTCTCGGTCATATCTAACATCACTTAAAACTTGCAGATCTTTCCGTTGATGTGGTTTCTCACTAACACTCTGTTTACCAAGCATTATTACAGTTTTTATTCGGCAGCAAATAATAGAGAAGACTGAAAGAGAGAGGTTTGAAAACTTGAGATGGAGTGTTGTGGGTAGTGAAGATACAGACGCCCTGGTGCTGAGTCAAGCACTTAGGCTGTGAGGTCAGGGACAGTCCACTGGGCAGCGTGAAGCTCCTGCCTTTGTAGACCCCTGTCCCCCCAAGTCTCCTTAGCAGCTCCCTCACACCGTCTTCCCAACTACATCTTGGCGACTATGTGGAATGAAAGGAAGCAACGTCTAAACTTCTCTCTTACTCCCTCTAAAGTTAAGACAAAGAAGGTAAGATAACTGTGTTCACACCGTGGAACAGGTCAGTCTAATTCTACGCAATTATGATCTAAGGAAACCAGATATTAGCTGGTATTGTCATGGCCTCAAGCCCCATAATTCTGTAGACCACCACTTGTATTTAAATAAGTTCCTGCGTGGCAGGGGAGAGTCAGTAGGGCTTTGCGCTTGTGCCATTGGAACGACAAATCAAGGCCTCACTTCCACCCCAGCCACAAAGGTCAGCTCAACATCAAGACCCCTGGAAACACAAAGGGCGGAAACTTGGACCACTGCTGAAAGTCATGTTCTCAGAGTTACAGATCAGCCTATCTTCATATGTGGGGATGGTCACATCAATCACTTAGGATATTTAATAAACATTCACCCTGGGCTTCCCTGGTGGCGCAGTGGTTGAGGGTCCGCCTGCCGATGCAGGGGACACGGGTTCGTGCCCCGGTTGGGGAAGATCCCACATGCCGCGGAGCGGCTGGGCCCGTGAGCTATGGCCGCTGAGCCTGCGTGTCCGGAGCCTGTGCTCCGCAACAGGAGAGACCACAATGGTGAGAGGCCCATGTATCGCCAAATAAATAAATAAATAAATAAATAAATAAAATAAAATAAAATAAAAAACATTCACCCTCATGCTTATCCATTCAATAGTAATGTAAGCGCCCCTTAAGTAAGTGGGAGCACCACCAGCTCTGCTGTTATATCAATTGATTTTATATGACTTGATTTCTTAGAAATCTGGCCCCTCATCAAGTAGATCTTTAGAAGGCATTGTGATACTTGGACATATATACACACGTGCATAACACGCAAACATATACATGCACCCCCATGCATTCACACACCTGTTTGTAGGCTAACTGTATGCTCCATTCGTCTGACCGTCTCTTCTGTTACTTTCCATTTTAGCAGTTCTTAAATCCAATCAGCTTGAATTCTCAGGACACTTTAAAAGAAACCTTGTTTTTCCAGAAGGGGAGGGGGAAAATAATTTTTATTGAGTAGGTATAAGGGGTACTCTATGCATATTCCCATGTGAATAGCATGAGTACCTTTAGAGGTAGGTATTATCCTCACCTATATGAGAAAACTTAGGTTCAAAGACTAGTCAAGAACACGGGGTGCTTTCAGACAGCGTTCCTTCCAGGTTTTGCTTACAAAGCATGCCTCCTAGGAGACAGGTGATTTTAAGACATTTTATCAGCACTCAGTTACTACTTCCTGGACATATATATTTTAGGTAACATAGGAAAGATAAACAGAATAAGGCATAATTATTGCCTTGAAGAAACTTAAACCTCATGTAGGTAAAGAAGAATAAAGACTATGGAAGAATTTTAGAGGAAGAATTAACTACTAAACTATGTGATTCAGACTGAATTTCATAGGAGTTCACAGAAGTGCGAGGTCAGGGTCGGGGAGAGACGTCAGTGACAGCTTTCAAGGCTATGGTCATCATTAGTTTCTCTAGTCATTGGCTACCTGTGATAGAAAGTCCTTCAACTTTTGATCCCATCAATAAAGACAAAAACAACAAATACAGACATTAGTGTCATGTACAAGTACTCTGATTATTTTTTGTAGTATGTTCCCAATGATGGTTACATAACTGATGGTCACATATGTGTGCGATGTATAAAATGATGATAAAACATAAAGCACTTGAAGAGAAATGATCCTATTGATTGCCTCAGTTGTTCCACCCAGAGCCGGGCTCTCCACCATGTGCCCTGGAGCGTTTGTTCCTAAAGCAAGTAAGACGGATCTCATCTCCTCGAGCCTGAGAGCAGCCTATCTTCTGACTGCGTGTATAAATCACTCAGGGATGCTTCTCACGCAGGGAGAATTTTGTAACGCAAAATAATCTGTGGAGTCTTTTGTAAATGCTCTTCCTGGGGCTCCCCCAGACCTTGTTGAAATAATGGGGAAGCAGGGGAACACCTGGTAAGCCACTTTCAAATGCTCTAGAAGCAACATTGATAAACTCCCCCACCCCCATCCCCTTTCAAGGACCATTGACCCAGAGAGGCCAAGTCCACTGCTGCTCTGGGACTTGGCAGACTTATCTGAAGGGATGAGCTCAGGTGCAGCGCTGTCCTAGCCAGGCTTCTCCTTGCACCTTGGTCCCCGCTCCAACACCAGCGGCTGCTCCCCAAGCAGTTATGATCTGGCTGAAGTGAGAAGGACACTGCTTCCTTACACCACCCTTGCCTGTTGGTCCATCTTCTGGAGGAACTTAAAACTTTGTCTCCTTAAGGGACTATTAACAACAGCAGGTTCTGTGGTTCCTGAACCAAACTCAGGATTGACAAGACCCAATCCTGTGGTCAGGGAATAAGGGACAAAGCTTGTTTCTAGATGCCTCTGCATATCTCTGCCTCTAGCCAGCCATGTCCTGGAAGCCCATCTCTGCACAGTTTTCCTCTGTGGGCGATAAGCTGATTTACAGTTCATTTGGGCACATTTCACTACAATTCTTGTGTTGTTTGAATAAACAGAACTTACAATTGTACATAGTTTCCATCAGTTATTGGAAAGTAATCTTTTCATCTTACGTTTTAAATTATCAGATAACAAAAAGAAATGTTTTACATATTTTTTAATCTTTAAAAAAATCATTTAAAACCTATTTTATTCTTTGTTGCTCAGAGAAGGAAAAATACCATGCATCTAGATATATAAATAATAAATAAAAGCGATCATTTCCTCAACTACATATAGACGTTCCATGCCGTAACCCATCTTTAGTTTGATACATGCAGCCAAATCAATATGGCTTTTTAACAACCATATTCTTAATTTTCATAAAAATAACAGTCATTTTTCCACTGAGCCTGTCAGCCTGGTATACCTTTAAGTCATTGATTTCATGTAAGTAATCCGTTCAGTTCGCGTGGAATGAAAGACAGACTGGACTATAGATTCTGGGGAAAGACTGGACTGTAGAAGGGCTCAGGGGATCAAGGCCTAGGGACACTCTCCCTTCTTATGTCTGAATGCCTTGTCTTTGTGACGGGAAGGGGATAGTATTTATGAACATCCAGAATGTCTATGTGTGGGTACAAGAAAGTTAGATCCAATAGTAAGCAAGTCCCCTCCTTCTTTCCCTCCCCTGGGGCTGGGCTCTGGGTAATGTAGGTGAGGGGCCGGAACTGGGCCGGAAGGGAGCTCACCCTGCTTTGTATATAGGTCTGAAGTGCCTTCTTCCTGATTTCCTCGCAAAGGAGATTTAACATTCTTTACTCTACAGTATAAACTATAAATATCTATTCTCATTTTTCTCTGAATGTGGGACTCATGAAAGCAAAGACCGACCATCCAGGATGAATTATAGAATACAATAATGTTTTAATAGCTGAGAAGGGACACAAATATTTGCAACGCCTGTGGCTAATGGATTTCCCTGGTAGGAGATAAAAGGCTGATTACACAGAGAGCAAGTGAGGACCTGGTGCGTTAATGACGATTTACAGGTCAGCTCACTTACAAGAGTGATTTAAAACGCACCATCTGCTTTCTAATAACTGTAGGCTGATAACTATGATTTTACAGACGGTCAGTGTCTCTTCATCAAGAATTTACTTATTTGTCTTTCTGAGTCTGCTTAGTCTGGCCCTGTAAAGTTTCACTGGCTGGACCCCCACCCCCAGATTCTTTCCTAATCAAACAATTGCTAAGTTGAATGGATCGATAGCGCCAATCTTGCTTCGCTTGACTCAGCCTTTCTCTGCCAGCTTAGAAAATGAAACCCTAATGCCTTAAGCAGGCCTTGTATGTACTGGATTAACTTCTTTCTGACACATCTACCCTGGCACTAGTGATGTGCCATCCTCAAGGGAGTTAAGAAAAGAGTTGCTCAAATAATTTTTGGTGTCCTGTGGTTCGAATCCAGAAACCCAGGTGAGAAAGGCTGCACCGTCGTCCCCTGCTTATCCAGTCTCCTCCCATCCCCTTTTCTTCTTTTTTCCCCTCTGTCTTTTTGCCTCTGCCCTCCAGCTCCCCGTCTCCTCGCAGCCCTCACAAAACACACGTACGGACACACAGACGCTCTTCTCTTTCTCTCACATGGACGAGGTAAGGGGAGGCCAGCTTTGGCCTCCACTCCTGCCCCCTTCCCCCATCTCACTGCTCTGTCGCTTCTGTCGTTAATGTGCGGTGGAATGTGAGGATTCAGTGTGAGGGCTTCTGGGTTGAGATCCCGGCTCCGTCACTGTACGGTGACCATGTCCAAGCTGTTCAAGTGTTCTGTGCCACGGTTTCCTCCTAGGACAATGGGGGTACTAATGAGACCCACCTCAAGGGGTCGCTGTACTTAATCATTCAACACATGAGGCATTCAGAGCAGTGCGCAATAAATGTTACCACATCTGTAATGATAGGAGACGATTGGGTGCGAGGCTCCTGGTCCTTTCTTGGGGCTGTGAATTCAGCAGGGCTCTGTAACTTACCGAAAGCTGGAAGGATGGAAAGAAGAAGAAACATTGTCAAGCCTCTCTTTCTACCTATGTGTTGTGGCCATTCATTAGGTGAGCACACATTCTGGAGCACATACTGTGTACTAACTCAGTGGTTCTCAAAGGTAAACCGCAGCCCAGCAGTAGCAGCATCACCACCTGGGGTCTGGTTAGAAGTGCACATTCTCCCCGTCCTCCCCTCGTCCTTCCTGCTAGGTGTTACGAACCAGAAACTCTGAAGGTGAGACCAAGGAACAGGTGTTTCCACAAGCCCTCCAGGTGTGTCTGGTATGTTAACGTTTGAGAACCACCACCCTAGATGTAGAACATAGTCACTCTGCTGGGCACCCGGAACATAAACATGAAAAGGACCGCGTCCCTGACCTTCAGGAACATACAGTCTACTGGGAGAGGCAGATGTGTAAACAGGAACAACCAAGGATTCTGAGCGGTACAGTGGCAACACAGAGCCACAAAAGAGGGGATGGCCGAGCCTGCATTTGGGGAGGAGGGTTTGGAAATAATCCCCAAAGAAGTGATGCTTGAAATAATTCTTAGGAAAAGACTAGAACTTTTCCAGTTATAAGCGGGGGAAAGAAAGGAGTGTGCACTTGGTGATGGGTGGACCCGCATGCAGACCTCAACTTTGAAAAAGCAGCTCCTGGAGCGGGGCGTGGCGGGGGGGTTGGTTTTTTGTTCACTGTTGGATCCCTGGGGCTGAGAACATGCCTCTGGCCCACACGAGGCACCGGTTACTATTTGAATGATTGAACACAAAGGTCTTACATTCCCACATATTTAATTTTCACTGAAACGTTTCTTCGCAGCATGAGATTAAAACAAATAAACCTAATTGTGAGTTCTCTGCTTTAAAGCACTATATTCCTGAAAGAGATTAGCCAATGCCTGGTTTGTTTATTTCACATGCGATATCTTAAAGCACGGGTTGGCAATGTGAGACGTAGAACCTTTAAACCTGCCGGGTAGCTCAGCGAAGCCCAGAGCCCTTGCTTGACACAAGCTTACGCTGAACCCGCAACTTTATCCAAACATGCAAATTATTGATGCTTCAATAATTGATGCTTCAGAGACCAAACACATTGGTCTCTGAAATAGAAACTACATGAGGTTCCTCATTAAAATGTGAAGAACCAAATAGCCCAGGCAGCGTATTTCCTTCTGCTTTAGTTAAAATCAACTCTGCATGCAAAATGATTGGGTCTTGTAATTTTCTGGTCATGCTCTCAAATGCAGATGCTCACTCTTCTTTCTTATGGATGCCAGGGCATACTTCATAGTGTCAGGAACCTCCCCAAGGGGACCTCTGCATTTCAAAATGACCACAGCGACAGGTCTGGTGGCCGATTCAAAAGAAAGGACTTATGCCAAGTTAGACCCCAGGACTGAGATTTCCTTCCTTTCAGAGGCACTTCTAAGGAAGCCACCCTGCAGGACTTCCTCCCCAACATCTCCACCGTACTTAGTCTGGTTTCGTGTACCCAGTTACTTACATCCCTGGCTAGCTTGCTCTGGCCTCTGATCTGACAAAGCCGCAGAGGAGGGCTGCTTTAACCTGTGCTCCTAATCAAGTGGATCAGAGATCATGGGTGATTTCGAGAACAAAGGGACCTTGGGGATCATGGACAACCTCCCACCCTCCGCCTCACCCCATAGCCTTTTCCACTGTCTTCTAGGAACAAGAGGCTCCCAAACACTGAACATGCAGGTGGTCTATTACGTGATGGATCTAGAAAGTGAAACACAGAATATTCTTCAACACCAAAGTTGAAATGGGTTTTCCTCTACTTCCCTTTTAGCTTGAATTAGGATTAAAAAGAACCCCCCAAATGGACTCAATACATGAAATCACATTTTAACTTTTCTCTCCATTTGATCTGAGTTTACTGCTCTGCAGTAATACTTTATGGTTAAACTAACCAGCCTTCCCAGTGTGGATCTGGCTTCTATCACAGAGCAGATCTGGCTGAAGAGTTGCTTGCATGTGTTTGAGAAGCACTGCCAATTTCACATCATAACACAGGTATTAGACGTGTTCATTACAAGCTGCTTCTCTCTGGACCTCAGTTTTCAATCTTTAAAAAGAGCTAATGGGACTATAAGTCTCTTGCAGGTTAGGATTCTATCCGTTTTAGGTCTTCCCTTCCAGAGCAGCATTAAGGAGCTAAGGAGGGGGTGGAGGAGAACTGAGGGAGGGAACATGCACCACCAGGCTCGCTCTGTTGTTTTACACGGGCACACGTGCGTGTGAGCTGGTCCTTTCTTCACTAGGTTTTTATCATGAATAGATGCCTTTAGTTTCTAGGTGCACGTTCGAATTCATTTTGTTACTAGTGATAAACAAGCAGTGAAAAGAATAATACCAACTGATTTTGTAATGCTATGTGATAATAAGAGATTTTTAGATATACTTAAGTTTTGTGTGGTTTTTCTTAGAAAAAGCAGGGATATGATTTTGGATAGGAGTTTGTGTCTTTTTAGCACCCCATGTTTACAAATTAGTTCATCTGTTCATTCTGCACAGGTTTATGCTTTCTGCGTACATATTCTCTGTGCCAGTTCCTGGGATAAGCACTCGGCTGACAGAGGGAATATAGCTTCATATGATTATTCATGAAAACATTTAAAAAATACATTAAATAACTTAATAAAGTTGAGATAAAAAGAGGAACAGAGATATGTGAGATCACCCATGAGATTTCAGGCAAGAATTGAGGCTTTTTACTTGAGGGTTGTCACCTTGACCCCTACTGCCTATCTTCAAACATTGTGAAACCTGTGGATAGAGCATTGACCTGAATGTTTCTGAACTTGAAAACTTTGTTCTTTAAAGTTTATTTTTCTAATTATCCAGTGCCTCAGTTTCTTTGTAAAATATATTTTTCCTTATTTCAGTCCTTGCCCCAGGAGCATCCTTAGGGTTAATATTTGTGGAGAGAATATATTTGTTAAATACCTTGCACTTCAAAGACATCGTTGCTCTAAAATAGGGTGTAATCATTAGTTTTTAATACTTTGGTTTTGCCTAAAAAGAAATATCTAACGGCCATGTAACATTTAACACACCACAAATCCTGTGTGTTCTTCACCAGTTTCATTTTTTCTGCTTGCATTTCTTTCGTTTATATTTGTTCTGGAGGAAAAGGCTAGAGGCTACACTTTTTGTGGGTGAAACTGACAGCCAGTGGTCAGTGTTGAAGGCAGTATTAAGTGGAGGCAGGCCACTGATGGACAGGGCATACATTCTTGACCTTCTGAGTGCGTATAGATTGGGGCCGAGGATGGGGGACAGAGTTTTATAAAATAGACCAGGGCATAGAAAAGATTTCGGTAAGCCAGTTCACACAGAAATCAGAAATCAGTGAAAACACTGGCCCCACATCACTTCATTCTGAGCTATTGACTTCACTTATCTAAATATTTGATATGTTTTATTTAATATTCTCTGCCCTCCATCATTACCATCTCCACATCTTTCACAAAAATTACTTTCCAGAAGATATTTCCAAGTTTAACTAAACTTAGGTGAATATGAAAATTGAGGTGTGGTCTGCAGCGGAAGGTGAAAGTAACTTCCAAGGGCCAGGGGGATCATCACTGATGGCTTGGGAGAACCTGTTTGCAGAAGGGACTCATGAAAGGGATAAACAACTATGGAACAGGCTACTATTTGTCCAGAAAGGAGATTTTGAAAAAACATTAGAAAGTTAATAGGAAGACAGCAGGTCTTGGCAGTTGAGGTTAATGTGAGTGTGTGACTGTGTTCACAGAGAAACACTGCCTTGTGCTGCTGGCAGTAGCATCTTTATGAAGCTGAGACTGCCGTCATTAGCAAAGAAAGAATCAAAAAATGAGGACAGAGTCAAAACAGGAATTCTGAACAACGTTAAGACATACAAATTTAGGAAATTTTAAGTTGAAATTTTAAGTTGAAAAATAAGTTCCATTTCAGGATTTCCCATTTCCAAGATTTTGTTTAAGAATGAATTTTAAAGGATATGAGAATCATTGCCTTTGTTTTGGAGGAGTAGGAAAGTTAGAAACTATTTCATTTACATAAATAAAAATATTATCTCGTTAATAAAATAATGAGACACACTTGTTTGTTTTAGGTATCTGCAGACGGGTGAAGTAGAAATCACATAAACTATGATTACAGGTGAAATATGTCATATGAGTACAGACAGTATGAACACAGAATGGCTTTACAATTCAGAAATGTATTTAATAATAAGAAATTTAAGTTAATTGCAAAACAATAGTTATTTTTCTTCAATCTTAGTCTCCCAATAAAAATTATATATTAAACTACTCAGTCTATTTCGTGCTAAATTTCAAAAATAAAAGTAACTTCACTTGCTCCTTGTATATAGCTGCCAAGTTTTTGTGCATGTGAGAGAATTCATTTATTACACTAGTTAACAGCGGTATTGAGAACGGATTTAAAGTGATTCTAACTCCTCGTATTCTTGTTTTACAGCTTCACTCCTCCTCTTCTGTGCCTTTTACATCTATTTTTTCTCAGCTTTTTATGACTGTTGTGGTTCCCCTCATTATTGGACAGGTAAGGTCTCCAATTCTCTCTGCTCTTTTCTTTATAGATCAAATTGTGAATTCTTATGTAATGTCGGGACAATCGAGAGAAAAGATAGAGGAAGAGATGGTTAAATGAAAATCTAAGACTGTCCAACACAAGGTTTCCTCAGCCACAAAGGTCTCATCTTTTTATTTTTTTAATTAACATCCATCTGCTTTACAGATAGCTATATATAGGGACACCAGCACACAATCTTGATGTTTAAAATTTATCTTCCCTTCTTTGTAGCTATGTAGCTAGCTTGGAAACATCTAGCAGATCATTACCTTGATTTCTGATAAGGTCTCAGCAATTATGACCATTTGGGGGACAACCATCTGCATTTGACTGGCTTCTTCTTATTCTTAGGCTCCTCCGATAGCAGTGATCATATTTTTGACCCTGTAGTTGATAAAATAAACATTTAATTCTATTAGCTCTTAAAATCAGACCTTAGAAAGTTTAGTTTCCCTTATCATTGTTACTGAATTAGACTCGTAGAAGAAATTCCTAACTTCTTATAACAGGCTGATGATGAGCATATAATTCAATTATGAGCATACAGATTCAAAAACAAGGTTGTCATTGTTGTTTTCATCATAGGTAGCCACAGTAACAGTGTACAGAATTTAATGTACTGCTAAAGTGAGTGAGTCTTAGAAAAAGAGTACATTAGGATGGCGAAGAGCACAGATGTTGGGTTAAGAGCAACTAGACTTTAGCTCTTAGTTCTGCCTTTTATTTGCTGTGTGACCTTGGGCAAGTCGTTTAATCTCCTTAGCTCCAGGTTCATAATTTATCAAACTGTGTAATAATGGGACCTATCTTGAAGGGTTGTTGTGAGCATCAAATCAAATATGATGCATGTAAAGTTTTTGTCCTCACAGAACCTGATACAGGTAAGTGCTGTATAGTTTCATCATCATTTTCAAATTCCCTGTAGATACGAAACAGGAAGCAACTCTTTGAGGCACTAACAATAAAAAGTGGTATGTGTATAGACATGTAATATTTACATGCTGTCTTAGGTTTTCTGGGAAATCAACTCTGAGACAGAGGTTTCCATGCAGGAAGCTGAATGGGGGAGAACCCTTGGGATCAACACCTGGGAGAGTGGGACAAGTAGGACGGGGATGAAGGTGCCACAGCCTCAGGCTGGACCGCCCCCTCAGAGTTGTCCTGCCTAAGACGCACTTGCCTGGTTTCTCTCCTCTTGTGCTGAGCAGTCATCAGATGCTGGCTTCCTTGCCCCTCCACGGTATGCCCTTGGGTAAGTCTGCTCTCTTAGCAGCAGTTCCCAAAGAGGAAGTCAACTGAGATCTTTCAGTCAATCAACATGCCCTGCAGATATGGGAATAAGCATCTCGTTCCTGAAGAGATGGGTCTGGGGGGCACAACACAGCATCCACTACACATGCGCTATTTTTTTTTTTAATTTTAGTTTTAGGAAAGGGTCTAAACTTACAGTAAAGGGGGAGGGTTTAAAAGCACTCAGAGAATACCATTTAATTAAATATAGGATAATCCTTGAAAAAATATTCCCACAGTGCTGCTCACATAACAGGTATTCTGAATAAGTCTTACGGCGTCTACCTCTCTAACTCTTTGCCCATTTCCTAAACTCTAGCCTTGGCTTTTTCTCAATTGCTGCTTAATTTTTCTGTTTAGAATGTCTTTCTGCCCACCCTCCCACTGCAACTCATTGCTCATTGGACTCTTTAATTCACCTACCTGAAGTATGTTTCCCTTTTACTCTTTATTGTGGCACCTTGTTTGAGTCCTTTCTTGGCCTTTGTCACAGTATATATTTATCTTTTGTTTGCTTGTTAACAGTTGGTCTCCCTCATTAGATGATAAGCTTTATGAGTACAGGAACCACATTTGCTTTGTTTGCCATTACATACCCAGACCATAGGCACCCAATAAATACGTGTTGGATGAGGGAGGGAGGGAGTGAATGCGTGAGAGGTCTACGATCACTTAGGGAAATGCTGTGTCTTATAGAGGAACCTACCTGCCCTGCTCAGCTCTGGACAGTATTAGTTTAAACCCATGCTTATTCTCTTGGTTCTGAAATTAATTCCATATAATAACTCGGGGCTCACACATTCTTCTCTTAGTGGATCTCAGAAACAATCTCTCTTAATAATAAATGTTTGTCTTCAATTATATGGACAAAAAAAAACTTTGTCTACACTATTCAATGGATTTTTTAAATATATAGTGATTATTTATGTAATTAAGACTATTTATCCAGAGAGAATAATGAATTGTTAGATAGCTTGCGTGCCCAGTAGTAAAGCATTACAGTAAATTATAAAGCAGTAAAGGTAGTCAAAAAGCAAGAGGGCTGGTTTTTAAAAAGTTCTCTAGTACCAAAGTACCCTCATGGCTTTTTTCAAAGGGGAAACCTTTATGTTTGCAACCACTTACAAGGTAGATGTGTTTGCATGTACCTCTTATATTCTAGTCTTGGGAATTAACAGTCACACCCCTGGTCTCTCCCCCTGGAAGCCACCCTGCCGCCTAACGTCCTTACTCCCTCACATCCAGGCAGGCACTAAATGCCACCATTTCTGCCTCCAAAATCTTTCAGCTCTGGTATCTGCAGCCCCGTGCATGCTAGAGACGGTGCCACACCTTCACCCTCTCTTGTCTAAATTACTGCACCTCCCAACCCTGTCTCTCTGCTGGGAATCTCTTCCAGTCCCCATCTAATGTGTTCCCCACTCCAGGGTAGTCCTAAAAAACAAGCCAGATTATGTTATTCCTCTCCTTAGAAACTTCCCTCGTGGTTCCCTGTCGCCCACTCCTCGTGTGGCCCACGAAGCCCCTCTCAGTTTGACCCCAGCCTGTCCCCTCCCACCGTCCCCCTCACACAGGCTCCTCTTCTGCCACGCGGTGTGCCCACTGTCCCCTCACCCAACGGTGCCCCCTCACCGCTCCAGGCCTTTTATCTCGTTGTCACCATTGCTTCTGCCAGCAAACTCCTCTTCAAAGACTCAAGTCAGAGATGCCCTCTGATATGCTCTGACTCCCTGGGCCTAGAGTAAACTCCAGTTCCCCCATCTTACTTCACCCGTCGTATTTCTCAGGAGAGACAGTAATGTACCCGTGAGCTTCCAGGAAGCGGAAACTCTATCATAAGTATATTTAATAGCATACTCAGTAGTTGGGCGTAAGCTGTATAAAAACATTGGCTGAAGAAAACTTTGAACCTATCCCCTCAGTACCTCCAGCAGCCATTTTCCCTAGGTCTCCAGCTTCACTAGAGGGAAACATATGATTGGTTCTCATCTTGTTTTAAATGCATGACCCCAAATTTAAAATGTCATTCAGTACTTTCCAGATATCTTACTCTGCTTCCTTACAGGATTATTTCACCCTGTCCTCTATTTTCAAGTCCCTTTTACTTCCCCCTAACACTCTCCCACTTGCCCATTACCCTTGGGTCTCACGGACTTTGCTTCTGTTTTCTGAAAGCAGCCAGCCTTGATGCTGCCTTAGAACCTTTTCACTGGCTGGTACTTCTGTTTGCAACACCCTCTCACCTGTCACCTCCTCAGAAAGACCTTTCCTCTCCCTTCCTCCAGAGGCTACCCACTCAATCACTCATGTATTATCCAGTTTAAACCACTATTTGGTGTGGATCATTAACTGCTTCTCATTTATTTGTTGTTTTGCTTTTTATTTATCTCCTCAAACATGAGCTCCATGAGACCAGGGACCTTGTCTGCTCTTTTATCTCTGCTCATTTGTAATTGATTGACAGACCTAACCTTTGTGATGCAATCTTTGAAGCCCTCATTAGAAGTGCTCAGTGTACTATTTACTTCAGAGGAGTTAGATTCCTGACAACGTAGCCTCATTTCTCCACTGTAACCACATTATGGTTACAGTGCCACATTGTGAAAATAAACATCTCTATAGACTTTTATATGCATCTTTAAGTGAGATTTTATTGTTACCTTTTAAATAAACAACAGGAACTAGAGGGAGAAGAAAAAGACCAGGAAGGGTGAGTTGAAAATATTTTCCATAATCTTTTAGTGATGATAAAACTTCATCATTCCGGGACTCTCCTGGTGGCACAGTGGTTGAGAGTCCGCCTGCCGATGCAGGGGACACAGGTTTATGCCCCACTCCGGGAAGATCCCACATGCCGCGGAGCGGCTGGGCCTGTGAGCCATGGCCGCTGAGCCTGCGCGTCCAGAGCCTGTGCTCCGCAACGGGAGAGGCCACAACAGTGAGAGGCCCGCGTACCGGAAAAAACAAAACAAAACAAAAAAACTTCATCATTCCATTTTTTATTTATATTTCTAAGAGTGGATTTTATTTTCTTTTTTTGTGTGTGTTTTCTCCAAACAGTACTTCTTTGGGGTTGAAATCATTATTGACTGACTATGATGTGACGTGAGGTCCAGTTTGATCTTTGCCACTGCTTGGCTATACACACGACTTCTAGGCCTCACTTACCTCATTTGTAGGACGAGGAGTATAATAACTTCCAGCTCAAAGATGCTGTGACTCTGTGAGATAAGATTAGTCTTTCCATAGATGGTTGGGAGATTGTTGCTTCTGTCAATTCTAGAAAGAAATAAAATGTCTGTTATTGTAATATTTCTTCTCTTCCGCTAAAGCCTTCAATATATCTAAGTGCTTGTGACAAATACTTATTTTATGCATTAAATTTGAGAGATTTATGAATAAATGTTAATGAAATTGAATTTCCAGCACCTTTGAAAAATATTTTTTAAAACAACACACTAAACCCCACTTTTCTTTCAATAAATTAATAGTAAAAAAAAAGCATATTATTTATCATTTATGCATTCTCTAGTCTTTCATTAGTGATTTGTTTCACAGTTTGAGATTGGCTTTTCGTATTAAATAATATCCAGCTAAAGCTGCAGTTAATGTTATTAATGCTAGTAAAATTTTGCATTTATAAAATTAGATATGAACTGTTTTCATTGCTTCACTTGAATTGCTTTGAGAGAACAGTGACTTTTACGTTATGCAGTGGTATGTATTGCTGAACAGTGTTGTGAGAGAAACATCACCAAACTGGGACTTGGAAATAAGAATAGCCATCATTTACTATGTACAGTCCCTGGTTCTAAAGCATTTTATATTTTTTAATTACTTAGTCCTCACTACAACTAATATTATATCCATTTTAGAGATGAGGCATAGGGAAGTTAAGGAATTTGCCCAAGATGACAAAGTAAGAAGCTCCAAAGTCTGTACCTTGAACCCCTACGCTATTATTCCCTCAGGAAATAGAGGTCAGAGCTCTGCTCATCCACCTGACTAGCTTTTTAACATTTTATTCAAGCTGTTTGGGGTCTCTATGCCCTTGTTTACAACTGTAAATTGAGCAGGATAATATCTGCACGACCTTGCTCCTGAGAATGGAAGTAAATAATAGAGGGAAAGAATTTTTGAAAAGTGCAGTAGATGATGGGTGCTTCTTGTATTCATCTATTATTATTGTTTCTACTTTTTTAGAAAGTGTACAGATATTATTTTGAATCTACTCAATATTTAATAAGCGTTACATAATTGGATTTGATATCATATCCCTTACTATACATTTCAACAGAATGTTAATAAAGAAACAAAGCAGCTTATGAAAATGTATGGATTCAGTGGAATAGAGGATAAAAATTGAAGATAACAAAAAAGATGCAGACTCACAGATACAGACAACAAACAAGTGGTTACCAGTGGTGGGGGGGAGGGGTAATATAGGGGAGGGGGAGGGGAGGTGCAAGCTGCTGGGTGTAAGATGGGCTCAAGGATGTATTGTACAATACGGGGAATAGAGTCAATATTTTGTAATAACTGTAAATGGAAAGCAACCTTTAAAAATTGTATTAAAGTTTAAAAAAATTGTTTTTAAATAAAAACACATGAAAAAAATAATCTTAAAAAAATTAAAGCCACCTGAAGAAATTTTAAAATTCAGACTTAACATGAAAAATTATCCATTATATATCCCCACTCAAAAATCAATTTATAAGTATAGAGACAGAGTAGAAAGTAAAACATAAGAAAATACCCTGAAAAAGAAAATGAAGAAAACAAAATGATGGCTGTTACACTTCTCACTTACCTCTGCATATCAACCTTCTTCATCTAAGATGTGTTATTTTTCCAGGGGTTCAGCTTGGAGGTCATGCAGTAATTGACATGTCACTCAGCTTATTAGAAGTACAGGGATTCAAATTTTAGTTTCCCTTTAACCTTTCCTTGTGCTTAATTTTAAAAAAGAAAATCAAAATGTAGAAGGTGAGACAATAAAATAAAAAGTTCCCTGAGGAGAATTTTTTTTCCCCTTCTCTCTCCACAGGGAAAAGCAAAAAAGTCATTTAATTTTGAATGCGTGCGTTTCTGTGAGCTAGAGTTTAGAAGAAAGTCATTTTGGCTAGGAGGATGCAGGATGCAGGATTTGGAGCCCATGTTTCTTGCCTATTGAAAGAATCCTAATATACTGTGAGACTTTGAGCACTTTGTAATGAAGAAAGAGGTAATAAGGTTGACTGAGTCAAATCACAGGTTATAAAGTTGATTGATGATTACAGATTTGTCTTGGTTTTTAAAATGGCTTTGACTTTCGAGTTACACCTCATTCATATTTATTTGTTTATTTTGTCAAAGGGCTTGATGGTAGTAGAAGAAGACGGTTTTATTGGGTTGGCCACAAGGTTCATTCGTTTTTTTCTGTAAGATGGCTCTAGTAGCACTTAGTTGTCTTTACCTTCATTCGAAACAATTTTGTTAGATTGTGTGTGACAGCTGTCATATCAGCATGCATTTAAAAAAAAACGACTTATCAAAATTGGTGAACTTCTGTGTAGCCATTTTAATATTGAAGATGGAAGAAAAAAAGCAACATTTTCAGCATATTATGCTTTATTGTTTCAAGAAAGGTAAAAATGCAATTGAAACGCAAAGAAAGATTTGTGCAGTGTATGGAGAAGGTGCTGTGACTGACCGAGCATGTCAAAAGTGGTCTGCAAAGTTTCGTGCTGGAGATTTCTCGCTGGATGATGCCCCATGGTCAGGTAGACCAGTTGAAGTTGATATTGATCAAGTCGAGATATTAATTGAGAACAATCAATGTTATACCACATGGAAGATAGCCAACATACTCAAAATATCCAAATCAAGCGCTGAAAATCATTTGCATCAGCTTGGTTATGTTCATCGCTTTGATGTTTGTGTTCCACATAAGTTAAGCGAAAAAAACCTTCTTGACCATATTTCTGCATGCAATTCTCTACTGAAACGTAATGAAAACATTCTGTTTTTGAAACAAATCATGAGGAGGGATGAAAAGTGGATACTGTACAATAATGTGGAATGGAAGAGATGATGGGACAAGCGAAATGAACCACCACCAAGCACACCAAAGGCCGGTATTCATCCAAAGAAGGTGATGTTGTATATATGGTGGGATTGGAAGGGAGTCCTCTATTATGAGCTCCTTCTGGAAAACCGAGCGATTAATTCCAACAAGTACTGCTCCCAGTTAAACCAACTGAAAGCAGCACTTGATGAAAAGCGTCCAGAATTAGTCAACAGAAAATGCATAATCCTCCAACAGGATAATGCAAGACCACATGTTTCTTTGATGACCAGGCAAAAACTGTTACAGCTTGGCTGGGAAGTTCTGATTCAACTGTCGTATTCGCCAGACATTGCACCTTCAGATTTCCATTGATTTCTGTCTTTACAAAATTCTCTTAATGGAAAAAATTTCAATTCCCTGGAAGACTGTAGAAGGCACCTGGAACAGTTCTTTGCTCAAAAAGATAAAAAGTTTTGGGAAGATGGAATTATAAAGTTGCCTGAAAAACGGCAGAATGGTAGTGGAACAAAAGGGTGAATATGTTTTCAATAAAGTTCTTTGAAAATGAAAAATGTGTCTTTTATTTTTACTTAAAAACCGAAGGCACTATTTGGCCAACCCAATACTTTTGGAATTGGGATCATACATTCTATAAACTATTGCAAAGAGCGGACTCCTGTGTTTTTAACTATTATATATTAAAACAAAATTGGAGGACAGTATCAATTTCAATAACTGTGTAATTTCCATTTATTTTATTTCCTAAAGAAGTTGGGTTGCACTGAATTGGACCAGTTACCAGCTTTATGCTACCAGAAACAACAGATAATGAAATGACCTTTTAAGTGAAGTCTCTGTAGCCTTCTATTAAGCAGCTACCCCCATGGTGACATATCTGAACATGGGACTATCTGGGTCCCTCAGGCACCAAAATTTGCATGCTAATACATCAGCCCATAATACTATGTGACAGAACTCCTCTTATTTCTCTCTACCTCACTACATTTACACTTTACAGAAAGAAATGAACACTAGATAAATTACTGTGGTTTCGGATCACTTGTGCAAAAACAAAACATGATTTTTTATAAATTCAGCTGTAACTTTAATTACAAGATCTACTTTTTAAAAATATTTAACCGCTATTTATCTCTCTATATAAAACCCTCGTTCTCCTCCCACCCCACCCAACCTTCAAGGTGCTGCACCTGTACTTCCTGTCAACTGGTCAGCTTTCTGCCAGGACACCCTTTTTCAACACTTGTTTTACTTACTGAGTCCTTGAGATCGGAGGAAATCGATCCAATAGTCGTTTGTTCACGGGTTCTCTGGAGAGTCGTTTATTTGTTCTTGAGTATCGGTGAAGGCATGCCTCATTGCGAATGAAGCCTTTTTAGTGACAGAGTGGAAGATGACAGACCCCCATCAGCCTTGTCAGGAGAAGTTCCCTGACCTCATTATTGCTAATGGATCATGGTAATTCAGCCTGTTGTGAAATCTCATGTTCAATTATGCAGGATAATGAGTGACTCAAAACTTAATGTCTCTCAACTCTAGTCTTCATTATCAGGTTTGTTCAGCTTCTTTCAAAAGCCAAAGGGTTTAAATAGAGCGGTTCACTTTTATATCCAAACTTAAAGTTATCGCCATTGTTCAGGCGGTCCTGATTTGAAATATCTGACTTGATTTTAAAATATGAGAGGATTGCCAGATAACTTCATATTTCACTCATCCTTTTGTAGGAAAGTTAGGGCAGGTTTATTCATTTTTAAGTGTTAATTCTGGAATTCTAAAAGCATGCAAATGGCATTTGTCTTTGGATTCACAAAAACTCTAGATATTCAGAGTCTGAATTATTTAAACTCCCACAACACATGCACTTTTGCTTTTCAAGCATGAGTTATAATTTAATTAAAAACTTCTGGTGCATTGCTAGCATTTTAAATATTAATATGTTCCATGGATCATTTTCGATTATCTACTGTCTTGAAATTCTTGAAGATGTCAGATTGTTAAGATTCCCAAAGTTGCACTTGGAATTGTCCATCGAGGCAAAGGGGACTGTGATAATTACACACATCCATTAGGATCAGCAGAAGAGATAAACTTTGGGGAGGCTTAATGGGCATGTCTCAGTGACAGCTAGCAAAGAGCATTTGGCATGATTAAGGATGGATTTGAATGCAGTGGAAAATATACTGTCCTTATGGACACCAGTGGAAGTTACACTACAAATGTTAAATTCCCCAGGAGAAGAGTGGTGTGGCAGGGAAGCTTTGAAATCCCCTATGGCCATCCTCCAAATTATTCTCCTTCCTTTATGTCTTTCTGCTGTCAGAATCATTTTGCAATGCCCAGTTCAACTCCCTCCACGTCTGAAAAGAGGCAAACTGTTGGTCTCTGTGTTTCAGATTGTCCAAAGATACATCAAGGACTGGCTTGAAAGAAAGAAGCCTCCTTTTGGTGCTGTCAGCAGCAGCGTGCTCCTCATGATAATCTACACAACCTTCTGTGACACGTTCTCGAACCCAAATATCGACCTGGATAGATTCAGTCTTATTCTCATACTGTTCATAAGTAAGTTGGAAGGTGGGATACCCTTGCTATTCCTCAGCCTCCTCAATAGCAAAGCAAAGCCATCTGTGGTCCCTAAATTCATTGCCAATATTCATTTGCTTAGAAAAGAATACTTCCTTTTGTGTTGCATGTACGAACTCAGTGACTTTATCGTATGTATCTGTTCTTTAAAAAGACATCAGTTATGCACTTATGACATAATCTCCTTTGTTTTTTATGTCCGATTTACAATAGTTGATGCCAGATGAAAGAAGCCATAATACCTGTCAAATTCAAATGCTAGATTGAGCACTTTTTTGCCAATTTATTTTATTGTAACTTGAAGCTAATCCTACCCTTTATTGTGAATTAAAAGTGGGATGTATAATATATGGTACTGTTGTTTTCTAAGTATAGTAATTGGCTGCATTGGTTAAAATGTGACTATTTACATAATGTTTTCTATTAAAATATACCCAAGGTCATATCATTTCATTTTAAGAAGCAGCAGGCTATAAAATGCAAGTAACTGCTAGGGTCCAAAACTAACCTTTTGTTCTATTTACCCAGTAATACCAAAGACTACTTTGGTAATTATAATATCAAAGGATGTTTTGTTATTAAAAGCAACATGAGTCATTCCAAAATATATGTTGTATGCTACCACATTTATGCTATTTGCTATTTTTCATAGTACAAACCAGCTCTTCCTAAATTGAACAAATAACCAAACTTTAAATCAAAGAGGGTTTTAGAGTCACCCTGAGTAGCAAATATCATAGGTTATATCTGAGGATATCTTCACTAAGAACAAGTTGAGGGACTTCCCTGGCGGTCCAGTGGTTAAGACTCTGCGCTTCCACTGCCGGGGGCCCAGGTGCGCTTTCACTGCAGGGGGCCCGGGTTCGATCCCTGGTTGGAGAACTAAGATCCCGCATGCTGCGAGGCATGGCAGAAATAAAATAAAAAGAACAAGTTGAGTCCCACTAGTTTAAATGATTCTGTCAGTTTAGCAATGTGTGTGTGTTTCACTTATTCGTTTATTTTTCTATTTGAATTCCCATAAGTTTCAGATAAAACGAAGCATACCAGTAAGTATGCTTCAGATACTGATTTTACAGTGCTAATTTAGATTTAATCTTTTTTTTTTTTCTTCAGTCTGTTCCATTCAGCTGAGTTTTATGCTTTTAACATTCATCTTTTCAACGAGGTAAGTGATCTGGTATCTCTTGTTGTTAATTTCCTAATTGACGAATCATGCTCTTTACTTGGCTTCTAGGCCCCTACATTCTTCTACTTGGTCTCCTGTCTCCTGACTGTTGCATCTTGCTCCTGCCGCCCTCAAGTTGTAGAAGTTACCAAAGGATCTGTTCTTGGCCCTCGTTTCGTTATTCACATTTTGTGCTTAGGCAGCCTCCTCCGTTCTACTGGCTCGGGCTCTCAGCTTCCTGCTGATGAAGCCTAGACCTTCCACTGCACTGTTTTCTGGAGCTCTGGCACTGCTCGTCACTTACCATTTGGATATCTTCACCTGACTGTCTTAACAAGACCTCACACTCAAAATATTCAAAATGGAATTAATCTTTTTCCCCAGTACTTCCTCTTTCTCTCGTATTTTTTAATGCAACTACCATCCACAGAGTTACTCAGACTGGAATCCTTCACATTGTTATTTTTTCAATGTCTTGATCCTACCTCGGTAATCATATTTCTTGTGCTTTCCAAGCCTCTTCCCTAATTCAGGCTCTCGTTGCCTCTTTCTCCTTAGACTATTGCCATGCATGTCGTACTGTTATTCTTCATTTCCAGACTGAATTTTTCTTGTGTATTTCCTACTGCTTCCAATAACTCAGAGTCCTGATAATAGGTCTCCTGTTCAGAGACCTTCAATGGTCAGTCAGTGCCTGCAGAATGAGGTTCATTTTGGGGGGCCAAGTGAACCACTACTAGCATTCACACTACCTAAGCTTTAGATTGAGGTAAAATCTTTTCTGTTCCCTGGAAGAACCTCAAGCATTCTCATTTCTGTCCCTTGCTCAGGCTGACCCCAGGTCAAAATTCGTCTCCATGTCCTAGTCCATCTTTCCTGTTCTTAAAGCCTCACTTCTGCCACCAGTATTATACATTCAACAGATATGACTTAAGCCTTTGGTAGGAGAGAGTTACCCTAGTGAATACCACAAATAATGATTTTGATCCTGTATGAGTTTATAGACTAGATATATGCATTGGTAACTGAGTGTTCTCTTAGTGCGACAGTAACACAAGCTGGAGTCAATTCAAAGAAGAAGGCACTTCCAAAGAGAGTGGTAGAACAAGACTCCATGGAAGAGATGGGATTTGACATGAGTCATAAGGAATAGCTAATTATTCAGCAAACAGAGATGCAAAGAGGGAGTTCTTGGAAGAAGAAAGAGTAAAGCAAAAGTAGACGTGCAACACACACACACACACACACACACACACACACACACACACACACACACAGACCTGGTGGAACAATAGGAGTAGAGGAAAATTAAAAATAATAATAGTCACTGGAAAAGTAAGCTTGGGCCAGATTGCAAGGGCCTTGAATGCCAGGTGCTGGCAATGAGCTGCCACAAGGGAAGGGACCTGTGTTGTTTATGGGGCCTGAAATAGCGTCAGAGCGTGGATGGCTCAGGCCTCACATTAGGCACTTGGCTCTTAGAGCACTTGCTATAGCACGAGGCCAGTTGTAAACAGTCAATAAAAATTTATTGATTGGTGTAATTTGAAGCATTTTCCCAAGCTTGTGGTTGTGATTTATGAAGTAAGAGTAGAGCCTGGAGCCATTAAGTCACAGAGAAAATGTGACTTAATTGGGTAAGTCTGAGACTAGGAGCTATTTTAAAGTTCTTTTTGTAAATGGCTTGTTACGTCACCTTCGAAAAGATGTTTGCCTTCTGCTGGCTGTTTGTTTGCTGGTCCTTGTGGCAGAAGTAATCCTCAGACCCAGTCATCCTATCATATCAGACTGTCAGTGACTGAAAAGTTCCTTGAAAAGCACGGAACAGCCACTACTGGGATTGCTGAAGGAGGGCTGGGGGAGGGGAGTATCACAAGTAGTTGAATTCGAAGTGAGAATTTTCAGCATGGAGTAGGCTGGACTTTCATAAAGCCTTGAGGTTTTGAGGCCCTTCTATTCTGCCTTATTCTGCCTTCACTAAAGTTCTGTTGTGTTTTGAACTTGCTTGGCCCACTGCCAGACATGCATGTTCTTTGGTAAACAACAGAATATGGAGTAGCTGTAATCGTGCTCCTGGGTAGTGTTGTGTAACCCCAAAATATGCCGTTAAAATTTGGAGATGTTTCAGTTAGACAAAATTTATGATATTCACATTCTATTTTCATGCTGGAAGACCCCATAGCACTTGAGGATTTTATTGGAGGAATGAAAAATACCAACATTTATTGAACCCTACTCTGTGCCAGGCACTGTGCCAGGGATTGTGCATATGTTATTTTGTGTAAGTCTGACAGCAAAAGACTAGATTACTATGCATTTTTGTTGCTATTTTGAAGATGATGACCCACACTTAGAGTAGTTTAGGGACTTGCCTAAAATCAGATTTTAGTAGTTTAGTAACTTACCCAAAATCAGATGGCAAATACTGCACTTAGAACTGAAATTCACTTCCATTTGACATTTCCAAAAGAATTTACCCGTACTTTTTCCACTGCACTAAACTACTTCAATTAATTTTAATGTTCACAATACTCGTTTTGGTTGGGGAATTTGTAGAGAGCATATAACTGGATTCTCCAAGTTCACACACACACAAATTAGTCAAAGATACCAAGAGTTAGAACTAGGACCCATTGGTTTATTCTTTGAGTTCTTTTCTTTTCCTACTTTTTGTTCCTTCCTTCTTAAAATTAGTGAAATTGGCCTGTGGTGGGTTTTTTCTTTTCTTTTACTTGCCAATTCAGTAAAGCTAAAACCAATCCAGATATCCAGAGACAAAAATCTCAACATAGAAATCAGTCTGTCTTTTTTTGTACAGCATGCCACTGACCTCTGATGGTGGAAGTTTAGCATAAACCAGGAGAGGCCCAGCCTAGAAAATTCAACTTCCCTGCAACACTTGTTTACCTGGTTAATATTTCTTAGGTTTACAGACCTGACATGTTACCATTGTGTAACATGTCATTGTGTCTGGCAGGGGAGACTCTTCTACTTTGAGTATTTAAAATACATTTGAGAGTTGTTATTCTGTGTTCTCATTTATCTATCCACAGAAGAGCATGGGGTTAAAAATTCCAACTCTGGAGTCAGACAGACTCAAGTTTCAATCCTGTTTAATAACTTTGTAACTTTTGTCAGTTTCCTCATTGATAAAATGGAGATAGTAGTAGTACCTATCTCATAGGGTCATTTGGAGAATTAAGTAATACGCACATAAAGCCCTCAGCATAATACCTAGTATATAGTAAGTGCTCAAGAAATGTTAGCTACTGTAAAATATTTGTTATATCACAGTAGTGTATATTATTTCAAAAACGAATTACGGAAGAGAGAGAATTAGCATTTCTAGTTTTGCAGTATATTCTTTTGGACGTTTCTCTGTCACAGTTGCTAGGAATGGCAAGTTGATTCATCAAACCAAGAGTCCACTGTCCATAGTGACCTAAGCTTTCTGCAACTTTCAGAAGCTTCAAAGGTAGAAGAAAAAAGTTGGAAAAGCTTAGAAAAATAAAGCAGTAATTGGGAGCCTTTTAAAAGTATATATAAAATCGTTTGGTAGATTGATAACTAGAGTAATAGAAACCTGGAGTGACAAAAGAAACTATTAAGAAAGGAAAAGGAAGAAAACAAATATAAATATTTGCATTAGGTGCTTTAGCCCTTATCAGTACATTTTCAACCAGATGTCTCATTCAGCCTCAGGCCATAGCCCTGGGAGGGAAGGAGGGTGACCTGGAGGGCAGGAAAGGGAGAAAGGGAGGGAAGGAGAGAAGAGTAGCATTGTTATTCCTGGGAAGTCTCGTAGCCATTTCAGAGATGGGCCAACTAAGCCAGAGCTCTGGGTAACTTGTTTAGTGCCACCCAGCTGGTGATAGACGAGGTCTCCTAAAACGAGTAAAGACAAAAATGGGACCTAATGAAACTTAAAGACTTATGCACAGCAAAAGAAACTATAAATAAGACGAAAAGACAACCCTCAGAATGGGAGAAAATATTTGCAAACGAAGCAACAAAGGATTAATCTCCAAAATATATAAACAGCTCATGCAGCTCAATATAAAAACAAACAAATAAGCATCAAAAAATGGGCAGAAGACCTAAATAGACATTTCTCCAAAGAAGATATACAGATGGGCAGCAAGCACATGAAAAGCTGCTCAACATCACTAACTATTAGAGAAATGCAAATCAAAACTACCATGAGGTATCACCTCACACCAGTTAGAATGGGCATCATCAGAAAATCTACAAACACAAATGCTGGAGAGGGTGTGGAGAAAAGGGAACCCTCTTGCACTGTTGGTGGGAATGTAAATTGATACAGCCACTATGGAGAACAGTATGCAGGTTCCTTAAAAAACTAAAAATAGAATTACCAAATGGTCCAGCAATCCCACTACTGGGCATATACCCAGATGGTATATACCATAATATACCATTATGGTTTCATAATTCAAAAAGACACATGCACCCCAATGTTCATTGCAGCACTGTTTACAATAGCCAGGTCATGGAAGCAACCTAAATGCCCATCGACAGACGAATGGATAAAGATGTGGTACATATATACAATGGAATATTACTCAGCCATAAAAAGGAACAAAATTGGGTCATTTGTAGAGACATGGATGGACCTAGAGACTGTCATACAGGGTGAAGTAAGTCAGAAAGAGAAAAACAAATATCGTATATTAACACATATATATAGAATCTAGAAAAATGGTACAGATGAACTGGTTTGCAAAGCAGAAATAGAAACACAGATGTAGAGAACAAACATATGGACACCAAGGGGGGAAAGCAAGGTGGGGGTGGGTGATGGGATGAACTGGGAGATTGGGATTGACATATATACACTAATATGTATAAAATAGAGAACTGCTGTATAAAAAAAAATGAAATAAAATAAAATTTCAGAAAAAAACATGAGAAGCCCAGGTAAAGATTTTTAAACCATGTTCCGTTAAAAAAAAAAAAAAAACCACACAGGTACAGAGGTTAACAAAGGAAAGTATTTCACATGGAAGTTTCCCCCTGTAAAAACAGTGGGCTTAGACGGGAGTATCTCAGAGGACCTTTTCTGCTGCACATTCTGTAATTCTGCTAGTAAAACCTTTTGACATGTTTTCCTTTGTGGGTACTCAAAGGAAGGCAAAATAAATATTATGTGGAAAATACTGAATGAAAGCTTTGTGAGAGAATAAAAAGACCAGTTCAGAAGAAAAGGAAATAAACGTCTTGAGGGAAGCCAAAGTAATCAAAAGAATTATAAACACAAGATAAAAAGAAAATCAATATTAAATAGAGATAAGGTAGAGTTCGAAAATAAATAGTAATGCGATTCCTTTCAAGAATGTGAGCAGACACAGTAGAGATGATAATCACTGAAAATAATTATAGTCATTACTGCTTAATATAAGGTACGGGATGCTTTGTTTTTCTGTGTGTTGTCACGACTTCTCACCATTTAACCACCCCTGAACAGAGCATGGGTGAGGGAGGGTTAGTTACCAGGATGGCTGCTCTCATCCACTAAATTGTGTGGTGATTTTGGTTATGGTTTTGAGTTTTTATAACGTTCTTCTCAGAAGGAAAACTTGTCTTCACAATTTGGGGCAGCCTCCTTATTAGCTGTGTGACTTGAGGCAACTGTGCTTCAAGATCCCTTTTCGGAAAAAACAAGACAAAAATACTGTTACCATATAAGGCTGTTGTATGAAGAACGAAGAACTGGATGCAAAGTGCTTAGAAAATTGCTCAATAAATGTGGACTGCAAATCAACTATACTTCAATTAAAATATATATATATACATATGATAGAAAAAAATTTCTTTAAAGTTTACTGCTGTGGTTACTCACCATCCTCATCCTCTTCCTCCTCATCTTGGATGGAAGGTTAAGTGAGCACGTGCTCTGCTGGCTTCTCCAAGATCTGTGATGTGGAACAGTCTCTTACTGTAGACATAGAGTATAAGTCAGCCCTATTTAGGTGGAATATTGTTTTTAACCTCAAACATTCCATCTTTACCTCCTGATTCTCTCTCCGCACTGAAGGGCTTTGTGTCAGTAGGACCCTAGGGCAGTGTTCCAACCCACATCAGGCCAGATACCTCCCCGTGTGGGCTTACCTTCGGTCTCCTTACCCCAGAGCAGAGGACAAGTAAGCATATCTTGCAAACATCCTCTTTAGCCACACTGGAAATGCTGCTCCAACATGGCAGCCAGCGCCAGATGAAATCAGAGCTTTCTTGGCCAGAGAGATCTAGACACATTAGAAATGGGTCAAGCAGAACAGCGTTCACCAAAGAAGAAGTGTATTGCCGGACTCCCTTGGAAGAAAACCAAACTGCATAAATCCAGATGCAGCAACAACTGGTTACAAACAAGGGCAGCCGAAGCCCTCAAAGGCCTTTGCAGTGTTACTGACACCAGAGCATTGCTGGAGAAAGACCCCAGACTAGGCCAGCTGGCTCTGCCACGTGTTCCACAATCACAGCTGGGCATTCATTCCTGGAGACATTTTTTATTCATTGTGAATTGACCATAGGTCATATTCCCCAGTCTGCTTATGTCAAGTTTTTCTCATTTCTTAGGTTCTCAGGCCTCAGTATTCCCTCAGACTTCTCTGTAGATGAATGAAGTGCCTCACGCTTTGCACAGAAAGTAAACTCTCTGATGTAAATTACCTCCACTTTCTTATTCTCCACCTGAAAATTTTCTGTATTTTTCACTCACCTTGTCTTCTTTTGCTTCCAGTTCACAGACTCTCAGACTGTAGGACATTCTCCTCTCCAGCTAATCTCAGTCTCATCCTCTCAGGCCCCTTTGAGGATGTGGTTTCGTCCATTATTTCTACCTGCTGTATCATCACTTTCTATGTATAAACAGGTTTGTCTCCATGGCCCTTTTCTTCTCTTCACCAGATTTCTTGAAAACACAGCCCCCTTCACTACTGCAAATTCAGTGAACTTAAACCTCAACTCCTGGGTCTCCTGCCCAGACTCTACTGGGCTTCCTCTTCCATTCCTTATTTCTATCAATGCTTTGATACTTCTCTCAAAGTTTCTAAATTCTCTTCAATCTCTCTTCTTCTCTCAAGGCAACAATAACAATAAAAGTGTAAACTAGCTTTTTTTTTTTTTCTTTTTTTTGCGGTACGTGGGCCTCTCACTGTTGTGTCCTCCCCCGTTGCGGAGCACAGGCTCCGGACGCACAGGCTCAGCGGCCATGGCTCAGGGGTCCAGCCGCTCCGCGGCATGTGGGATCTCTCCGGACCGGGGCACAAACCCGTGTCCCCTGCATCGGCAGGCGGACTCTCAACCGCTGCGCCACCAGGGAAGCCCTAAACTAGCATTTTTAAACACTTGCTATGTACCCAGTTCTTAACAGACATTGGCATTTATCCTCACAATGACTCTAAGAGTCAGACAGTATTATCCCCATTTTATATCTAAGCAAAAGGATGGTCTAGATTTAAATTCCAGTGTTTCCCACACTGCCTGTGCTCTTAAGCTGTTGGGAGGGAAAATTTTGTAGAAGTTACCAGTTGACAAGTTCTTTTAATTCTGTCTTCATGTCTCTTACCACCAGCTCCTGTACTCACTGTGATTCTTCAGGCCCTCATAGCTTTCTGCTCCCTGCCTGGGCTCATCAACTTCAGCCTTATACTGGGCTGTGTGACTACTCTTCCTTAAGAACGGGTCTGACCATGCCATTCTACTGTCCCATGTCCTTCAGTAGTTCCCCTTATCCTGTCTTATGGAGTCCACGCTCCTGGACGTGAGCGAGTGCCCCTGCACACAAGTCAGCCTGGAGAGTCTGCGCTTTGCCAACTGCCTCCTGCACTTGCATGCTTCCGTTCTGCTCTCCCTTACCTAAAATCCGCATCTGCGCGTGTCTAAACCTGTTCTTTAAAGCCTAGCTCAATTGTAATTTCCTCCAAGAAGTTCTCTACAGGCTTCGTCATCATCCCCTACACCCCTGCCAAGCTTGAGATCATCCTGCTCTTCAGAAACAAAACATCCTCTCTAGAGACTCTCTCTTTCTCTCTTTCTCTCTCTCTCTCTCTCTCTGTCTCCCTCCCTCCTTCTCTTTCAACTGAGGTGAGACACCCAAAATTCATTTTGGAAATATGTTATTTAAAAAAACAAAAACAAAAGTGGCTGCAGGTAAGACTGGTTAGGAAGCATGAGCTTACATGCTTTTTCAAAGGAGAGGAGACTAAAGGGCAATTTAAATATTCTCTTAACATGTACGGAGGAGCAGGTGGTGGAGGAGAGGGTCCTGCGCCCCTCCAGTGAGTATATAACAAAGAAACAGGATGTGGGAGCTGCTGAGGGAAGCTTTTTCTCCCAGTGAAAGTTGTATCTAAGGATGAGGTTACTAAGGGACATGGTGGGGTCTCTTTCTTTAGAGATCCTTGACAATTGGACAGATTGTTACATCTACAACTATTTGCATGCAGTCGAGTTCTAGAACATTTTTCCGTCTGCTAACCCTCTTGTCTGAGTTCAGGGCGGGAATGAACAGACTCACTATATCTTCAAACACTGATCCTGCAGGAAGGAATAGTTTCATATCAAGGATGCAATAATAATAGTTACATTTCTAACCTTTTCGGTTCCTGGTTCTCTAAATCTTTATGATCTAAAATAGGAAATCTGAATATGATATTCACCAGTACTGATCCCCATAACATTTAATGGATTTTGACTATGCAAGATTTTTTTTATCCTTAACATATTATATAACAATAAAACAATAGCAGTTAAGCGCAGGCACAGGAGCCAGACTTGATTTAAATCCTCGCTCTGTCACTTCCTAGCTATGGGGTCCTGGGTAGGTTACATAACTTCTGTGTGCCTCAGTTTTCTCATCTGTAAATAATGATATTGTATTGCCTACCTGATAGGGTTTTTGTCTTTATATGCAAAGACCTTAAGGGAATACGATGTTAAACCTTCGTTCATACCGTGTATTTCTCAAAGGCGTTGTTTGCTGCCAAAGGGATGTGTTGCTCCTTGAGGGAAGCCTTTTTGAGTTACATTAACTCTTTCAAGCCACTGGGTTAAAATCAAGTGATAGCCTAGTGACTGAGCTAACTTTCCTTGCTGCGTGATTTTTATAAAGTCTTGTGCCACAAGCTGATTACATATGTGATTTTAGAAGACCTCCACCACACATTTTTAAGACTGTCTCCTTTTCATGGATAAATGACTCAGAAATTATTCTCTAAAAAGAAATTTGGACATTTCTGTACATTTGGGTATAGGATTACTTCTGTCACCAGGACTGATCAAAGGGATGTTAGCACAAAGGTAGGTACTACATTTGATTGAGGATGTATTAAATATGCTTTTTATTTGTAAAACACTTTTTTCTTTTGCCACTAGGAATAATTCAGGTTTCACACCAGCAGACACTGTGGCTGTCATGTTCTGTTCTACACACAAATCTCTCACATTGGGTAAGTGACCCACAGACTTCAAAACCAACTTAATATTACCCTCAGATAATTGCATCTTATGATTTTGAAATTCAAACAACTCTTCAAATTAAATGGAATGGGGGTATTTTCCACTCTGTGACCTAAAGAACCATAGCAAAGTGAGGATGGGTCATAGCTTTGAAATACCATCACTGGATTGAACCCATTTTTGAGGGCCTAAATTTAATAGTGTAGGATTTAGCTTTATTTGTGATCATGTTTTCGATTCTCATCGAAGATTTTCAACGTAGAATGTTCATGTTAAAAGTCTGGGGGTGCGTAGTTGGGCGTGGGGGGTGCAATGAGCACAAACTTGGCTTTGGAAGGCTCTAGAGTGACCCCTGGAAAATGTCACCTTATATTTTCTGGAAGCTTGGAGCAAGGTGGAAATAATGTTATTACTCTAGTTTGATATTGACATTAGTTTGAAGTTCGTTTCAGAATGTTATTCCTATAAAGAAATATGACATAGTTATCTTTAACTCAATCTGATCAGCACCTAAAATGAAATAAGTACGTATTTAATGGACAAAAATAGATCAAGAAAAGTGCTATTTTCTACTTAGCTTTATCCAGTTTAATGACACTATCCCAATAACCTGTCCAGACATCTGGAATCCATGTTTTTAGTCATTAAAAGTCATTAAGTAATGAGAAACTTTATTGAAATATACATCATTAACAAACTCCTTGGGGTAGTAGGCACATTGTGGTAAAACTAGTTGTAAAAGTTCCATTACATTTTGACGTGTGACTGACTAAAGAGAATGACATTGCTCTAAGTCTGCTCGTGTTAAAGTTCAGTCTGTAAACTAGGAAACAAAGAGATTTCATAATGGTTTTACTAGCCCCAAACATATTTGTCTCATAGAATTATTTTCAGTCTTGCAAAGTTTGGGAAATGATTTAGAAATTGGACATACTCTTAAAGAAGCAATTGCTATCTAGGGGTTCAGCTTATTTGAAGAAATTATATATATATATATATATATATATATATATATATATATATATATATATATATATATATATATATATACTGTCCATACGTTGCATTATGACTGTTAAGTTTTCTTTATAATCATCAACAAATAGACTTTGAAAGAGCTTTTTGGAAGCCACATTCCAGTCCTGATTTTGTGATCCTGGACACATCATTTAAGCTCCCTGAACCTTAGCTTTCTCACTTTGTAAGCCATTTTCTTACTTTTTCTTAATTCTTAAGGCTGCTGTAAAGATTAAAGATAAAATTTGTTAAGTACCCAGCACAGGACTTGTACCTAATACAAGTCAGTACATGACAGAATGTGTTCAGTAATTGTGCTGTATGTAGATTGCTGTGGACGAAATGAGAGTGCCCACCTAGAGAGCTTGGTGTGCTGCCTGGCACATAACACATACCCTTAAAGCAGCAGCTGTTATTAGTTATAATTAACTGTATTGGTTATGATGGTATTACCATTCCCAGGGTTCCAGTCCCCTGACCCCGGTCCTGTAGATGTTCATGTAACAGGTGTGGTTTAACTGTTGACCTCAAAGAAATCGTCTTGCACTTCCTCCTTCATGTGGTCGTTGTGATGTGATGCCCGGTGCTCCAGGTCTCCTGAAAAGGAAAGGGCTGTTAAAAAGGTAGGGAGGCCAGAGGCAGATGCTGCCAGGCACCTCAGAGGTCACGAGTCAGGGATCAAATGAGCCTGTATCGTTAGAGCAGATGCTGAGTCCTGGCTGCACCACATATGCTTCTGCATTTCTGCGGTGGCCTTTCTAACCTGCCCCACCCCTAGGATTTGCTTTTGTCAGGACAACCAAAATGGGTTGTGTTTGTTTCTCCATGATTTTCTCCTGTGCTTGGAGCTGGCGGTGGTGAACAAAGCTCTACCCGAGAAGCATACTGCACCGTGATCAGTATTCTTTTCTTTTCTGTAAGCAGAATACCTACCCATCCTATCTTTTTTTTTCTTTTCATTTTTTTAATCTCAAAGCCATACGCTTCTGTCCTTGATGCTTTCTAATTTTCAGGCAAACAGGTGCTCTGAGCATCGATCAAAAGTAGCTGTTGTGCTAAAAATGTTTGGGTTAACTTGGACTTCTGCTATTGCACTTTGCTTTTGCAATGTTCACCCATGAAATAGATACTTGGGTCCTCCACTAAAATACTAATGTGGTATCTAAGTAACCATCGTAGTGTAAATCCTTAGTTATTTCCATAACATGGTAGACATGTGCTTTCTTGGAATTGCAAGACCTAAATACTCATCCTGACTCTTCCACTGAGACATCCCCAGGCCTCAGTTTCCATAGCTCTTAGACTAGGGAATTTTACTTCGAGCTAGGCTATTCTATCATGCCTGGATCAGACCTGGCTTCCTGCCTGCAATCTCCTAGGTAGCATTTATAAAAATGACCTCTTTGCTGCTTCCTTATCTCAGTGAGATGGCACGGATCACCCTTGTCCCAGGAGCACCCTTATTTCTACATACAGCAAGGGGTGTTTGGGTCCTGTTGCTTGAATGGACTTGTTAAGCCCTATAAATTTAATGTATCAGTTTTCACAAGATCCAGTTCATGTTTCTCTCTACTGGTGACCTGACATCTCTGGTACAGAGGATATACCTGGCAGTGACCTGAGCTACAGGCTAATAATTATCCTAATGGAACTTCTCATCTGCATAGCAATGAAAGAACATCACAGTAGGTGTGAAGAATTCATATTCCAGAAAGCAGGGGGCAAATTTCAGGTAATATCACTCAGAGTTATATTTCTCTTACTTCAAGATGAAATACAACAGATTAAAAAGCATCTATTTGGCATGTAGAAAATATATCTATCCCTTTTGTGATCACTGTCAAAATATTTCTTCTAGTGATTTTAAACACACACACACACATAACATCTCAAATAGAATACATGAATAAAGCCCTATGAAATAACATTTTTTGTTATTATATCCAGTATTTGTATTTAAGAATAAATTATTGCTGGCCCGGCGGTACCCAGGTAACTAATGAACCGAAGATGAAAACTCTGGCTTTGAGAAGCCGTCTGAAAGTTCTCTTGTACACACACTTGAGATTTCTTTTATTGTTCTTGCTTTTGCCCTGTCTCAATCTCTTCAATGTACTTGCATCTACATACATGCTGAATTTGATTCATTGCTTTTATTAGTGCATTTGCCATTGATTGATTAGTTCTTCGTATTAGTACTTTTTCTACTGATTGATTGCAGATGAAGTGACTATTTGACCTTTAATTATGAGGCTTCCTATTGAAAATGACATTGAGCTATGGCTTCACATAATCCATCTGGAAAGCCTGACATGATGCCATTCCCTGGAGTTCGTTCAGGAAGAAAGAGGAGGCCTGGAGGAAGTGCAGAGCTTTCGCTGTGCTTCATCTGAAAGAATACTACAGGGCTTGTTTGCTGCTCTCCTGTAGTTGCACCTCAGGGTTGGAGATAATTATATTTTGTCAAGACAGCATCACTGGCTGTGGGTTGCTCCAAAAGCCGTGAACTCTCCCAAATTATTTTCTAGTTTGATGGTGATTTTTGTATAATGATGAGAAGATATTTTACATAGCAGAGGTGGGAGAACAGCTTGCACCCTAGTTACCAGTGGTTCAGTGCTCACTCAGTCAATAGAGCTCATCACAAAAGAAATTCGATCCGAGGAACCCTGTGGAATTAGTATTTTACTTTTATTTTATTTATCTTTTTCTCTTGAGTGTTCAAATCACTTTGGTATCTAGAGTTCTAATATATATAGAAAGCTTTCTCACTCTTCCTAGAAAGAGAATGTTTAAGGATGTTTGAGATCCTTAAGTTGAGTGTATGTTTATATTAGTTTTTCATGTTTCCAAATGGCAAAATGAAAGCGTATACTCCTAGAGCATGTCAACTGACAACTGGCAATCAGTTGTGAGACCAGTTGTTTGTTTCCAAAAGCTTTTCTGAATTGAAAGAATGCTCTTTAAGTTTTAAATAGAGTGTCGTGATCAATGTGTATTAAAAGTCCACTATGCGTCTTACCATTTATAGACGTTTGTGTACAAAGACCAATCAAGGCATCTGTTCCTCACATTGAACTTCATTATGATTCTACGCTTGCAGTTACCCAGCTGAGCTGTGATAAGAAACTACGCGTTAAGCAAAAAGAATATAGCGTTTTGATAGACATAGGATTCTGGAAAGAGTGGAAAGAATACATACCTGATTCTAGTTGGGATTCAAGTTGCAGTTCTCTCACCAAAAGCTGAACAAATCATTTAACTCCTATCAGCCTCAATTTCCAAATCTGTAAAATGAGAAGATGGAAGAGATGATACTTGAGATTCCTTCCAGTTTTAAGTTCCTATGAGTCTTTTGCTCAGTGACTGATACTACCACCATTCTATAACAGTTTCCCTGCTATGTGTGAAAAGGAAAAGAGTTCTTGAAAGGACAGCTATGTAAATAATGTTACAATATTACAAGAAAGGAAATATGACTGTTACATCTTCCTAAAGAGGCTAATAATTATCTTCATACTCTCCAAAGAGTTTCATAGGAGACACAAACTCTGAAAAGGATCTCGTTTTCAATTTTACTTGGAAGCTTTTCAAGAGTGCTAAAGGATTACCCTGCAGCTTGGGCTGAAAAGATCATTTAATAACATCTGGGTTATTTTCTCCAGAGGAAATGGAATTGAAATAGGAAAGTTTGCATTTCTGTTTTTCTTTCCCCCTAAAGCTTCTCTGCAGTTCTATTTGGCACATAAAGACTATTATCTTGATGAAACTGCCCTACAATTGGGAAGCACTTTTTTTTAAAGCCTTTAACCCATTAACTCTTGTTACCTAAATAACCTTGAATATTAGCAAATCAGTAATTATTATCTTATTTTTCATACAAAGAAGTGAAGCGTAGAAAAAATTCTAAAAATTTAAGCCAGGGCATATAACTAACAGAGACTAGATTCCAGGTCTCCTACTTCCAGAACTGCATTGGACAATAGGATGTGAAAGCTCTTTGAAGACCCAAAAGTGCTAGACTGATTCTGAGTGTTCTAAGTGTACACTCTCAGTGTGGGTTTGAATCATTTTATTGATTGTTTAAAAAAGAAAATTATTTCTGATTACATTGCTAGTTATAAGACAGTTTAAAAATCTTCACTGTCTGTAATTGTGGCCATATGTATATATTCCTTATGGCCCGTCATAAACTGGCACACAGTCCTTATATTTTCTTTATTAACAAAAGGTTATATTGTAGTTAAAGTGTGTCTTGATGAGCCAGCCCTTACCTTTCAGGGGCATCAGTGTCTGCACTCTGTTCTTGCAAACTGAGAGCCACAATGCTGTTTAACAATAAACTATCAAAGTAGAAATCAAAGTCCTGGGTAAAGACAGAAAATAGAAGTTTGTCTCTGAGGCATAAGCGTAAGTATATTTTTTATCCTGCAGTTTGCTCTTGGCGTTTCAGTTCTGTAAGGAAAGACAGTATGGGGTCCTCTACCACCTGACAGATTTTTTTTTTAATTGAAGTATAGTTGATTTACAATATTGTGTTAGTTTCGGGTGTACAGCAAAGTGATTCAATATATATACATATATTCTTTTTCAGATTCTTTTCCATCATAGGTTATTACAAGATACTGAATATAGTTCCCTGTGCTATATAGTAGATCCTTGTTGTTTATCTATTTTATGTATAGTAGTGTGTATCTGTTAATCCCATACTCCTAATTTATCCTTTCCTCTCCCACTTCCCCTTTGGTAACCATAAGATTGTTTTCTATGTCTGTGTGTCTGTTTCTGTTTTGTAAACAAGTTCATTTATATCATATTTTAGATTCCACAAATAAGTGATATCATATGGTATTTGTCTTTCTCTGTCTGACTTACTTCACTTAGTATGATAATCTCCAGGGTCATCTATGTTGCTGCACATGGCATTATTCCGTTCTTTTTTATGGCTGAGTAATATTCCATTGTATATATATAGACATCTTCTTTATCCATTCATCTGGCATCTGACAGAGTCTTAAAAATGCCACTGAAATTAAAGGCCCAGTAGGATTTACCACCATAGTGAAAACAAGTTGGGTAGTGTCTATCCTTTTGTACTGTTTTCTGATCCACATAAAGAAAGAGAAAGACGCAAGTTCTCAAAGTGATACACTTATGTTTGGAGCTTTGCAGATTATTTTGTTTTGAATTTTTGATTCTGAATTTGGTGTCTGAACTTCATCACTAGCATATCCAGACTTCGTAATAAAAATTTAGAAAGTCCCCAGGTTCTGCGTAAGTATCAAATGAAAGACATTAAAACCTCTTTGAAGATTCCCTAGCCTGATGCTCAGGTACCATTCTTCTGAACGATACTGCAGGAGGTGTTTGCAGTATGTGGTATTCACCAGGACCAGTGCCCTGATGCTCGCACATTTCTGCTCCTTCTCCACGTTTCCTGTGCCGGGGACTGTCAGACATTTTTAACCACAACCTGCAGTTAGAAATATATTTTACAGTGTGATCCAGAAAACATTTGCATGTGTGTAAAAGTTTGACAACACGACATTCACTCTCACTTCTCGTGATACATTCCATCTTCTAACCAAGTGCTAGATCAAAACCCATTACATTGATTCAGCAGCTCATTAATGGGTCATGATCCAAGGTCTGAAAAATACTACTTCACATCTTGCTTGGTGAAATTTTACCCCCTTTCTCAAATAGTTACCATGTAGGCTTTGGCTACTGCTGTCCCTTTTTCACGGAACTTTAACCGAAATTTCTGATACCATGTAGGAACCAGAGCTAATTTAAGACTTGGAATAATTCTTGAATTGCAGTCAGATCACCTCCATTTAGATTTTATTAATCCAGCTTATATAACAGTTTCTATACCTTTTATTGATTTATTTTTTAAGTTGTTTCTCTATTCAACATGTTTTCAATTAGTAATAATAATAATAACAATGGAGATTAATTGGGTACTTAATAGACTAAATACTTGTTACAAGAAGTAATTTACTTGAAAATATTTTGTGCTGATGGTTAGTGTAGACTTCAGCGCCCAGGACAGCCCACTGCTCTCATGGAAAATTCTCACTGGAGTGTTCAGCTATTATTTTATCAAAAAGAAAGTACTCCAGAGGCAGCTACAACAGATGCTTTTGTTATCTATATCTCTGTCAACCAGAGACTTTACTAATTAGCATAATGAATTCAGAAATAGGTTTTTATTGACGAAATTACTGACTTGTTGCCTTGCATGGTAAATGTAATAAATAGACCCTCATTGATATGTAGCCTGCCTTAAAACTTTAGAGACACACTTCCCACTTGCTAGAAGAATCTAGCAAATCCCATGTCCTGAATATGCAATCCCCAGGGCTGTGCTGAAGGCCTGATCGCTACCAGTTTTGTGCTCAGCCTCTGTCGGGAGACCCTGTAGTCGCCTGAGGCTGACTGTAAGGGTTACTGAATCCTGCTCTGAGAGACCCTCTCATGCAACATGCTAGTGAGAGCACTGGCAAGGTCAGAGCTGGGACTTTAGTTGACACTTTTACTGCTAATATATGTTAACCTAAAAATGCCTGTATCTGTGGCAGCTTGCTTTCATTCAAAGCTGCTGGCAAGGTGGTGGGAGTGGGGAGTACAGGTAATTTTCACCTACCCTTCAAATTTCTTCAGCAACTGTACTCTATCTGCTGGAAGAATCTGGAGCTTATGCATGACAAGCCTGGTGCAGGTCACGTTCCAACAGTCCTTTCCATGCACCAGCTCACCTCACTACCACAGTCACCCCCCCAAGGGAGGTGAGGTCCAGAGCGATAAACAACTTGCCCAAGTCACATGACCCCAAGTGGCAAAGCCAGAAGTCAAGCCAGGTCTGACTCTTAGCCACTGTGCCGAGCTGTAATGAGAGTTCTGGGGAAGGTCCTATGCTGTGAAACCCAGGCTCTTGTATCAGCCCTTGGTTGCTAACATGAAAAGTCTAGGCTAGATGATCTCTGGGATCCTTCTAGTTTTAACATTCAATAATTTTCTGATTTTGAAAGACTTAAGTGTTAGCTTTAGAATCTTGAGTCATTCAGAGGGACAGTGTAAGATCAGCATTTCCCAAAGGGTGGCCCTTAAAATTAGAGCAAATTGCTTCCAAAAAAACCCATTATGGGGCCTCATCTGAGGCCTACTGATTCAGAATTTTTAAGAATAAGACCCTGGAGCCTGATTGTAACACACCGCAAAAAAAAAGGGTATTATGCACACAAAAGTGTAAGAGCCACCATATTAGATCCATCCATAATCACCTCTCAGCTTCCAGAGAACCTAGCTCACCCACCCAGGTTCTTAGGCGAGCATTTGACCTAGCAGAACATTCAGTCAAACTTTGTGTAGGTGCTTAGTGATGATGGTGGGAACCAGTTTGCACCAACCAAGGTTGTTGGTTTTCTGTTTTTTGTGTTTTTTTTAACTTTAGCCTAGCCATGGTGCGCCCCACTTTTAAATACTTTTTTATCTCACCATTAGCCAAAATGAGATGCTTAGAACATAGAGGCTTATGACACACCACTAAGTACTATAAAAACATTTTTTTTAAAGACTCAGTAGGCCTGGACTCTGATTTCCAGGAATCACCCACTTCATTCCATGGCCTCATGGTCATGTCTAGGAAGGATAAAAACCTGTACTGATTTTTCTAATCTGTAGCTGGAGTTCCCATATTTTTGCCTTCAGATGTTCTCTTGAGTCCTTTTTCTACCAGTCTGGTTAAACCACTGTGCTTTGATGTGGAAGTGTGCCAGTATTTCACAAGGTATAACCCGAGCAAAAGAAAACCATCCATTTTGTGCCCATCATACCAAGCACTCACTCCAAAAGAGGGGGCTTTCTTCCTTTAAGACCATGTCTTCCTGGCAAGCTGATGGTCAAATTTAAGCATATTTAAAAACAATTTCAGAATGCCTTACTATTTGAAAGTCATCCTTTTAAAAAAAACCCATTATGAAAGGAAATATATATGATTTTCCCCCAAAGTCTCACAGTGTAATTGATAGTGTAGAAAGATTAAAAAAACAACAACAACACACAAAATAGAATCACGCTTTCCAGAAGTCAGTGCTCCAAAAGGGACAGCAGCCCAGGTAGAATCATAAGCACTTATCAAGAAGTTGTAAACAGATGGAGGCCAATGGAGGTTTGCACGGCATCCGAGGTAGAAGTTTCAGTTCCCGTGGCAGTCCTCAGCAGTCCCCATTCTCAAAAATTTTAGGAATGCTTCCGACCTCATCCTAGATGATTTCAGTGACAAAGCCCTTCCCTGCTCAGTCCTGTAGACTACCGCATTTGAACCCCGCAATACTGATTCATAATGCTATTCATAATAATAATGATAGCTATCATTTTGGAGATGCCGACTTTATGCCAGGCACTGTACTGGGTACTTGATGTGCACTGTCTCACTGAAACCTCCAAGTACCACTTGAGATAGTTATTTTAACCTCATTTTGAGCAGATGTGGAAACTGAGGGTATTCGGGTCAGGTCACCCAATCACGTAGCTGGTGGGTAGCACTGTCAGAATTGAAAACCAGGTCTCTGACATCAAAGTCCAGGTCCTTTCAATCACACCACCCAGTCCTCTAGAAACAGCTCCAGTGGTGCATTGTCTGCTGCTCTCTCGGTCTCAGGATTGGAGCAGGAACAAGAGCGGCCAAGTCTTACATGCGGCAGCTTCACTGCAGCCGAGCTCACTCGCCGTTGCTACCCTACAGCTCAATGGCAAGGAGACAAAAAAATCCCACATAGGGCTTCCCTGGTGGCGCAGTGGTTGAGAGTCCGCCTGCCGATGCAGGGGACGCGGGTTCGTGCCCAGGTCCGGGAAGATCCCACATGCCGCGGGGCGGCTGGGCCCGTGAACCATGGCCGCTGAGCCTGCGCGTCCGGAGCCTGTGCTCCGCAACTGGAGAGGCCACAGCGGTGAGAGGCCCGCGTACTGAAAAAATAAAAAAAAACCCACATATTATACAGCGGCACCTCAAACTATACACCGAATCCTTACCCCTGTGCATCTCTTAATGTCAATTTTTAGTGGTGGAAGCTTTTAATTCTGCAGTTTCATATTTCTTTCAAAATAAAAACCACCGTGTCATAGTTAGAAGGAGCTCTAAAGAGATTCATTTTACATGTTAATAATCAACTCACATGCCCGAAGCCAGATGCACCCCGTGCTTCTGAAAACAGGAAGTGAGGGGACCACATTCTATTGTCCTGGAGCTTGTCCTTTCTGAGGAGGCCTTCGCCACATCCAGGAGGGCCGACCACAGCCCGTCTCCCGGGGCTCTCTGTTCATCCCTGCACCTGCTGTCAGTTGCAGAGGGGATTGTTTATTATTATTAATATTTAGAAAGGTTGCCTCTAGCGGTACTAAAATGTGCATCACAGAACAACAGTTTACTGTGTTTGAAGTGAAGGATCTCACCCAGGAGAGCTCCTTCACTTGAAGTTTCTCTCTCTCCATCTCTACTTGCAAACAGAGATTGATGAATAACAATTATTGTTTCAGAGTCGCATCTCTCACATTATTTATTTGGTTATAACTCTTCCCAGAAATTCCCTTAATTGAACCAGACACTATAAACCAGTTTGCATGGATTTGATGACAGCCAGCTCCATGCTTCTTTACAATAAAGAATAAAGGACTCCACGGCTGCAGAATGAGGTGACACCCACTGCCTCCTTGTCCCCACCTATAGACCTATTCAAACAATTCCAGCCAGATATTAAAGTTAGCTGCCCATTTTTTAAAGCCATGCGGGACACAGTAGGTTTTTGACAAATTGCCTTGGAGGCAGGAGGAGATATAAAATTGGACATAGGGCTTCCCTGGTGGCACAGTGGTTAATAATCCACCTGCCAATGCAGGGGACACGGGTTCGAGCCCTGGTCCGGGAAGATCCCACATGCCATGGAGTAACTGAGCCCATACGCCACAACTACTGAGCCTGCACTCTAGAGCCCGCGAGCCACAACTACTGAAGACCAAGCACCTAGAGCCCGTGCTCCGCAACAAAAGAAGCCACCGCAATGAGAAGCCCGCGCACCACAATGAAGAGTAGCCTACGCTCACCACAGCTAGAGAAAGCCCGCAGGCAGCAAGAAAGACCCAACGCAGCCAAAATAAATAAATAAGTAAATTTAAAATTGGACATAACTCAAAAGATTCCTGGGCCCCAGGACGCCAGCTTGTTTGGAATGTCACCTCCTGAAGCTGAGCACGCTCATGGTTTTGGAGCAGTGCCACTTCCCAGAGCTGCCTTTGCTTCAGGTTTGCTCTATGTACTAGTACCCTACTCTCTGTGCTAGTACTACTACTGTATTCTAGTACTGCTAGAGCAAGCTTTCTAAATATTAATAATAATGAAAACCAACTCCTCTGCAACTTACAGCGAGTGCAGAAATGTGCAGGAATAAACGGTGCCAGTGGAAAGATGCTTTGCCAACATCATTTGCTCAATTCATGCGTTCATCCAACAAGTGTTTATTTCATGCCTACTATGCGCCAGGCACTGTGCTAGGCCCTAGGGTGGTACAGCAGTGAGCAAAACACGAAAAAGCACTCCCCCTTATCCAGCTTCCTTTCTAGTGGGTCCAACAGACAAACACTCAGACATATTGCACATCAGATGATGGGAAGTGTGTGGAGAAAAAGAAAACCAGAAAGGAGAATAAGGAGTGCCAGAGGGAGGTGGGGACGTTTTAGGCTTAAAGGGGGCTTTGGGTCAAAGACCTGTAGGGAAGAGGGAGCAAGCCACATGATATATAGGGGAAGGAGGCTCCAACCAGGGGTAAGAGCGAGGGCAAAGGACCTGAGGCCACGGTGTGCTCGGCAAGTTGGAGAAAGAGGAAGGGGCCAGCGTTCAGGGAGCAGAAGGGGTGAGAAGAGAGTTCTAGGAGGCGTGGTGAAAGGTCACGGGAGAATGCCGGTGATACTGTGTGAGACCTTATCCACCCGTTGTGAGGACTTGCCCGCTATGCAGAAGGAGAGGGGTTTGAGTGAACAAGTCACAAGATTCAGCTCCCACTTTGGCTGCTATGTTGAAAAAGGACTGGGCCTGGCTGGGGGGAAGGGTGCAACAGGGAGAAACAGGAAAGCCAGTTAAGAGCCTTTAATCCAGACGAAAGCTGGGGTGGTGTGGTTAAAGGTAATAGTGGAGTGGTGAGAAACGTTGGATCCTGGTTGTATTTTGAATGCAGAACTACTGGGATTTGCTGATGAATTGGATTGGTATGTAAAAGAAGGAGGAATTAAAGGCAATTCCAAGGGGTTTGGCCTGAGGGGCTGGAAGGATGGAGTTGCCATTTACTAGACTGGATGAGAAACAGATTTTACTGGTGGAAGAGGGATGTGGGGAAGATCAAGATTTCCATCTTGAACGTGTTAAGTTTGAGATGTCTTTTCCACATCCAGAGAAGAGTTGTCTTTGAGTCTAGATTCTGGTCTAGGCTGGAATTTTCAGCATATAGATGTTAGTTTAAGCTATCAGGCTCCATGAAATCACTAAAGAATGGGTAGACAGAGGAGAAAAGGGCTCCGAGCACTGGTCCCTGAGGCCCTCCAGGGGTTAGGGAGGCTACGAAATTACTTTGAGTGTAAAATGATAATGCAATTAGAAATCAGCCAGACATGTAGACGTCCAAACTGGCTAGCCTGTATTTTTCTCCCATATCACAAGGTTCAGGTGACGATTGAATAAGAAAGTAGATATAAAACCACTTTGAAACATTAAAAGGAAAAGGGTCTGGCATTCCTATGGCACCTACTACGTGCCAGGCACTGCATCAGGCACATGGGTTGCCTTATTATCTCATTGGATCTTCACAACAGCCCTGCACAATAGCTATTATTGATCCCATTGTCCAAGAAAACTGAGCCTCAGAGAGGTCAAGTAAATCACCCCAGTTTACACAGTGAGGAAAACCGCAAAGCCAACACACAGTGGCCATCTGTCTACCTCCAGAAAGCCCCAGAAACCTCTAGAATCCTCTTGCTCTCCCTTATTACCAGACCAGGCTTCTCAGCCCAGCTCACACTGGAATCACCTGAGAGCTATGCAAAACTGTGCCGGGACCCTCCCCATACCTGTTTGCTCAGAATCTCTCAGGATAGACCCAGGTATCACAGTTTTTAAAAGCTACCCAGGTGATTCTAAAGAGCAGCTGCTGCTGAGAACCACGGCATCATGCTACTTCCTTTATTTGTACGCATGCGTGCTCCACTGTGTTCCAGAAGGATCCAGGTGGGATAACAGCCACTCATTTGTTAATAAAACCGACCATTTGTGCTGATTTGTGAAAACCACAATTCTCTGTGTTGTGATTAGATATGTTAAACTGTTCAGAGTTTAAAGAAAACCAAAGGGATTAGAAAAACATCGTTATTTCCAGGAATGGCTTCCAGGGTTCTCTTATTTTCTTCCTCTGCCTAAAAGTCTTCTGAATGAGGTCTTCACTCCCCAATTTTTATATCACTGAAAACAAATGAGGGCAGAAGTAGGTTAGCGGGACAACATCTAGCCAAGTTAAACCACGGAAACGTGAGTCAGACTTTTATTATTTATTTATTTAAGTTGTGCTGTTGTTTCTATTTTTATTTTTTTCACTTTTTTAAACATCTTTATTGGAGTATAATTGCTTTACAATGGTGTGTTAGTTTCTGCTTTATAACAAAGTGAATCAGCTACACGTATACATATATCCCCATATCTCCTCCCTCTTGCATCTCCCTCCCATCCTTGCTATCCCACCCCTCTAGGTGGTCACAAAACACCAAGCTGATCTCCCTGTGCTGCTTCCCACTAGCTTTCTATTTTACATTTGGTAGTATATATATGTCCATGCTACTCTCTCACTTCGTCTCAGCTTACCCTTCCCCCTCCCCGGGTCCTCAAGTCCATTCTCTACGTCTGCATCTTTATTCCTGTCCTGCCCTTAGGTTCTTCAGAAACTTTTTTTTTTTGATTCCATATATATGTGTTAGCATACGGTATTTGTTTTTCTCTTTCTGACTTACTTCACTCTGTATGACAGACTCTACGTCCATCCACCTCACTACAAATAACTCAATTTCGTTACCTTTTTATGGCTGAGTAGTATTCCATTGTATATATGTGCCACATCTTCTTTATCCATTCATCTGTCGATGGACACTTAGGTTGCTTCCATGTCCTGGCTATTGTAAATAGTGCTGCAATGAACATTGTGGTACATAACTCTTTTTGAATGACGGTTTTCTCAGGGTATATGCCCAGTAGTGGGATTGCTGGGTCATCTGGTAGTTCTATTTTTAGTTTTTTAAGGAACCTCCATACTGTTCTCCATAGTGGCTGTATCAGTTTACATTCCCACCAACAGTGCAATAGGGTTCCCTTTTCTCCACACCCTCTACAGCATTTGTTCTTTGTAGATTTTTTGAGGATGGCCATTATGACTGGTGTGAGATGATACCTCATTGTAGTTTTGATTTGCATTTCTCTAATGATTAATGATGTTGAGCATCCTTTCATGTGTTTGTTGGCAATCTGTGTATCTTCTTTGGAGAAATGTCTGTTTAGGTCTTCTGCCCATTTTTGAATGGGTTGCTTCTTTTTATGATATTGAGCTGCATGAGCTGCATGTAAATTTTGGAGATTAATCCTTTGTCAGTTGCTTCATTTGAAAATGTTTTCTCCCATTCTGAGGGTTGTCTTTTCGTCTTATGTTTTCCTTTCCTGTGCAAAAGCTTTCAAGTTTCATTGGGTCCCATTTGTTTATTTTTTATTTTATTTCTATTTCTCTAGGAGGTGAGTCAAAAAAGGATCTTGCTGTGATTTCTGTCATAGAGTGTTCTGCCCGTGTTTTCCTCTAAGAGTTTTATAGTGTCTGGCCTTACATTTAGGTCTTTAATCCATTTTGAGTTTATTTTTGTGCATGGTGTTAGGGAGTGTTCTAATTTCATCCTTTTACATGTAGCTATCCAGTTTTCCCAGCACCGCTTATTAAAGAGGCTGTCTTTTCTCCATTGTATATTCTTGCTTCCTTTATTAAAAATAAGGTGACCATATGTGCATGGGTTAATCTCTGGGCTTTTTATCCTGTTCTATTGATCTATATTTCTGTTTTGGAGCCAGTACCATACTGTCTTCATTACTGTAGCTTTGTAGTATAGTCTGAAGTCAGGGAGTCTGATTCCTTTAGCTCTGTTTTTCTTTCTCAAGATTGCTTTGGCTATTTGGCTCTTTTGTGTTTCCATACAAATTGTGAAATTTTTTGTTCTAGTTCTGTAAAAAATTCCATTGGTAGTTTGATAGGGATTGCATTTAATCTGTAGATTGCTTTGGGTAGTATAGCCATTTTCATAGTGTTGATTCTTCCAATCCAAGAACATGGTATATCTCTCCATCTGTTTGTATCATCTTTAATTTCTTTCATCACTGTCTTATAGTTTTCTGCATACAGGTCTTTTGTCTCCCTAGGTAGGTTTATTCCTAGGTATTTTATTCCTTTTTGTTGCAGTGGTAAATGGGAGTATTTCCTTAATTTCTCTTTCAGATTTTTCATCATTAGTGTATAGGAATGCAAGAGATTTCTGTGCATTCATTTTGTATCCTGCTACTTTACCAAATTCATTGATTAGCTCTAGGAGTTTTCTGATAGCATCTTTAGGATTCTTTATGTATAGTATCATGTCATCTGCAAACAGTGACAGCTTTACTTCTTCTTATTTGATTTGGATTCCTTTTATTTCTTTTTCTTCTCTGATTGCTGTGGCTAAAACTTCTAAAACTATGTTGAATAAGAGTGGTGAGAGTGGGCAACCTTGTCTTCTTCCTGATCTTAGAGGAAATGGTTTCAGTTTTTCACCATTGAAAACAATGTTGGCTGTGGGTTTGTCATATATGGCCTTTATTATGTTGAGGTAAGTTCCCTCTATGCCTACTTTCTGGAGGGTTTTTATCATAAATCAGTGTTGAATTTTGTCAAAAGCTTTTTCTGCATCTATTGAGATGATCATATGGTTTTTATCCTTCAGTTTCTTTTTTTTGTTTGTTTGTTTGTTTGTTTTTTGCGGTATGCGGGCCTCTCACTGCTGTGGCCTCTCCCATTTTGGAGCACAGGCTCCAGACGTGCAGACTCAGCGGCCATGGCTCACGGGCCCAGCTGCTCCACGGCATGTGGGATCTTCCCAGACTGGGGCATGAACCCATGTCCCCTGCATCGACAGGCGGACTCTCAACCACTGCGCCACCAGGGAAGCCCAATCCTTCAGTTTCTTAATATCGTTTATCACATTGATTGATTTGCATATATTGAAGACTCCTTGCATTCCTGGGATAAACCCCACTTGAGCATGGTTTATGATCCTTTTAATGTGCTGTTGGATTCTGTTTGCTAGTATTTTGTTGAAGATTTTTGCCTCTATGTTCATCAGTGATATTGGCCTGTATTTTCTCTCTTTGTGACATCTTTGTCTGGTTTTGGTATCAGGGTGATGGTGGCCTCGTAGAATGAGTTAGGGAGTGTTCCTCCCTGTGCTATATTTTGGAAGAGTTTGAGAAGGATAGGTGTTAACTCTTCTCTAAATGTTTGATAGAATTCACCTGTGAAGCCATCTGGTCCTGGGCTTTTGTTTGTTGGAAGATTTTTAATCACAGTCTCCATTTGAGTGCTTGTGATTGGTCTGTTTATATTTTCTTTTTCTTCCTGGTTCCGTCTTGGAGGCTTCTGCTTTTCTAAGAATTTGTCCATTTCTTCCAGGTTGTCCATTTTATTGGCATATAGTTGCTTGTAGTAATCTCTCATGATCCTTTGTATTTCTGCACTGTCAGTTCTTACTTCTCGTTTTTCATTTCTAATTCCATTGATCTGAGTCTTCTCCCTTTTTTTCTTGATGAGTCTGGCTAATGGTTTATCGATTTTGTTTATCTTCTCAAAGAACCAGCTTTTAGTTTTATTGATCTTTGCTATTGTTTCCTTCATTTCTTTTTCATTTATTTCTAATCTGATCTTTATGATTTCTTTCCTTCTGCTAACTTTGGGGGTTTTTTGTTCTTCTTTCTCTAATTGCTTTAGGTGTAAGGTTAGTTTGTTTATTTGAGGTATTTCTTGTTTCTTGAGGGAGGATTGTATTGCTATAAACTTCCCTCTTAGAACTGCTTTTGCTGCATCCCATAGGTTTTGGGTCATTGTGTTTTCATTGTCATTTGTTTCTAGGTATTTTTTGATTTCCTCTTTGATTTCTTCAGTGATCTCTTGGTTATTTAGTAGGGTACTGTTTAGCCTCCATGTGTTTTGTATTTTTTTTTAGATTTTTTCCTGTAATTGATATCTAGTCTCATAGCATTGTGGTCAGAAAAGATACTTGATACAATTTCAATTTTCTTAAATTTACCAAGCCTTGATTTGTGACCCAAGATATGATCTATCCTGGAGAATGTTCCATGAGCACTTGAGAAGAAAGTGTATTCTGTTAGTCTGGGATGGAATGTCCTATAAATATCAATTAAGTCCATCTGTTTAATGTATCATTTAAAGCTTGTGTTTCCTTATTTATGTTCATTTTGGATGATCTGTCCATTGGTGAAAGTGGGGTGTTACAGTCCCCTACTATGATTGTGTTACTGTCGATTTCCCCTTTTATGGCTGTTAGCATTTACCTTATGTATTGAGGTGCTCCTATGTTGGGTGCAAAAAGATTTACAATTGTTACATCTTCTTCTTGTATTGATTCCCTTGATCATTATGTAGTGTTCTTCTTTGTCTCTTTTAATAGTCTTTTTTTATAGTCTATTTTGTCTGATATGAGAATTGCTACTCCAGCTTTCTTTTGGTTTCCATTTGCAAGGAATATCTTTTTCCATCCCCTCACTTTCAGTCTGTATGTGTCCCCAGGTCTGAAGTGGGTCTCTTGTAGACAACATATATACAGGTCTTGTTTCTGTATCCATTCAGCCAGTCTACATCTTTTGGTTGGAGCAGTTAATCCATTTACATTTAAGGTAGTTATCGATATGTATGTTCCTATTACCATTTTCTTAATTGTTTGGGGTTTGTTATTGCAGGTCTTTTCCTTCTCTTGTGTTTCCTGCCTGGAGAAATTCCTTTAGCGTTTGTTGTAAAGCTGGTTTGGTGGTGCTAAATTCTCTTAGCTTTTGCTTGCTTGTAAAGGTTTTAATTTCTCTATCGAATCTGAATGAGATCCTTGATGGGTAGAGTAATCTTGGTTGTAGGTTTTTGTCTTTCATCACTTTAAATATGTTCTGCCACTCCCTTCTGGCTTGCAGAGTTTCTACTGAAAGATCAGCTGTTAACCTTAAGGGGATTCCCTTGCGTGTTATTTGTTGTTTTTCCCTTCCTGCTTTTAATATTTTTTCTTTGTATTTAATTTTTGATAGTTTGATTAATATGTGTGTTTCTCCTTGGTTTTATCCTGTATGGAACTCTGTGCTTCCTGGACTTGATTGACTATTTCCTTTCCCATATTAGGGAAATTTTCAACTACAATCTGTTCAAATGTTTTCTCAGTCCCTTTCTTTTACTCTTTTTCTTCTGGGACCCCTATAATTTGAATGTTGGTGTGTTTAATGTTGTCCCAGAGGTCTCTGTGACTATCCTAAATTCTTTTCATATTTTTTCTTTATTCTGCTCTGTGCTAGTTATTTCCACTATTTTATCTTCTCAGTCACTTATCCATTCTTCTGCCTCAGTTATTCTGCTATTGATTCCTTCTAGAGAAGTTTTAATTTCATTTTTTGTTTTTCATCATTGTTTGTTTGCTCTTTAGTTCTTGTTCCTTGTTAAACGTTTCTTGTATTTTCTCCATTCTATTTCTAAGATTTGGGATCATCTTTACTATCATTACTCTGAATTCTGTTTCAGGTAGACTGTCTATTTTTCTTCATTTGTTTGGTCTGGTGGTTTTTTATCTTGCTCCTTCATCTGCTGTGGGTTTCTCTGTCTTCTCATTTTACTTAACTTACTGTGATTGGGGTCTCCTTTTCGCAGGCTGCAGTTCATAGTTCCTGTTGTTTTTGGTGTCTGCCCCCAGTGGCTAAGGTTGGTTCAGTGGGTTGTGTAGGCTTCCTGGTGGAGGGGACTAGTGCCTGTGTTCTGGAGAATGAGGCTGGATCTTATCTTTCTGGTGGGCAGGGCTGCATCCGGTGGTGTGTTTTGGGGTGTCTGTGACCTTATTATGATTTTAGGCAGCCTCTCTGCTAATGGGTGAGGTTGTGTTCCTGTCTTGCTAGTTGTTTGGTATAGGGTGTCCTGCACTGTAGCTTGCTGGTCGTTGAGTGGAGATGGGTCTAGCATTGAGATGGAGATCTTGGGAGAGCTTTTGCCATTTGATATTACGTGGGGCTGGGAGGTCTCTGGCAGACCAATGTCCTGAACTCAGCTCTCCCACCTCAGAGACACAGGCCTGACACCCAGCCGGAGCACCAAGACCCTGTTTTTCAGGCCTCAGAGGTTGGAAATTAAAATTCCATTTCTACTTACCTGTGAAACTGGTATAAAATTGTCCTGTTTTTCTGATGGAGGTCTAGCCAAGGGGATTGGTTGTTAGCCATCCCTGAGCTGCTGCTATTGCCTTTGTGTTCAGCAATTTGGAAATGCCCTAGTCTGTGTGGGTTCCCTGAACACATCACTGGGACACTGAGAAAACTAAAGAGTTCTTATTTGCATATATTATTTAGTTGTACATCATTTTGGATGACTCCTTCTACAAAAAGGACAAAAATCTTTCCTTCTTTGTCTCATAAAGCAACAATAGAGGTTCTGATGGTGGAGTCACATCAAAGATAATATGGCGGGCTTCCCTGGTGGTGCAGTGGTTTAAGAATCCGCCTGCCAATGCACGGGTTCAAGCCCTGGTCTGGGAAAATCCCACATGCTGCGGAGCAACTAAGCCCGCATGCCACAACTGCTGAGCCTGAGCTCTAGAGCCTGCGAGCCACAACTACTGAAGCCCATGCACCTAGAGCCCGTGCTCCGCAACAAGAGAAGCCACCGCAATTAGAAGCTGGCACACCGCAACGAAGAGTAACCCCCACTCGCCGCAACTAGAGAAAGCCTGCACACAGCAACAAAGATCCAACGCAGCCAAAAATAAATAAATTAATTAAATAAATTTTAAAAAAAGATAATATAGAAGTTTTCCATTACGGATGGAATGACACAATAAGAACAGGGAAGCAAATAAATGTAAATCACTGGCAAGGGTAAGGCAGCCCAATCTGTGTATTAAAATACCTTGGAGAGTTTGAGCAAAAGACCAGTCATTTAGATGGGAGTGAATGAGAGCAGGTCACATGATCCGTGACATCCTGTCCACCTTCCTAAGGGAATCTGCAGGAAGTAGACTCGCCAGCCTTTGGAACATTCCAGAATGGGTTTCAGGGGAAGTCCTAGAATAGCCAGCATTACGAGCAGAATGTAATTCTGGGGGCTGTGCAGACGTACCACCTGCTCCAACAGACCACACGTTAGTGGCCCTCACTCTGATGGACAGCAAGCCAAGCCATACCCATCAACCTGGAAGTAGGTGGCCTTTCTTTTTACCCATTCTAAAAGAGAGACAAAAGTTAGAATAACCCAAATGTTCACTGCATCCATTTTGCCCAACAGCTTTGCAGTGCTGCATTTCCTCACTGCCCTGTGCCATGATTCTGTGGTTGGGTGGAATTTGCTCTTCACCTAGCTTTGGCATGGTACTCTCCATCTTCTCTCCCTAGTCAATAAGAGCATAAGTTCCATGAAGGCGGGGTTGGGGGAGGGGTATCGGTTTACCCACTTATTCACTGCACCTAGAAGTGTATCTGAAGACTTACTACTTACCAGACATTGTGTATTGTTTCATTTACTGTTTATTAAGAAAAAAACCCTACGAAGTAGGTACATTTTACAGATGTGAAAACAGAGGTTCAATCACTTGCCTAACCAAAGTAACACATGTGGTAAGTGGTAAGCATGGGATTCCAACCCAGGGCTCTCTGTGTCTTGTATCAGGCTTCGTAACAGCTACCTGTACTGCCTTGTGTAGGCTACTGGACATAATAACTTATAAATTGCTGCATGAAACGACAGCTATATTACTGAAAATTAGCTTGCTTTAGGAAAATCCTAACTGAAAGCCTTTTCTAAACAGATTCCAAAACTGTTGGTGTACCTTATCATGGCACCATTTTGTGTTCTAGAAATGGCATTTAAGTACCCCTTTGTTTAGTAACTGAGATAAATCAGCACCAGTGAGTTTGACTTTCTGTGACTATTTGTCTCTGAAGAGAAAGTGTGTGTGTGTGTGTGTGTGTGTGTGTGTGTGTGTGTGTGTGGGCGCATGTGCGTGGGGTCGGAAGGGGACCCAGACTGGCATTTAGTGATGCCTGAAAAGAGTGGCTATGTTCCTCTAACAGTGGCTGCCTTCTTCAATTACATTATGATTGGGGAGACCTTCTATCCCAATGACTCTTAAAGGCAAACGTAGGCTTTTGAACTGAGAGATGCACTAAGAAGGAGGAGATAGAATTCAAATAACAGCGTGTAAGATGTTTGGAGAGTAAAATTATGGATGTTTCTAACTAAGAACAAACTAAACAAAAGTGGGAAATCTCCATGACGACTGAAGAGCTAAGCAGCTCGATGCCAGATTTGCCAGCAGCTCTCTCCAGAACTCAGTGGAACATCTGAGAAATAATTTAAATGGAAAACAAGTCATGTGAATTCAAGCGAATGAACCTTTGAAAGACAGGAAATGATCCAGGTGATTGGCGTATACCCTCTCTTAGCGAAGTGGGAACGTAAGTGACATATTCAAGTTCAAAAACACAAAGGGTGTTTTTCAATATATTTCCTTTCCTACTCCACTATTCAATACTCATTTCAAAGTTTGTTTTCCACGGTCAGACCAGTTGCTTTCCTTCCTGCCATATTGAATACACTTTTCTCCTGTGAAATACAACCCTCTCCCAGAGGGGTGTGCGAAGGATTCTCTTTTTAGTCCAGTAAAGCAACTAGTATTTGTTCTTGTCCTGCCTTTTGATGGGAAACATTGCTTTAGCACCTATTCTTAAATAATTAATCATTCATGTATTGAGTACCAGTCCTGTGCTTAAACACTGCAGGAGATTAAAAGAAAAATATAAGGCTTTGTCTATTTTCAGGGGCAAACAAAACCTACACAAAAGAAAATAATGGCACCATAAGCAAATGCTAAATTATGGAGTGCAACTAGGAAGAGGGGCTTCATTCTTCAAAAGAGGAAGAAATCAGTAGGGAGGCCACCTTCACCATGGAGAAAAATGTAAAGCTGAGCCCAAAACAACCCATAGAGAAAGGACAAGATCGAGGCAGGGGCTCAGCTTTTACAAAGACAAGAAAGTGCTAGGCCTGAGCCAGTGACAGCAATTGGCAACCGAGAGTTTGCTTTAATGGAGTTAACATAGGTTAGTGATTAAAAGTAAATAGACTGTGGTCTAATTCTGCCTCTACCACCTACCGGATGTGTGATCTTAGGCAAGTCACATAACTGCTCTACCCCCAGTTGCCTCATGTTTCAGTGGGGAAATTGCCACCAACTTCTTAGGGCTGTTTTAAGGATTAAGTGAGATAATGCAGGAAAAGCACTTGGCAGACAGGAAGCACTTACAAAATGGCGGTCGTTGCAATCGTTTTTTACTGACGTTGAGGGGGTAGGGGATTTGATGAATGGGCACTGGAAAGTCATTGTAATTCTTGAGCAGGGTATTGGCTTTAATTAATGTGGGTCTTAGGAAGATTAATCTGGCTATGGTTTGTAGGATTGATGAAGGGAAGAGTCTGAAGACAGGGGGTTATGTCAGGAGGCTGAAAGAGTCATTTGGCTTGATTTTATGAGGAACCAAATTAGGAAGGTGGCAGTGAAAACTGAGGGGGAAGGACAGTGCTTGATAGAGGAAGGAATCTCCAGAACTTGGTGACTTGATCTACAAGTAGAAAGACAAATGGGGCTAGTCAGAGATGATCCCCAAAGTCTGAGTTGTAGAAACTTGGTAAGCATGCACCAGGCCGGCACTCACTCTCTGGATGAAGGAAAGCCAAGGTGATTGGGGCAAGTGCTACAGAAAGTGGGCCCCAAGAAAGCAGGGGCCTTGTCTGTGTTATTTTCCTTATATCCTCAGCACCGGGAACAGTAAGTCACATACAGCAGAGGCCCAGAAAGTATTTTTTGAATGAATGAATGAATGAATGAGTAGGTGGTGAGAGCATCATTCACCTACAAGTAAACTCTGAACAACGATATAAAGTAGATGGTGTTCATGTTGTGAGCAATAGAGTGGCCTTCCGTGAGAGGTATATAAAGGTCCATATTTAATCGAGGAAGAAAAATGTCTGTTTCTCAAGGAAAAATTTAAAAACTGTCCATCCAATAGAAAGTAGTAACTGTTGGAACACTGATACAAAGGGAATTTTCTAATTCAGAGAACATAAAATAAACATTTAAAATGGGGGGGGAACCCCACTTGCTCTGGTACGTATTGTTTTATCCTTTCCATCCTGGGTGTAGGATAAAAGAAACCCCTTATTTGCTTGTTACAAGAAGAAAGCTCTCACTTGAAGTTCTTAGTTGGCAGATGTCAGTTGAAAGCTCTGCTTATGGAATATGCCGCAGTGTCAAAGTCTGTTGGATAATTTTAGACGAGTGTGTCATGTGTGACATGGAAATATGGCATGCCATACATTAGTGATTTCCCAAGTGTTTGGAGCAGATAGTAATGTGCTGGGAAAGTGCTCTTTATCTCTCCACACAGTGTACTTGTAGAGCAGTGGGGAAATGCTTTTGGTGGAAATTACTTTAGTCAGAAAAAGAATCCATTTACAATATGCGCCTTCTAACATCTTTCAGACAATGCATTGTATTAAAGAGGCATTTTTTGATTAATGTTTTATAAACATTTTTCAGCATGACAGCTTAAAGTCCCTGTAAAATTGTAAATGCGCGCATGGTGTTCACTTCCATAAAGTCAAACGCCGTCTCATAAAGTCTAGTCGGATCCTGTCAACCACAGTGACACAGAATCAGTACCTGGGAGCATTAAAATTAATTTGCTTCATTTATATTACTGCAGTGATCGCAAGATGAAAAGAGTCCTATATTTAAATTTTACTTGAAAAAGAAAACTCTTTTGAGTAAGTTTGTTTGGTGTTTTGAAATTATTGCCCTTTTTTTCTCCCTAGTTAATGAATGGAGTGAAAATGGAGTGATAGTCTGCACAGTAACTTTATGATGGGCTCTGGAAAAGCACAAGTCCGATCCTTCAGGGCTCTTCCTCTGAGCACTCAGATGCTTAGAGATGAAGACAAAACAGTCACTGACCCTAAGAAGCTAACAGCTTAGTGAGGGAAACACACACACACACACAAAGCAAGCAGCGTTAATAAATGCAGCAAACGCTAGGCTGAAACACGCCCCAGTTGGGTAAGCCTAGAGCAGAAAGGAGCCTTGGGACGTCAAGGATGGCTTCCCAGACGAGGCGAGTTAGAAACTGTGGGCTAAGGAATCGAGCAGGTCAAGAAGTGGGTGGCGAGCATCCTGGGCAAAAGGAACTCATGTGCAAAGACCGAGAGGTGAGACTTCTAGAGCCTAGAGCGTGGGCATGGGCATGGGCTGGGGAGAGGAAGGGAGGGAGCAGCACCACACTCTTCATGACTGGAGCACAGAGAGAGCCCAGGGGAGCGTGGTGAGACGTAGAGAGATTTTGTACTCAGCCTGGTTGCAGACTGGAATATACCCTGCAGAGGACAAGCCTGAAGGCAGAGAGATGGGTTTGGGGCAAGGGTGCGGGAGCGGGTGAGGGCTGACCGAGCCCTGAAGGAAGGTCACGGGGAGGCAGTGGGAGTGGTCACAGAGGGGCCGGTGAGTTACCTGAGTGAGGGTCCTCTCACATACCTCGCCCTTTAGTTAATCTGTGAAGTGAGTGCTAATTGAATGAACGATTGAGTGAATTGTTGAAAGGGTGGGTGAAGTGGATGAAAGGGTGGTGCATTACATGGGCTTCTGGAAAAAGACATAGCGATGCTCTCTGATTTGACTTGATGGTCAAGTTTTGCCAAATTCGTGGCCAGGTGACAGAAATTGCAGTGTGGTGAGCACAGTGGCCCTCACAGTCCCAGGACTCTCTCTATTGCATTTCCAGTGTTCGTCCTGACAGTGCTGGAAACACGGCAAAGATGCCCTAGAACAGAGATCGTAAACTCGCCGCTTCCAAACATCGCCAGGGTGGCCTGGACCACTTGGACGTGGAATCGTACAATAGTTACCTCCCCCTCCACCCCCACCCCCACTTCTCCCAACTTCTCTTCCTACTCTGACCCTCGAGAAAATGAAAATGCACAGGGTGGAAGCTGCCAGGAGGGCGAACAGGGGGAAACTGAAGAAAAGCAGGGGAAAGACTGAGATATAAAGAAGAGATTGTGAAGAAACTAATAATTGAAAAGGAAAGTGGATAATTGAATGATCGAGAAGTAAGGTAGAGTTTCAGACAGAGGGAGCAGAAAGGTTCCCAAAACAAATAGCTTGACTTGAATCTCTGGAGTCCCCCTCCCCTCATCTGGGGATTAGCCGGTGGTGAATCCACCCTGAGAGAGTGACAAGCAAAGACGCAGCAAAGGGACCTGGCCCCTAATCTCCGGAAGCTAAGTTTTTCTCTCTGACGTGGTTTTCAATCATATTTTTAACATTAGTCACTGAGAGTGGTGGTGATAGGAAATCTGATTAACAATTAACAAGAAGGTACTGCAGGCGCACAAAGTGATGAAGAGAAATCCCTACTTCATTCGACAGATGTCTACAGCAGCGGCCAGTCATGGGGGAGCCCTCTCTTTTCCAGGCGAAGTGGATGACTGGGATGTGCAGCCAAGTGAGAGAGGGCCTGTGTCTCCAGGGTGAGTCAGGCAAACATGCCACGCCGTCAACATAGGGCACTAAAACAGTGTGGGAAAGTGGGGAGGGGACAGTGAGGAAATGAAGGAGTAATAAGTTCAGGAAGTAGCCAGAGCTGGGGGAACAAAGGAAGAAGTTGGGGTTCTCAGAACCTAGAAGACTGGAGAGGAAACAGGGGTCAGACCTTCAAGGAGGGGCACAGTGGTCTAGCTGCTGGGGCTGAACCCCAGGCCCCTGCGCCTTCTCCAGCCTTCCTCTAGTGTCCAGGGGGCCGCCTGCTGACGAGGAGGAGCGATGTTTGCAGAGCCCCAGCCCGGTCTGTACAGAAGAGTGTGTTCAAAGATGAGATGGAAGAGCTGAAGAACCAGCCCAGGACCAGAAGAGAACTTCATACAAAGTGATAGCAGGGTCCACAGAAGGTAGAAGTTCACTTGTGCACTGGAAGTTTCTTGAAGGCAGTGTCAGTCTGGGGTTCACTTGCCACTATTGGGGTAGGCCTCGCGGTTACTGAGCTCCTTGCCACTGTGAAATCACAGGAATACCCTGGCGTGGGTAGCAGGGGAGTGTGAGGTCTGCTGCCCCCGGAAGTGCTGCTGGGAGGGTTAGGGGCCCAAGGGGAGCGAGTTCCGAAAGGACTTCTGGACGAGAAAGCTCTTTGCATCCCAGGCCCTCTTCTGCTTCATGGAGCTGCCATGCCTGTGGCATCTTGAACTGAAGACCTCGGAGGCCTTGACCCTTACCTGACACAGAGAACTGGAAACCCAGGTGGCCTGCATTGCAGTAAACACTCCACCACTTGGGAAAGTTTTCTAACCACTAATGAGGTGTTTCAGTCTCCTCATTAGTAAAATGGTGCAAACAGTAGGTTTCATCTACCACCGAGAATTGTTGTCTGTTCATATGGGAGAGCCCTTGACAGCACCTGGCATCTCGTAAGCACTCACTTCATACAAACCGTTATTATCATTATTACTGCTATCTTTTCATCACACTACAGTGAATTCATGTCACTTCCATTAAGATACCTTGTGAACTTGCGTATTGGAGCAGCAGCCCTGTGACCACATCTGTGAGCTTGCTTGAGCTTGCTGAAGAACAACCCAGAGCCTGCCTGAACTTAGCCAAGAAAGCGTAACTCAGGTGATTTAGCCCAGCAGCCATCGTCCTCGAATTTGGGGTCAGAAACCCCTGCTCTGACCATTTTTTAGAGACACATACCTCCATATTTCTATCGTTTGCTCCCTTTAGCCCCACTATTACTCTACACCACCCCTGAACTCCTTTGCATCATCCTTTTGGGCCAAATAACCTTTCCTGAAAACAGGAGTAGTATATGTTCAGGTCTTCTTCATTTCTCATTGTAGTAACTTTCTGGGACTATAATTTTTTTTTTAGATTTTATTCATTTTATTTATTTATTTATTTATTTATTTATTTATTTATTTATTGGCTGTGTTGGGTCTTTGTTGTGGCGTGTGGGCTGTAGTTGTGGTGAATGGGGGCTACTCTTTTTTGCAGTGTGTGGGCTTCTTATTGTGGTGACTTCTCTTGTTGCAGAGCACGGGCTCTAGGCATGTGGGCTTCAGTAGTTGTGGCACACGGGCTCAGTAGTTGTGGCTTGCAGGCTCTAGAGCGCAGGCTCGTAGTTGTGGCGCATGGGCTTATTGTTCTTCAGCACGTGGGATCTTCCCGGACCAGGGCTCAAACCCACGTCCCCTGCATTGGCAGGTGGATTCTTAACCACTGCACCACCAGGGAAGCCCTCTGGGACTATAATATTAAAAGCTGCTTTTCAACATCTAACACTGATCTAATTCAAACACAATAAGTGGATTAAGCATATTACTTTTAAAAGGAAAACTCCTTTGTTCTTTATATTAGTGAGAAGACAGAAACTGTGCAAAAATCTAAATGCATACGCTTGAAGCTTTGAGAGAGACTTTGGGAAGAGTTAAGTGTTTGCAGTTTATGGCAATGATATGTGAGGCTATGAAAAAGAAAGCAGCCATGAAATACATTTTTGCATAAAGGCTTGAAATTTATTAGAAGGTAAAAATAATTGAAAAAGCAGAGCTTTCCTCACCGGGCTATCTTAAAACGTTATTTATGTGCCATCATTGTGTGTATTTAGGAGCCTGGGTCCTTTTCAGTGGTTGTTCTCAAAGAAACAAAAAGAAAGCTAAGCTGTTAAAACTATTCAGTTGAAAAACTGATGTACATACACAGCCGTACTGACAACTGGACCACATTAAAGCAATTGGTGATAATAGTCAAATAACCAGTGTCTGAATTCTGTTACAGAAGCTTAATAGTTACATATGTTAGGCAGCTGTTTACAAAATATGCATGCCTTGCCCTGAATATTACAGAGTGGTAGACTCAGAAGTAGTATTCATTTACCTGAGTTCCATTACAGCCTTCACTGTGGGGTTTAATATTCAGCACAGATTTTAGAATTCATCTGCCATATACAGTACTGCTTAAAGCACTTCGAGATTCTTGGCCAAAAGAGAATGTGCAAAAGCCTTTATTAATGTCTATTTGGCTAAAGTACCCTCCTACTTATAGCCATATATACCATACTTTATCTTACCTTATCCTTTCAGCCCCAAAGTGAACTTGGGGGCTGTGAAATGGTGCCAGGCAGGCTTCCCTAAAGACCAATAGAGTGTTTCACTACTAAGCAAGAAAAGATGCTTTTTTAAAAAATTGTGGTATAGTTGCTTTACAGTGTTGTGCAGAAAAGATCAATTTTTTACCTCTACCTTACTAGTATGCCTCAGCCTTCTCGAAGAAACTCTATTCCGAAATCTGAAAGAGAAATTAAGGAAACTCTCCCATTTACCATTGCAACAAGAAGAATAAAATACCTAGGAATAAACCTTCCTAAGGAGACAAAAGACCTGTATGCCGAAAACTCTAAGACACTGATGAAAGAAATTAAAGATGATACCAACAGATGGAGAGATATACCATGTTCTTGGATTGGAAGAATCAATATTGTGAAAATGACTATACTACCCAAAGCAATCTGCAGATTCAATGCAATCCCTATCAAATTACCAATGGCCTTTTTTACGGAACTAGAACAAAAAATCTTAAAATTTGTATGGAGACACAAAAGACCCCGAATAGCCAAAGCAGCCTTGAGGGAATAAAACAGAGCTGGAGGAATCAGACTCCCTGACTTCAGACTATACTACAAAGCTACAGTAATCAAGACAATATGGTACTGGCACAAAAACAGAAACATAGATCAATGGAACAAGATAAAAAACCCAGAGATAAACCCACGCACCTATGGTCAACTAATCTATGACAAAGGAGGCAAGCTTATACAATGGAGAAAAGACAGTCTCTTCAATAAGTGGTGCTGGGAAAACTGGACAGCTACATGTAAAAGAATGAAATTAGAACACTCCCTAACACCATGCACAAAAATAAACTCAAAATGGGTTCGAGACCTAAATGTAAGACCAGACACTATAAAAGTCTTAGAGGAAAACATAGGAAGAACACTCTTTGACATAAATCACAGCCAGATCTTTTTTGATCCACCTCCTAGAGTAATGGAAATAAAAACAAAAATAAAAAAATGGGACCTAATGAAACTTAAAAGCTTTTGCACAGCAGAGGAAACCGTAAACAAGACGAAAAGACAACCCTCAGAATGGGAGAAAATATTTGCAAATGAATTAATGGACAAAGGATTAATCTCAAGAATATGTAAACAACTCATGCAGCTCAATATCAAAAAACAAACAACCCAATCCAAAAATGGGCAGAAAACCTAAATAGACATGTCTCCAAAGAAGACATACAGATAGCCAAGAAGCACATGAAAAGCTGCTCAACATCACTAATTATTAGAGAAATGCAAATCAAAACTGGTGTGAGGTATCACCTCACACCAGTTAGAATGGGCATCATCAGAAAATCTACCAACAACTAATGCTGGAGAGGGTGTGGAGAAAAGGGAACTCTCTTGCACTGTTGGTGGGAATGTAAATTGATAGAGCCACTATGGAGAACAGTATGGAGGTTCCTTAAAAAACTAAAAATAGAATTACCATATGATCCAGCAATCCCACTACTGGGCATATACCCAGAGAAAACCATAATTCAAAAAGACACATGGGGCTTCCCTGGTGGCGCAGTGGTTGAGAGTCCGCCTGCCGATGCAGGGGACACGGGTTCGTCCCCAGTCTGGGAAGATCCCACATGCCACGGAGCTGCTGGGCCCGTGAGCCATGGCCGCTGAGCCTGAGCATCCGGAGCCTGTGCTCCGCAACGGGAGAGGCCACAACAGTGAGAGGCCCACATACTGCAAAAAAAAAAAAAAAAAAAAAAAGACACATGCACCCCAGTGTTCATTGCAGCACTATTTACAATAGCCAGGTCATGGAAGCAACCTAAATGCCCATCGACAGACGAATGGATAAAGATGTGGTACATATATACAATGGAATATTACTCAACCATAAAAAGGAACGAAATTGGGTCATTTGTTGAGATGTGGATGGATCTAGAGACTGTCATACAGAGTGAAGTAAGTCAGAAAGAGAAAACAAATATTGTATATTAACACACATATGTGGAACCTAGAAAAATGGTACAGATGAACTGGTTTGCAGGGCAGAAATTGAGACACGGATGTAGAAAACAAACGTATGGACACCAAGGGGGGAAAGCGGCAGTGGGGTGTGGGTGGTGGTGTGATGAATTGGGTGATTGGGCTTGACATGTATACACTGATGTGTATAAAATTGATGACTAATAAGGACCTGCTATATAAAAACATAAATAAAATAAAATTTAAAAATTAAAAAAAAAAAGAAAAAAGAAACTCTATTCCCCACTATCTTCTCTCCTCTCCTTGTTAGACAGGCTGCTAACTTGCAGTGAGAGTTACTGGTGCCCTTGAACCGACCACCTTTTCAGTTTTAATCTGTTGTAGGTAGAGCTTGGAGGTTTACACAGTGAAAGGAAGATGGAAGGATTTGGTGAGTCATTCCAGACCTTCCCTTTTTAGTTCTGTGAATATACACAAGGGAAAGATGGTGCAATCCGAAGTCCAGTTTTAATGGAGTACATCTTTAGTTTGATGACAGACTGAATTTGCCTCTAGGTTTTCTGTCTTCCTTGTTCCTCAGGGATTCCAATGCTGAAGATCGTGTTTGCAGGCCATGAGTACCTCTCTTTAATATCCGTCCCCTTGCTGATCTACCACCCGGTGCAGATCCTTCTGGGAAGTGTGTTGGTGCCAACAATAAGGTCTTGGATGGTGTCAAGGCAGAAGGTGAGACTCTAGAAGAATCTTATTTGGATCCAAGTCAGATTGAAATGCTATTTCTGAATCTTGGCTGTTCATATGCTTTAACTTTTGCACATATAACCTTGTTCTCAAGTACACATTTTCTTAACTAAATACGATAATAATGACACATTATCCAATTCAATTTGAACAAGAAGATTGAGGGCTAATTGTTATATATTGTTATAACAGCACGATGATACTTAAAAGGTAGGTCTTTAAAAGCCCTTTTTAATTTGCTCATATTGAAGGGCATATTACAGTGGATTAAAGTTTCAGTAAATATACTCAAAATATATGTGCCCCTCTGCTCGGGTGCCCACCATCTTTGTCCACCTGATCATTCGTATGTGTCCTGATTTCACATGCCTTTCTAAATATGATAGCACCTGGATTTATCCAGAGTGTCTACTTTATTTTTAATTTTCCAGACACATAATAACTTCTTTGTACTATGTGTTTGGGAATTAAAAAATAAAATTTCAGTAGCAAAGGAGGCCACACAAGGATGTCAATTGCACCACACTTGGCTCAGAAGTCTTGTTACTTATTTGATATTTGTGGATTTGATTTTCTAAATTATCAGCCAAAATAAAATAAACTAAGTGACTCATACAAAATTTAGATGCAGCACATACCACGGAAGTGCCCATAACTGGCTTCTTCCCAGTGGCTCAGACTTTGCAAGACTTCTTTTGCCCGCTCACAAGGTGGCAAGGAGATAGCCAGTGACAGAGCACTTGTGTGTCGTGTCCTTAGTGTCCTGAAAACGGAATAGCCCCACTACAGCCTGTTAAGCTCTGTGTTATGCTAAGCACGTGCCAGCCTTCACCAGGTTCGGAGTGTGGGCCCTTGAGCCATCCTGCCAGCTCTGCCACCTTACCCCCGTGTGACCCTGGCCGTGTTACTTCACGTCTCTGTACCTCAGTCTCTGCCACACTAAGACTCATGATAACATCTACTCTTTAGAGTTGTGGAGGATTACGTGGCGGGTATTTGACAAAAGCTATCTGATATAATCACTGTTATCATCACTGATGTTCCTTATTTTCTACAACACTGTTGGTAGCAGGCTCTGCTATCCCCATTGAACACGTAGGAACTAGGCCCAGAGAGATGAGCAACTTGCCCAGGGTTATGGGGGTGGGTTTACTCAGTGCTAGACTTAGGACTTGAACCCTGGTCTATGTGTCCTCCAAAATCTTTCCCCTACACCACAACAATGCTCCAAGAAACACAAGATTGCTTTTGTTTAATTTTTGGTACTGAAGTACAGTTAATTTACAATGTTGTGTTAGTTTCAAGTGTACAGCAAAGTGATTGTTATATTCATAAGAATATATATAAGAATAAAAATATATAGGAATATATATATATATATATATATATATATTCTTTTTCAGATTCTTTTCCATTATAGGTTATTACAAGATATTGAGTATAGTTCCCTGTGCTGTACAGTAGGTCCTTGTTGTTTATCCATTTTATATATGAGTGTGTATATGTTAATCCCAGACTCTCCTAATTTATCTCTCTCCCCCCACCCCCAAGATTGCTTTTAGAAGGAGAGCCCTAGGTCCCCAGAATCCTGCCTGAGAAAGTAGCCCTCCAGCACCTTCCCTCCTCTTGTTATTGAACAAAATGTTAGCAAACACCATTCTGTGCTGGGGACCACTCCAGTCTGGGGTCTTCCCACTCAGAATTGGTACAGGAGCGTTTAGTAATTTTCTTTCTTTTGCTATTTATCCCCTTTGAAAACTTCATTTGTATATATGCTCGTGTTTAACAATGTGTATGTGCATGATAGACCAGAATTTATACATATAAATTTTGACAAAGAATGAAGAAGATTATTTGAAAACCCTAATACTCCATCAATAATATACAGTCATAGTGAACAGCAAATTAATCAGAATGAAGTTCTCTTCTAAATGGTTAAAAGCTCTGGGATTTATCCTGCAGAGTAACCGAAGCATTTCCAAAAGGGAGACTAAACTGGACGCTGTTCATTTTTCCCTTTGCACAGAAACCACTCCAAACCAGGGGGCCAATGGCTAATGTAGAATAATCCAGAAGGCTTGGAATATTTAGCCCTTTCCACCTGGCCACAAAAACAAAGTGTCCATCGTAAGGGTATCCTTGAGTGTCTCCTCTGCTTTACAGACAATACTGACTGAGACCCACAGGCACCATCTAATGCACAGCAGATGGGATGAATAGCCATGCCGGGTGCGGGGGAGATGCCAGATTCTGCAGGCCAGTGAGGTGGGCGCGTGAATTTATTTGGATCCAGGGGTTTGGATCATGGGTTATATAATGCTGTCTAGGTGGGCCTCTTTTTCCTTCTCTTAGCATAAATTATCTGGTGTTAATTGATGCTCTCACTTTGCTCGTGGATACCGTCCAACTCTGATGTCATGTTTTCCTTTCTTGTAGGGAGTGAAGTTGACGAGGCCAACAGTATAAGGAAGGAGGTGGTCTTTCCGCAGCGATGTATATACGTACAGTGTTGTACATACAAACAGTTCTGAAGACATGTATTTGTGAACATTGCTTCAATGCATATTTTATTTTTTTACACAAAAAAAATACGACATAACTGTTTAAGTGCCTTAAAATGGATTTGACGAGAGCGTTATTTCCAAAACCTACTTTGTTTGTTACTGCCAGGGGTGGTTCAGTATTTTGGACTTGTTCTTTTTTTTTCTTTTTTCCTAACAAGGGAAACAGTCATCATAAGTGACAAAAAGCAAACACGTTTTCCTCGTACCACCTTCTGTGCAATACAGCTCTCTACTAGCTACTGTACTGTTTGGAATGAGGTCACACCATCAGGAAAATGCTCTTCTCATGACAGTGAAAATTTCCAAAGTCTTATTCACGGATACTTTGATTTCCCGTGTGATTCTTTTTTTCTGAAACTGTGACATGCCTCTTCCTTATCAACTCAGCAGGGGTCATAGATTGAATAGATGCTGAAAAGCATAAGTCATCTGCATTTCTTGACATCAGTTTTTAAGACATTCCTTCAAATAGTTTCCACTCAGAAATTCCTCAGTTCCATTACAAGAGATTGTGGTGTTCTATGTCTTAAATTTATTATAAGCTGCTTCAAAGAAAGGGCCTGATGTTTGAGTTATGAGTCAAAGTACGTGCAGTTTTCAGATAAACTACAGGATTTGGGTTTCAGGATTCTTAAAATTATATTTCAAATGTTTTTCGTTTTTCTTCCATTATTTCTTTCTTACCTGTTTTCCAGCACACTTGCAAACTCATAACAACCAAATGTGAGACCCAAAAACGTTACAGTTAGTTCGAGAGCAGCAACAATTAATGATGGATTCTTTCACATTCCACAACGGAGACCAAAATTTGTTTCCTGTTACACAGATGTGCAGAGCACAAATTTCCTCTTTTAGCCAGAAGCAGCCTGTTACATCTTTGAATTAAGCACACTTAAGGCGTTTGAGACAAGTTATTAATGAGAATTTCCTTGGCAGATTTGACAAATGTTTGCAACATTTAAAACAAAAAATTAAATCACATTGCTCTTACAAATAAATGAAAATATAAAGGTCATAGAGGCAAACAAATGTTACATATACACACTCTGTCTAGCTGGATGGAAAGAAAAATAGACACAGAAGATGCAAAAACATTCATCAACCAAAACATTAAGTAAAATTAACTCCCAGTTGGGCATCAGCTTGCCATGGAGTATCCAATATTTGCTTCTACTATGTCTGGAAGAGCTTTCCCGACCCAAATAGAGAATAAAGCAATGTATAGAAATAAGGGAACACTTTTTCTGTTTCCTGCACACCATTCTGTCACATCCTCTCTACATGTCTTTTCGTGATTTGACAGATGATATTGGCATCATGAGTCACACCATATCTTCAGCAGCTGTTTTGTTGTTTTATCAACAACAAAAAATCATTCCTTAGAAACTCACCATGTTTATCAGTATCGTACATCATTGTTACTACCAACTCTCATCTTGTGTTACTTCTGACTCATTTCAATGTCACTGGACCTCATAAATTTCATAAGAGTTAGCCTGGGTGTGAGTTTTAAGGCTAGTGCCAGACCCTGCAAAAAGCTATGCTAAACAGACTGTTTGGCAAGAATTCCTATTGTCAAGAATTTCACTTGTGTTTAAAACTACAGTAATTTTGCTTACATATGGAGCACAGAAAGGTTTTCATGTTTTGTTCCTGCAAGCTTCTTTGAATTTCAGAGTGAATGAAATTGTCTGTCTGAGCTATCATAAAAATCTTCTCCCTAGCATTAGAATACTGATTTTTTTCCCCCAACTTATCTACCTCTGTTATCTAACACCTATAGTAGGTGTGACTATGGGATAAAATTCAACTGAAACTGATATAACATTTTACCTTTTGCTTTAAAACAAAATGTGTTCTGTTTTCAAATAATCTTCTTTACATAGTGAATTTTGGTGGCTTTATTGATGTGTATACCTATTTCTTTTTTTACACAAATGCTGTGCATATTTTTCCATAAAGGACAAAAAATAAAATCAAAATATATCTTAAATTCATGATTATTGGGGTTTAATTATTCATTTCTTAAAATATGTTGTTATATCTATGCACTATCTCTTTTATGCATTTGTTTTGTCTGAATGTATTTATGAAAGAAATACGTTAGATTATATTTTTGTTTTTCCACCTGGATTTTTTTTAATGGTTGTTATGAAATTTGATTTTATAAATGGATGAGAATGTTCATCTTTTCATGTGCTCTTTTCTAAGTTTTAAAATTTTGTGGGTTCTTCTTTTTATTCTTCCCTCTTCTGGTTTAAACTAACACACCCCTGGCTAATGTTCAGTGTTTGTTTATGCTAAATACCAAATTTTTTCAAAAGGATTGGTAAAGTAATGACATGGATTATTTATGATGAATGGAAGATGGACATAATTCTATGATTAAACAAAGATGTTTCGGAAATCACAAGAGAACCTGCGGCTTATTTTTAACCTGATTTCAGATATACACTCATAATGCCTTCCAAGTATCTGTAGATATCTTTTAATTCATTCCAATCCTCTTATCCTATTTGTGGTTAGCTGGACATAAGTTTCATAGTCTTCCCAGGTATCTATCTCAATACCCCACCACGCCATAACATTAAAATCCAGAACCAGCCCCTGCTGGTTAGAGATTTTCTCAGCATCAGGGTTGAGGACCAAAAGAGAAACATATCCAACAGAAGGACAGAGCGCAGGTGATCTGAGTTTTAGCCACCTTGTCAGTTTTTTCAGGGACAGAAATATGAACCCCTAGAATGCAGAATGCCTTTTCCAAACCCCGCGTTTCTTCATGGGTACCTTCCCTTTTGTAGAATTCCATACCTTTGTGTTCTCATTTTGCTGTCTTGACTTAGCAAGCCTCTTCTCCCTGGAAGGCTGACAGAAATGTCACCTCGTCCAGGAAGCTTTCCTGCTCCCCCAGTCAGTTCTAGACGTACTCCCTGTGACGTGCCCTTAGAACAAGTCCCTCAAGTCTTCCAAAACCTTTGCTTGTCTAATCATCACTTTACATTTCTGTCTCCTCCAATGTGGTCCTCATCTGTTTTCCTCCTGTGCCTAGCACAGTGCCTGACTCAGATTAATAACCAAAAAAACATTTTCCAAACTGTGATCTTAATAGGTAAGACATGAACCCTCATAATTATGAAAGTTCTTCCCTGCATATAGATCAGTACTCAGTTACAAGAAAAACTGATTTTTTTTTTGCTACTATTCCTAGCTAGCCTGAGGGAAACTGTGAAGCCACATTGTGCTGCTGAGAGAAATGCATGGCTTCATAACTGTGTAAGTACTAGCTCTCCAAGTTGAAGCTGCAGATGTGATATGCAAATAACTTTCATCTTTTATATTTTGACAGAACAATAAACCCTCAATAATTCAGGCTAAATCAGCTTGGGTTGATCTGAATTAGAGAATACTTTATATGCATAAAAAATAAAGCGTTTTCCTTATCGGAATTCTGACATACTTACTATAAAGACTAGATACAAATTATTATGATTATCATCATATTATTGGTTTATGTAGATACATACGAAAGGTCTTATAAGAGTACTCTCTTTAGCAAAGCAGCTAATCTTATTTACACTATAGGACAGTTTCTCAAATGTGAGTAAAATACTAACCTCATGTAAAGGGAAAACAATTTCTCATAGGCCCTGGAGAACTTGTCTACAGAGCCGATGATGAGAAACTGTATTAAACATTAAACATCACTCTAACGATCGGTTGGTGCCAATGTGCTTGTAAACACAGGTGCAGACGAGAGCACTGAAGTCACAGGACTGAGCTGAGTCACAGGGGGTCACCCAGAAGATGCCCACAGGCCTCTCCAGACCCTCTTCTTCCACCGAGCTCTCCAGCATCTCAGACTCCACCACCCACACATGGAATTCCATTCCAGTTCCTTGATTTCTACCAAAGTCTGCACACACTGAGTTTGGGGGGATAGAGAAACTTAAAATGGAACGTTAGGAAAAAAATGGAATGTTAGACCTCCTGTTCCCACCAATCTCCCAGCCACTCTCCCACCCGGAATTTCTCACTGACCGCCCTTCCCCGTAACCCCATCTACCTGCCACAGAAGTTCAGCCACCTCTTTGTTCATTCTCTGACTTCCTGAACTTGCCCTGGGGCCAATGGCTATATACCTAACAGAAACTTCCTCATTTCCACTTTCCTCTCATTTCGCCAACTGGGCGTTGGAATGAGACAACATGAGGATTCATGTATGTCCTGGATGAGCTGTAGCCCAAACGTCGGGGAGGAGATGGAAAAGGAGCTGCGACTTCTCTCTACACTAGCAAAACAGGCAAAGTTTGTGAATGGGTAATTTATACAAAATGGATAATAGACATATTTTTAAATATTCAGTCTTAACCAGAGATCAGGGAAATATATGTTTAAATGAGATACTATTTTTCACCCATGAGATTGACAAAAAGTTGAAAGTTTGATAATATTCAAATATTGATAAGGGTTTGGGGAGAGGGACCTCATGCCCTTCTAGTTGGGACATAAATGGGGATGGAATTTTCTGGAAGGCTATTTAGCTGAAAGTTTAAATATATGTGTTCTTCAGCCCAGCTCTTTGGCTTCTGTGAATCCAGAAATAGATAAGTGCCCTAGAATCTACTGAGAAGGACATTTCAGAACATTGATAAGGCTGAAAGGCCACCCAAATTCCCCAACTCAAGGAAATGTTTAAACACTCAATGGTATGTTCTTATCGTAGAACATTATTTTGGCATTAAAAGAAATGAGGGTTACTGTGTAATAACAATATATTGTTGAGTGGGAAGAAGAATAAATTTCAGGGAAGAATATGCATTTTGTCATATTATTTTTATATATCCTATTTTTTCATTAGTTATATGTTACATATGTGTAGGGACACTCCATACATAAGAAATGTTTAGAGGTATAAATATAAGTAACATTACTGAGCTTTTTCTTTAGGCCTGGCACTATTTCACGCACTGTACATTATTTCATCTAACCCTCTCAACAACTCTATGAGGTAGGTGGTATTATACCCATTTTACAGATGAGAAACTGAGTCCCAGACTAAGTGGCTTCCCAAGGCCACAAAATTAAGAAGTGGGCACATTTTAACCACTCTTAGACTACTTAGCAGTGATGATTCCTAGGACCAGGAATGCAGAGGTGTTCATACTTTTAATTGTACCTTTTCTTTTAATCACACTTTGGAAGAGTTCTAACAAGCATAAAGCACAAACTGGGGCCACTTCTGCTACTTCTTGAGCAAATGGCATAATTCATTTCTGAGCCGTGGCGCACTTGTCAAGCAAAACCTTTTGGGGTTGAGAAAGATGGGCCTCTAGGCACATCCTAGGGGGGTAAGGGCCGGACAGGGGAATCTGACTGTCCCATGCATTGAGGTGAGAGGAATCTTGAGTCGGAGTCAACAGCATGCGAAAGGGGGCTGAGAGGTCCAAAAACTGGAAGAAGAGGAACCAGAGAGGAAGTGGGCCAAAGAGAAAAGACAGTCCAGTGGGAAATGTGTGATGGCCTAAGTGATAGTGGTGGTGGCGGTTAATTATCATTATCATTTTTATCTTATCTTTTTCCAGCTTTATTGAGGTATAATTGACAAATAAAATTGTAAGCTATCTGAAGTGTACAAGTGATGATCCAATATACACATACATTGTGAAAGTATTAATGAACACACCCTTCACCTCACACAGTTACTTGTGTGTGTGTGAGGACGCTTAATATAGTCTCTTAGCGAATTTCAATTATGTGATACAGTTATCACCTATAGTCACCACGCTGTCCATCAGATCCTCAGACCTCATTCTTCTTATAACTAAAAGTTTGTACCCTTTTACCAACCTCTTCTCATTCCCACACCCCCAGCCCCTGGCAACCACTATTCTACTCTCTGCTTCTATGAGTTCTACTTTTTTCTTTTTAAGATTCCACATATAAGTGGTACTATGTAGTGTTTGTCTGTCTCTTTCTGGTTTATTTCATTTAGCATAATGCCCACCAGATTCATCTGTGTTGTCACAAATGGCCGGATTTCCTTCTTTTTAAAGGCTGAATAATATTTCATTGTGTATACATACCACATTTTCTTCATCCATTCATCTGTCGATGGACACTTAGGGGCATTGTCAGAGGCACCACGTGTGAGACGGTGAGAGCAGTGGGTCCCAGGGTAGGAAGTTGCCGTAAACATTTAGCGGTGGATGAGCTCTAGCGACGTTGGCAAAACCAGCCCGGGAGGCGGCACTGACAGCAGTGCTCTCAGTGAACACCTAGCATCTGGGGCTAGAATGCCCACGAGGGATCCCAAATCAATGTGGTTGTAAGGATTTCTAGTCTGGAATAGCCAGCCACAAGGGAACGACCCATGTCTAGGGCTGAGGCCAAGACTTGTTTCCTCCGTGTGTGGTCTTTTCCTATCAGTGGACTCCGAGGCCTGGCGTGTGTCAGAAACCCTAGGCTCCTTCCTGCCAATTCTCTGGAATTTCTGAGTTGTGGGGCTTTTGAGTCACTCCAGTGAAGAGAAAGCAACACCCTTTATGAAAACCTTGGTTGCAGAGTTCAGGTAGAGTTCAGAATCATTGCTAGTTTCTAGACTTTTAGAATATGAGAAAATAAGATCTTGCAGGGAGCACGTAGTTTCCGAGGTGCAGAAGTCTACTTAGTGGTTAGCAGTGTGGACTCTGGAATCAGGAAAATCTGAGTTCAAATCCCAGCTCCACCATGTAAGCGTCGTGAGGCTTGCACTCACTACGGATTTTTTTCGTCTTGGTTTCCTTGTCTGTACATCGCCAATAATGCTACATATCCTCCTAGGAATGTTGAAATAATTAAATGAAAAACTGGACTAAAGAACCTAGTATCGACCTGGGGGTCAGAGGGGTTTTCACAACTTGGCTATTGTGAGTAATGCTGCAATGAACACGGAGGAACAGGTATCTGTGTGTAGGCTGGAGTCGGCTTGTATCATCTCCTGAGAGCCAGTCGAGGGCATCCTTTCCCGATGCCAACTCAGGAACAGCTTGCTGGTAGCTTGAAATTGGCAAGGGTGGGACTGTTTACACCCCAGACATTGGCAAGTGCCACAGATCAGAGCACTGAATATTAGTTATGGTTGCTGCAATCCCCCAGTCCATCTGAATACATATTAATTTATATTTAGATGTAATGGTTTGAGAATGAATTCCATGTTCTGTGGGAAGCATTCTACACCCCCCAAGATTTCCAGGAGTTTCCATTTTTATCATCTCATGCACAGAATTCCTGCTTGTGACTTGGTGTCTGTATTACTGGAATGTTCTTTTTCTCCCGTATATAACTTCCTGGTGGATGTTGAAACTTTTACTTCATTTTCCTCCAAATGAACAAAAATATCTGCTGGAAAAGCAGATTTGTACTAAAAATTTGTTTGTTTGTTTTTGTTGGGGTGTGAGGGGGAGCAGGTGCGTTAAAACTGCAGAAACAGCCACTGTGGAGAACAGTATGGCGGCTCCTCAAGAGATTAAAAACAGAACTACCATATGATCCAGTAATTCCACTTCCAGTTATATATCCAAATCAAACAAAATCACGAACGCAAACAGATACCTGTTCCTCCGTGTTCATTGCAGCATTACTCACAATAGCCAAGTTGTGAAAACCCCTCTGACCCCCAGGTCGATACTAGGTTCTTTAGTCCAGTTTTTCATTTAATTATTTCAACATTCCTAGGAGGATATGTAGCATTATTGGCGATGTACAGACAAGGAAACCAAGACGAAAAAAATCCGTAGTGAGTGCAAGCCTCACGACGCTTACATGGTGGAGCTGGGATTTGAACTCAGATTTTCCTGATTCCAGAGTCCACACTGCTAACCACTAAGTAGACTTCTGCACCTCGGAAACTATGTGCTCCCTGCAAGATCTTATTTTCTCATATTCTAAAAGTCTAGAAACTAGCAATGATTCTGAACTCTACCTGAACTCTGCAACCAAGGTTTTCATAAAGGGTGTTGCTTTCTCTTCACTGGAGTGACTCAAAAGCCCCACAACTCAGAAATTCCAGAGAATTGGCAGGAAGGAGCCTAGGGTTTCTGACACACGCCAGGCCTCGGAGTCCACTGATAGGAAAAGACCACACACGGAGGAAACAAGTCTTGGCCTCAGCCCTAGACATGGGTCGTTCCCTTGTGGCTGGCTATTCCAGACTAGAAATCCTTACAACCACATTGATTTGGGATCCCTCGTGGGCATTCTAGCCCCAGATGCTAGGTGTTCACTGAGAGCACTGCTGTCAGTGCCGCCTCCCGGGCTGGTTTTGCCAACGTCGCTAGAGCTCATCCACCGCTAAATGTTTACGGCAACTTCCTACCCTGGGACCCACTTCTCTCACCGTCTCACACGTGGTGCCTCTGACAATGCCCCTTCCCCTCAGCAGCCACTCCAGCTCCAAAGAGCACCTCTGTACCTGTGCACATTGAAGACGGGGCAGAATACCATCTGTATCACTCCTCTGTTCATGAAGCCAAAGTGAAAAGTGTGTAATGCCACAGGTTTGTTATTAGGAATGAAAGAGAATCCTTGCGAATGGCTTGTCACCGTGTCTGGCACCTGGTAAGAACCCAGTGACAGCTATTGTTATGGTTCCACAGGGATGGGACCTGGGTAAACTGTATCGGATGCATGGGGTCAGCTGTCAGGGTCTGTTCTGCGTGACTTCTAATCTATGCAAAAAATCTATTAGGCAGTCCATTAAATGTCACCAGTCAAGTCAGGACCTGACCAGGGCATGAGCGCCTACTTCATCAGTTAATGAAGACGTCTGACTCTGAATTATAAGACGACTGCAGCCATCCCTGGCCTCCAGCAGGAACTGAAAGGCCTTTCCAGCCCACCATTGCTGCCTGGGTCTTGCTTTTTTCTACTTACTCCAAAGAACTCCAAGCAGAAATTTTGCCCAACTCCCCAAAAAGCACTGAGTCTGGCTGAGAACCACCTGACAATGCAGCTGACAGAGCCGCCCCATACGGACACTGATTTGCTAACGCCCGGCTGATCTGAGCTCCGACTGTACAGCTGCTCTAGGGCTGTGCCCCTGTGACCACAGTCCTCTTGGACAGCCACTCAGTTCCACCTCGTCAGGTGCCCCCGTGGCCCTGGAGCATCTGGGTTTCCCGTTCACAGGCCCCCTTTCCACTCACACCTTTAATGTTGACATTTCCAGGCATCCTGGTCTCCGATCTTTCTTCCCACCCCCCATGCACTCCCACTGGGAGCCTGTGGGCCACTCTCGCAGCGCCAGCCACCACTGTAACTTAGCCAGAGCTCCCAGCCCTGTAGCCCTGAGCTCACATTTCCAATTGTGTTTGGAGAACACCCCTCCCCGCCACCCCCCACCCCCACCCCGGGCATCCTCAAGGCACTCCTGGCCCTGAAGGAAAAGTGAGTAACATCTTTCCCTACCCACTGTCCTCCACAACCAGCTTCCTGGCTTGTCATAGCAACCAGGCCTTCGGTCCTCCCCTCAGCCTTCCCATTTCACTTTTCATATTCAGCGAATCACCAAACTCCCTTGATTCTATCTGCAAAACCTCTCCTTAATCTCAACTGTCTTGTCCACTGGGCTGCTGTCATCTACTATTCCTTTTTCCTCCAGTAAAGCCTTCTCCAGTCCAGGAAGCCCTTGCTGACATTTATCAGTCACCTACCAGGTGCTGGGCGCTCTGCTCAATGCTGTACATGAATGATCCCATTTAATCCTTACGAAGATCTTTTATATTGGTGTCATTATTCCCATTTTACAGACTAGAAAGTGGAGGCTTCAAGAGAGAACATTTCAGATGCCCTCGCTTATAAGTGGCAAAGCCTGGCTTCCCACCTGGGCGCTGACCTGGCCAGCACCTGTGCTTCCCTCCCCCTCTGCAATGTTGACTCCTGATCTGTGGGCTCCAGCCGTGTCCCCTATACCCTCTACCCCTACAGTGAGACACGGCCCTTGGTTTCCAAATGTGTACTGAATTTCTTCATTTGCTTATTGATTACCCATCAGATTGTGCCTAATCATTTTTGTCCACATGCCTCTCTCCCTCTAAATGATTCCTTCCTTCAATGGGGACCTTGTCTTGTTTATCTTTGTAACCCTGATAACTAGAGGAATGCCTGCCTGATAGCAGGAATCTCAATAAATGTTTATTGAACGATGGGTTGGCCCTTACTGTCTCCCGGGTTGCTCTTCTGATTCTGGAGGAGACATCTTCAGATTATAAAACACTAGTTTTGGAGAGTGGCATGTGAGTCGATTATCATTCAGTGAATGGGAATCATCATGTTAAACAACCTATGAATGTTCCTGAAAGGACTTTTTTTTTTTTTCATGAAAACTACCGGCAAAAAAAAAAAAAAAAATGATGACAATGTTGACCTCAGAGTAGTTGAGGCCCAGAGCATCTAGGCCTCAGTACCCCTCAGATGTACATTTCTTGCTGTAGCCTTTGCTGTGGAGGCCAGCTCTATATGCGTGCAAAGGTCCTGAGGTCAGGATCAGGCACCCAGCCTGGGAAGAGCACGTGGCTTTTGGGCCCAGGCTAATCAAGATGGCCCCGCCCCTCCGCCCTCCAAGTGCCTTCCATCTCCCGGCCCCCCAGGACAGAAACGCACCCCTGCTTGCCCTCCTGGGACTTTAACCGCTCAGCCCCAAATGCTAAGTTAGGATCCAACCAAAACTCAACTGGATGAGGAGAACGCAGGAGCAGAGGAATGGACAGCACAGGGCCAGGCAGAGGCAGGCCAGTTACTGCAAAGGGAGCCCTGCATCGGGGCCTTTTACCTCTGGGTCACCGGTTCAAATCCAGCCAGGCCTCGCCTGGCAGAAAATCATTAGCGGCTCTGTGTCAGGCTGCATCACAGACGGAAAATGAGTTTCTGTCACCATCCGGCAGGCAAGTGTCCACATCACACTTGGCACTAAGCAGCCCTGGACTCTGTGGAGATGGAGGAGAAGTCAGGCGACAGGCCCCCGGCTCTGGCAGGCCTCTGAGGCCAGGCCAGCCCGCGTCTCAGCAACCTCCGCTCGGGGGGCCTGACAGCTCTCTCATCTCACCCCCTTCATGAGCACCTGATTAATCTAGGTTTGTCTTTTCCCTCTGAGGCCATTGTTTAGAAAGTAGTCAGAAGTAATGGGACAACTGAGAAAATCTGATTCTGCAGCATGAAAAGAAGAGCGGCCAAGATCACAACAGAAAAATACCTAAAAGACATTTGTATCCTTGGCTGCTGCACAATGCGGGGCTGGGCGGCTGAATGCATCCCCGAAAGGTGTGAGTTACAGGGCGGGGTAGGCAGGGACAGTGGCTTCACCACTAGCTCTCTGGATGAGGGGCACGGGGGACAATCCTCTCTAAGGGTATTTTATTTTCGCCTCTCTCCTTCCCTCATAGAACTATCTAAGCCACTAGCCTAAAGGCATCTGAAGCTAAGAAAGACCCGTCCTCCCTTTCTGGGCACAGACAGGCCCTGCCAGACTCTCGGAAGACAGTCTATGGAACGCCCACAGACTGGACTCTCCTCACCACCAAGGGGGAGGAATTCCCACCCACCCTGGATTGTTCTGGCAAATGCACAGTGCGGTCTGACTCGCTGCAGACTTCTAAACCCCTCCTCTTCGCCAGGCGGTGAAACCTACAGCACCGAGCATCCCCGGTCTGGGCCTCGGAGAGTTTCCTTGTCCGAGCTGCACTTCCTCTAACCCCTCCGGGACGGCTGCAGTGTGGCCCCTCCTGGGTCATCCCAGGAGCGCCCAATCCTCCCAAGACTCTGGGGCTCTGAATACAAGGCGCCCCCTTGGGCTGTTAAGGAACATCCTCGCCAGTTCGCCGACCGCATCCCCTTGGCCGGCAGGGGGCAGACCGCACCCACCGCCCCTTCTGCCGACCCGCGGCGGCCGCAGCGCAGGGGATGGGCCAGAAGGATGCGAACCATGGGTCCCGCGCCTCCGGAGCTCACCTGGCTTTGGGAAACCCGGCCAAGGTGTGTGGAGGGACCTTCTGAGCCACCCGTAAGAGCCATGAACCAGGAAATCCACTGCCACATTTCTGTGCCCGGAGAAACCCATTACCTCCTCCTCTCTGGGTCCCTCCAGCCCTGCTTGTTAGCACAGGAGCCTGTGGTTCCTAGACCTGAGCTTGACCTGACCCTTTGGATGAATCGAGAAAAGACCAAAGCTCGGGGCCACTTGCAGCAGGTCAGAGCCTCTGCTCTTCCTTCTCTCACTCCCCCAGTCCTCCTATCCAACCCCTCTCACGGGGTCCTGAAGCAGAAAGTAGCCCCCAGGTTCCCAATTTGCGTTTTCATTCTGTTGCCACGCTTTCAGACACCTTGGTATTATCAAATGGAGACAACCTATTGTGTCTGTTTCTGTTCACAGGTATCAACAGTTTTAATATAGATTCCCGGCTGCATCCGAATTTGGGGGGCGGGGGGAATCCATCTCTATGCGCAGTCACTGTTACAGCATATGGTGTCATTCGCCCTGACAAACTGGACAGGAACTGGTTTTCAAAGCTGCATGAGTGTAAGTGTGTGTGTGTGTGTGTGTGTGCTTGCACGTGTGCACCTGTGTGTTTAGTTATAAACTAGTACGTGCTCACGGAAAGAAGTCCGGAATGGGGTCAAGGGAAAGCCGATCTGCCCAGCACACTTTGGGAACCACTGCCAAGAACCCTTCTGTGCTCTTTGCCTCTCTGACTTTCTCTACCGCCCTAGCCCGTAGGCCACAGGGGAGCTCTTCAGGAGTCACTGCGGCCACCTTGCTTCTTGAAAACCCTAAGGGTACTTTCAAATGCAGCCTCCTTCCAGACAGAGGAACTAGAGAGCAAGAAGCCGGCAGCGCAAACCCCTGGACAGAGAGAAGCCTTCTGAGGATTGCTGTCCGTCCCTGTGGGATTGGGCCAAGGTCAGCGGGGGGATGGCCAAGGAGTGGACGGATGCCTGCCTTCCTGCCTGGAGGACCCTGGAGCAAGCTGTGGTCTTGGGCACCAGGCCTACCCTGATCGACCAGGGATGCCCCAAGGAAGGGGCCCCCCCTGCTGGCTCCGCCCAGACCGACAGGAGCTCTGACTATGGGGAAGATGCCCACGTGGACAAAGGAAGCAGCTGCCTTTGTACTTCTCCCTTCCTTCTCTAGCTTCTGGAAGAATTGACCGGTTCCGAGGAAGTCAAAGACTTGCCTTGACATTTGGAGAGCCTGTTTTTTGAGGAAGAGCAAGAAGCAGCGGCCGCTTCACACTTAGCGCTGAGCTTGGCACATGGCGCTTGCTCAGTAAGACGTTCCACCTGAAACTGAACTGCCTCCACCCCGGGCTCGGTACCGCTGCTGTGTGTCCTTGCTCCTCCCTGAGTTTAGTTTCCGTCCGTGAAATGGGATGTGGATGGTAATACCCACCTCACAGAGCTGATTCCAGGATGAAATGAGGTCACTCACATGAGTGAATAGTGTCAACTCTAAAAGGTGACAGAAATGTCAGGGATGGGAAAGCTGAGTGCTGTGTATCAGATATGCTCCAGAATCAAATTATAGTGGCTAAAAATCAGTCCTAATGTATTCACTACATTCTTCTATTCATTGAGTACGAACTTTAAGCTGTAAGAATAATCTCCTGTCTTCCACCCCTACCCCACCAGTGGAACTCAGTGAAGCTATTTTCTTTTTGGGTGGGAAAAAAAATTTTTTTTTTCTAAATTGGGCTGTGTGCAGAATAAAGGCCGCCCACCACGGCCCCGGACAGCCCTGGCTGCATGAAATGTGCACCAAGGCTTGCTCTTATTTACACTTATTTACATATCAAGCCAGATCTCCATGGCTGCCTGCCCGGAAGCCCTATTTTTAATTGTTTGACGCTCCAGCCACCCGCTCTGACCCTTCCTGGCACTTCTCTGAGGATTTCTGGCCACGGCTGGCTCGTGAGGGAAGGCCCCCAACCAAACCAGAGGCCCCCAAATTCAGCATCTTGAAGCCCCTTTCCAAGGGGATTCTCCAGGCAGGCCAGGGGTGGCCCCCTATGGCGTGGAGGGGATTTGGGCCGTGGCCCGGGGGTGGAGGGTCGAGCGGGGGTGGTCAGCGGCATCCCGTGTGGACAAAAGGACAGAAGACAGGGGTAGCAGCTGCCTGTGGACTCTCCAGCTTCCTTCTCTGGCTGTGCTTCTGGAAGGATCAGGAATAGTTCCAAGTGAAAGCAAAGGGCTTGCCCTGAGATTTAGACTGGGCTGCCGGTGGTTTTCTTTCCCCCCTCTTTTTACAAACAGCATTTCCTAGACAGAGCAATAAAATATATATTTATAAATATTTTCCAAGAGTGCCCTCTAGTGGAAATCTGAAGGCAGTGGCACGTTTTTACAAATTGAAGTGACTTGGCTCCCAAACTCCTGAATAAACATAAAGCACCTTCCACCCAGACCTTCTTCACACGTGACCTGAAAACAGATCCAGTTTCTTCCACGAGTCCATAAAATGTCACATGGCCTTGATTGGAAATGAAGGCTGCCTTAAGTCTTTAAAAGGAAATGGCGCTCCACTTTTAGAACTGGAAATTACACACAGTGTTCAGGAACTTTCCGTGCAGGGAAGTGTGTGGAAGGGGACAATGGGAGAGATCCCCGGGTTGTATTCCTAGGCTGCGCCTGGGTTGCTGGCCGACGGCTTTTATTTTGGCTGCGGAGGGAGCCAAGGCTGCAGTAACGTCCAGCCCCAAAGGCCACACACACTGCTGGGTTTCTACCTTGGAGGATGTGGGACAATGAGTCATTTGTGCCTCTTCCTGGCCAAGGTCAGCTTTCCCACTGGAACCAAGCAGCCTGGCGCAGAGCCCGAGCCGTCTGGAGCCTTCCACTGGTGCCGAGCCCAGGAGCGGGTGTGGTCCCCGCCCGCCCCCCCCAGAGGGTCCCAGTTCAGGCTCCGAGGCAGCCCTTGTCCACGTCATAAAACCCCATTCACGCGGCTCAGTTTAGCATGAAGGGCCCCCTGGCGGAGGCCTGAGGAAATCGCCGGCCCTAAAGAAAGCTTCCCTGGCAGAATTTTGTGCGGAGGAAACTCAAAGGGCTTCTGACCAGTCCCATTCCCTTTCTGGTCCGCTTTCCAGAGTCAATGAACTTTTCTCCGTTTGGATGCATTATAATTCATCTTGCAACCATTGCTACCACGAGTAGTAATAAAATAGCTGCCTTCCTTCCTTTCCCCATACAAGAAGCATATTTGAGCACCTACTGGGCACCAGGCACTCTGTTCTAGACTCTGACCACCCAGACAGACAAGGTCCTGATCTCATGAAAATTACAGTGTAATTTGGAGGTAGATGATACACAAGCAAATATATCATTTTGAGGCTCTGAAGGAAACCAGGAGAGGGTAATGAATACCTGGGGGGGTTGCGAGATGAAGCATTTGGGCAGACTGCTCCGAGAAGGTTACATGAAGCATCTATTATGTGCCAGCTGTTTGCTGTGTCAGAGGTTAATGATACAAAGACAAAAAGACGATGCCATGTGTACCTTCAAAGAGCTTGGAGCGCAACGGTGAAATAATAATTCCATAGGATTCAAACAGTGAGATTTCACAATAGCCCGCCC